>NC_029777.3:32576767-32583159 GCF_000817695.3 Arachis duranensis
TGGCGTTTAACTCCAGACAGCAGCATGTACTTGGCGTTCAACGCCAAGTTACGTCGTCGATTTCCGAATACAGTATGGACTATTATATATTGCTGGAAAGCTCTGGATGTCTACTTTCCAACGCCGTTGAGAGCGCACCAATTGAAATTCTGTAGCTCCAGAAAATCCATTTCAAGTGCGGGAGATCAGATTCCAACAGCATCAGCAGTCCTTTTGTCAGCCTTTTTCAGAGTTTTGCTCAAATCCCTCAATTTCAGCCAAAAATTACCTGAAATCACAGAAAAACACACAAACTCATAGTAAAGTCCAGAAATGTGAATTTAACATAAAAACAAATGAAAACATCCCTAAAAGTAGCTTGAACTTACTAAAAACTACCTAAAAACAATGCCAAAAAGCGTATAAATTATCCGCTCATCACCTTTGCAAACTAATTTTGAGCCTATTTTACCCCTTTATTCTTTACTTTAGTTCATTACTAACTCTAAGCGAAAAACAATAATGTCCTTAATTTGAATCCTTGGTTAGCTTAGACTAGTGAAAGTGCTCATGAATTAAGTGTGGGGAAGTTAGATTTGCCAATATTTGGTTTGAGAATTGGGTGTTGTATATTCTTGTGAAATGTACAAAACAATAGTTGAGCACATATTATTGCATTCAATACTTTAATCACATACATTGAGAAAAAAACAAAAGAAAAGAAAAAAATAGAAAAAATAATTAAAAAAAGGGATTTATTCTAAAGAGCAAATAATAAAAGGGGACAAAATGTCCCAAGTTAAGTAATAATATCAATGCATATGTACTCAAATTTAGAATGCATGAATATGTGAAAAACACAGTTAATGGAAAGTTAGATATTGCATTTTAATTACATGGATTGTCTTAAGTTAGGTGAAAAGTTTAGGTTAATTAAGGATTCGAATTTTAGTCCACTTAGCCAAATACAATCCTACCTTGACCCTAACCCCATTAAACCCTCAAAAGACCTCGTGATTTGTGTATTGGTGCATTAATTTTTCTTGATTATTTGATGAAGATCAAGCCTTAGAAAGCAAGATTAGTAGAGAATTGAGAGAATCTAACCTTAAACACTTGAGTGATTAGAGTGTATACACTTCTGGTAAGGGTTCGATGCTCGATTCTTTGTTCCCGGCTTTCATGAGCTATCTTCTTCTTGCAAGTTATTTGTACTTTATTTTTATGATTTCAATTAGTGGAATCTTGTTCATTTTTGTTCTTGAAGATTTATTTACTTTTAACCAAGTAGGTAAAAGCATTTTGCATTTAGTTGCAATCATATAAATAGGTTGCATTTCCTACATCCTACATTCCTCTTCACTCTTATAGTTTCTCTTGAGCTTAGTTGAGGACATGCTAATCTTTAAGTGTGGGGAGATTTGATGCACCACTATTTCGTGGTACATCTTGTGCTTAATTGAGTGGATTTTATCCACTATTCTCACACGTATTCATTGAAATCGCATGTTTTACATTTACACTTATTCCTCTCTCATTACCATTCAATGCCTTGATATGTGTGTTAACTGATTTCAAGGTTTATAGGGTTTAGGGTTTAGGGTTTAGGGTAGGAATGGCTTAGAGGATAGAAAGGAAGCATGCAAAAGTGGAAGGAATACAAGAAATTGAAGGAATTACTGAGCTGTCCAGCCTGACCTCTTCATATTCAATCACTCATAACTTGAGCTAAAAAGGTCCAAATGAGGCGGTTTCAGTTGCGTTGGAAAGCTAACATTTGGGGCTTCTAAATAATATATAATTTGCCATAGTGGCCATACAGCTAGGCAACGCTCATGCATGAATCACGCGCACGCATCGTTTTGCAAAAAATTCAGCGACCCAGAAATCGTCCCCAGTGATTTTTGGGCTGTTTTTGACCCAGTTCTCGTCCCCAAAAAACACAGATTAGAGGCTACAGAGTGAAGGAATGAAGGACACTTCTCAGTTTTCATAACTTTAGGTTTTAGATGTAGTTTATAGGGAGAGAGGCTCTCTCCTCTCTTTAGGGTTTTGGATTTCTAGTCTTATGCTTTTGAGTTGGATATTACAAAGAGTTACTACCTCCATGAAGTTTTTATCATTCTAGTTTGTTTTCTATTTCTTTACTATTTTATTTTCCATTTAATTTTATTATTTCTTGATTATTTTCAATTGAGTTTTATTATCATGTCTTCTTCCTACTCCCTTTACATATATGCAAAATTGGCATCCATGTCAAAGGAGTAGGTTCCCAACTTGATTTTGGAGTTACATTAATAATTGGAGACCCTTAAGTTGGAAGACTCAAGAGTTAAATAATAATTGGGGATTGTTGGCTAGCTCTCTAGTTACAAACGCTAATCCTTCCCAAGGGAGAGGATCAGGACTTGTGAATAGAAGTTGGCGCTCAACTTATTTGACTTCCCTTCATCGTTGGGGGTCAACTAAGTAGAAACAACAACCTATTACTATTAATCTTGGGAAATCCAACAAGGACAAAACTTCCGATTAATCTTCTCCTTGCCAAGAGCTTTTCTAGTCATTTAATTTTCACTACCATTTACTATTCTTGCTTCTTATCTTAAAAACCCCAAAACTATACTTTTCCAAAACCAATTATAAGCACACTTCCCTGCAATTCCTTGAGAGACGACCCGAGGTTTGAATACTTCGATTTATTTTTATTGGGTTCGTTACTTGTGACAAACAATCGTTTGTATGAAAGGATTCTTGTTGGCTTAGAAGCTATACTTTCAACGAGAACTTATTTGTGAAATTCTAGACCACACAAAAGTCCGTTCGTAAGGCCCACTTTAGTTGAGTGCTTCATCCAAGCCTGGCGTTCAACTTGGAAGATGGGCGTTGAATGCCCATTAGAAGGGTGAATGCACCACTTCCTTGCTCCTTTGGTGGCGTTGAATGCCAGCTTTGGGCGTTCAACGCTGGGCTTGCTCACTTTTTGGCATTCAACTCCAGATGTCGACGTTTAATGCTAGTTTTGGGCAGTGATCTGGAAGCGAAGTATAAACTATTATATATTGCTGGAAAGCTCTAGAAGTTAGCTTTCCATTGCTATTGTGAATGTGTCAATTAGACCTTGGTAGCTCAAGATATGCTTGTTGGAAAGCACGAAGGTCAGTATTCAACAACATTTGCTATCATTTCTTCATCTCTGAATAAGACTTTGCCTATTTTGGCAATTTTGCGTAAAAATCCCCTAAACTCATAGGAAAAATACAAAAACTAAATTCAACAAATCTCCCTTCGGCAAGTGTACCGAATTTGTCGTCAAGTAAAAACTCACAATAGAGTGGGGTCGAATCCCACAGGGATTGATTGATCAAGCAACGTTAATTAGAGGAATGTTCTAGTTGAGCGAATCCATGAATAGAGTTGATACTTGCAGAAAATAAAATGGCAGGAAAGTAAATGACTGAAAGTAAATTGCAGAATTGTAATTGGGAATGGGGAATTGCTCATAAAAGTAAATTGCAGAAATTAAAGAGAACGGGTAAGATCAGAAATGGGGAGTTCATTGGGCTCAGGAGATGTTGCATTCTCCGGATCAATTTCATTCTCATCTCTTCCTCAATCAATGCACTCATTGATTTCCTTGGCAATCTTAAGTGATTGAACAACAATTTCTTGTGGTTCAATCTCTCAAATCTTGATCAATAGCCAATTCCTTGGTCAATTGCTCATGAGAAGAGATGAAGTATGGTCACTGATTATACCACATGCATTTCCCAAATCAAGTGTTGAAAGGGTTATAGCCACATACCCATCCACACCTAATTTGGTCCAGCATGAGAAAGCATTTCTAGCTGATCTCTTCATTCCTCTTTCAAGGTTCCGAAGAGATCCAAGTTTGAATAGCTTCTTTTCCAAGATAACTATCCAATTGGATGAAGATCGAAAGCTTTCAAGTAAAATCAAGAGGAAAGATAGAAGAATAATAATGAAAACTAGTATTGATCCATCAAATTACAACAGAGCTCCCTAACCCAATGAAAGGGGTTTAGTTGTTCATAGCTCTCGAAATAAAAATCAAAGATGGAGAATACATGATAAAGCTAGAAGTGCAGAGAAAGTAAAATACAAAGAGTAGTTCTATTTCCTAGCTCTCCGTCCGTCCTCTTTTTCTCAATTCAAAGCTACTCCTATATATACTACTCCTCTCAGCTTCTAATTGGCTCTTCAAGTCTTGGGCCTTTGGATCTTGAGTTTGAAGCAGTTCCTTTCTTCATTTGGGCTTGGCTTTACTTGCAGAGAGAAAGTGTGAAGTGGATAGAGACTTTAGCTCAAGACGTTAGGGGTGTTTAAAATTTAGTGACAGTATAAGTTTGAGAACGTTAGTGACACTCAACATTGTCACTAACGTTCTAGTGTGCCCCTTCTTGCGTCACATTAAAGCCCACGTTAACTAGGTTAACGTGGCTTCTAACGTGGCTTTTGCCTACCTTCGAGAATGTTAGTGACACTCAACATTGTCACTAACGTTCCAATGTGCCCATAGGTCGCACGTTAGAGTCCACGTTAACTAGGTTAACGTGGCTTCTAACGTGGCCACTCTTAGCCATCGACGTGGCCATTCTTAGCCATCCCAACATTAGTGACAATGTTGAATGTCACTAATGTTGGCCCATCCTTCATTCCTCATTGTTAGCTTCCACGTTAACCAATTTAACGGGGAAGTTAACGTGTCTCTTGGGGGTTGTGTGGTTGCTTCAACGTTAGTGACAATGTTGAGTGTCACTAACGTTGTCGACAACTCTTCATCTCTTATGTTAGCTCCCACGTTAACCAAGTTAACGTGGGAGTTAACGTGGCATTTTGCACCTTAGACCAACGTTAGTGACAATGTTGAGTGTCACTAACGTTGGCTTCTCTTCCCCCTTTAACGTTAGAGGCCACGTTAACTAGGTTAACGTGGCTCCTAACGTGGCCATTTGTGAGCAATTGCCAACGTTAGTGACAATGTTAAGTGTCACTAACGTTGGCTCAACTTTTCTTCTCCACGTTAGAGTTCACGTTAACTTAGTTAACGTGACTCCTTAATGTGGCATTGATGGCTTTTGAGAGTGTTATTGGCAATCACTTTTCTCCTTAGCCTTGCAAGTTACTCCCATTCTTTGCTTCCTTTGTCCTGAAATCAAGCAATAAAGTGCATCAAAGTTCTAATCCAAGTCATGGGGGATGGAATATCAATTTTCTCATTAAAATCATGCAAAATCCTCATGAAATCATGTAAAATGCATAATGCATGCTTGAATCGGGATGTAAATGATTTTCTACCCAAAACTAGCTTATTTCCTAAGAAAATGCAATGAAACTACCTAAAAACAGTAAAGAAAAGGTCAGTGAAACTGGCCAAAATACCCTGGCATCACAACACCAAACTTAAATCTTGCTTGTCCCTAAGCAAGTACTGGAACAAGAGAATGAAAGTAGATCCCTCACACAGGAGCACCACAGACACATGTCTTAAGATTAAAAACCATTGGTGCCTAGCCTTATTGCTTATTCTTTTTCTTTGATTCTTCCACTTTCGTTGTTCTTTCCCTTTCTCTTATTAGGATCTTGTTATTTAGCTAGTCTCATGGGGTGTGTTCAAAGCATATGATTCAGGATAGATAGTTGTCTTCCCACCTTGTGGTTGAACCAACTTAGCTAACTTATGACCACACCACAAACTCAGGAACTTACTCCATAGTATGAATGCTACTCTGGTCTTTTATAAAACACTCATTCTCTTTTCATTTGATTCAAAAGGGACAAGCATACAAGTAAGCAAAGTAAGGATGCAGTAATGACATTCAGACCAGAAAACACAGCCTTAATCAATAAAAAGTTTAAAAGACAAATTTGACATGCTTATTCACAGGGAGCAAGCACACATACATACAAAGAAAATAGAAGACAATCATGCAAATTAAAGTGCTGGAAATAAGTAAGAGGGGAAAGGAACTTTACCACCTTGCATTTTATCTTCATTGTTGTTGCCCTTTTCCTCCTATTCTTTCCCTTCCCACACCAGACATAGAATGATTGCTTATACTAAAGCAACAATTAAAACAGTGGTGATGGGGTCCACGATGGATCATGAATGTCTTAGAATGAAGTGTGTGTATGCATGTGTTTCAGCAAGCAAGGTTAAGGATACAATAAAGACATAAGAGATACAAACAGAGACATCTTAATTGCATTAATAAGTGGTGTTGGCATGGTACTTGCATGAAAGTTAAGTGGCAACACCAAACTTAGTGTGCCACTATCAATTTAGAATGTTGTAAGTACCCGGTGAAGATTGAAAATCAAATTGTTGCATAGCAACACCAAACTTAGAATGCAATCATATGCCAAATTATTGAAAGCAAACTAAGCAAAGCAAG
>NC_029777.3:32583309-32586947 GCF_000817695.3 Arachis duranensis
AAGAGGAAAGAGGAGCCAGTTAATGCCCCTTGTTTTGAGTGCCTCTCCCCAGCAAGCTTTCTTTTGTTGTTAGCTTGAGTAAACTTGCTTGTTGGAGTAAGGGTGGGATGGGTTTTGGTTGACCTTTTCTTTTTCATGGATATTGTCCTTCTTTCCTTGGTCACCATCCTCTTTTTAGTGCTCATGTTGATTGCCTTCACCACCTTAATTTCAGTACTTGGGTGTTGTATGATGGTCGGAGCATCCTCTTCATCAAGAGCTTCTTGAATTGGTGGTTCAATGAACTCACCCTTTATGCAACTCTCTGTTTCATTGGAGTATGGGCTCCCTTGATTGACTTCCTCCCTTTCTTCTACATGATGTTGCATTGAGTCTTTTGGGAGTGAGTTTGCATGTTCGTTTGTCCTCACTAGTAACCTCTGTGGGTATGGAGCCTTAGGCTTATATATTCTCACAACCTCCTCTTCCTTCATATGAATCTCACTTGGTATGGTTTCCTCTTTTTCTTGTTCTTTTGATTCCTCCCTTGGGTTTGCCATGGTATCACTGAGAGAATTGTGGGTAGTGATTTGCTTTGATAGATATCCAACTTGTGCCTCAAGCTTCTTAATGGCAACCCACTGGTTCTGCATAATGGTTTTTACTTCCTCTTGGAAAGTCCTTGTGTCCTTAGATTCTTCCAAGAGCATTGCCAGTAGGTTCTCTATCCTTGATAGCTTATCCTCTAGGGGAGGGTGTGTAGCTGGGGTGAAATTTGGAGGTTGAGGGTGGCTACTTTGTGAATGGAATTGGTTGTTTTGTGGTTTTATGTTCTAAGAGTGGTATGACTTTTGTGGGGAATGATATGGGTCTTGTGGACTGTGAGAAGAATTTTTTGTGTAATGGAATGAATTGTGTGAGTGGTGAGATGAATTATATGGATGTGGGAAGGAATTTTGTGTTGAGGCATATCCAAGTGGTGAAGGGTTTTGATGCGAAAAGCTAGGAGGTGAGGTTGAATAATTAAAGGATGATGGTTCTTGATGAATGGGCTGTGAATAAGTGAAATTTCTTTGGTTTTGATCTTCCCAGGCACAGCTTGAGTAGTGATCAAAGTCATCAGAATATGGACTATTTTGTGACCCTGGGAAGCACCTCATTTCATGTTCTTGATACTCCCATCCACCATGAGCATAGCAAAGTGAATCATTCTGTGGTGGTGGAGAGTTTTCCCTGAAATTTGATTGACCAAAGGATGATCTATACTCCATTTTTCTACAAAATTTTCTGTATCAACAACAATCACCAAGATAAAAGAGATTTGGAATTCCCCTTGTCACAGATGAGAAAATTCCCAGTGAGGCAATATCACAAACAGTTGGTTAGCAAAAGAAAATAAAGAAACAAAAGAAAGACAAAAATAAAAGAAAAGTGTCTAATCTAGTAAATCAATCAACCGACAGTTTGTTAATCACAGTTAATCCCCGGCAACGGCACCATAAACTTGATGCAGGTGGAAATTGTCTCTTAACAAACATCCCTTCGGCAAGTGTAGCAAATTTGTCGTCAAGTAAAAACTCACAATAGAGTGAGGTCGAATCCCACAGGGATTGATTGATCAAGCAACGTTAATTAGAGGAATGTTCTAGTTGAGCATATCCATGAATAGAGTTGATACTTGCAGAAAATAAAACGGCAGGAAAGTAAATGACTGAAAGTAAATTACAGAATTGTAATTGGGAATGGGGAATTGCTCATAAAAGTAAATTGCAGAAATTAAAGAGAATGGGTAAGATCAGAAATGGGGAGTTCATTGGGCTCGTGAGATGATGCATTCTCCGGATCAATTTCATTCTCATCTCTTCCTCAATCAATGCACTCATTGATCTCCTTGGCAATCTTAAGTGATTGAACAACAATTTCTTGTGGTTCAATCTCTCAAATCTTGATCAATAGCCAATTCCTTGGTCAATTGCTCATGAGAAGAGATGAAGTATGGTCACTGATTATACCACATGCATTTCCCGAATCAAGTGTTGAGAGGGTTATAGCCACATACCCATCCACACCTAATTTGGTCCAGCATGAGAAAGCATTTCTAGCTGATCTCTTCATTCCTCTTTCAAGGAAGTAAAATACAAAGAGTAGTTCTATTTCCTAGCTCTCCGTCCATCCTTTCTCAATTCAAAGCTACTCCTATATATACTACTCCTCTCAGCTTCTAATTGGCTCTTCAAGTCTTGGGCCTTTGGATCTTGAGTTTGAAGCAGTTCCTTTCTTCATTTGGGCTTGGCTTTACTTGCAGAGAGAAAGTGTGAAGTGGGTAGAGACTTTAGCTCAAGACGTTAGGGATGTTTAACATTTTGTGAAAGTATAAGTTTGAGAACGTTAGTGACACTTAACATTGTCACTAACATTCCAATGCACCCCTTAGCCTCACGTTAAAGCTCACGTTAACTAGGTTAACGTGGCTTCTAACGTGGCTTTTGCCAACCTTCGAGAACGTTAGTGACACTTAACATTGTCACTAACGTTCCAGTGTGCCCCTTCTTGCGTCACATTAAAGCCCACGTTAACTAGGTTAACGTGGCTTCTAACGTGGCTTTTGCCAACCTCCGAGAATGTTAGTGACACTCCATATTGTCACTAACGTTCCAATGTGCCCATAGGTCACACGTTAGAGTCCACGTTAACTAGGTTAACGTGGCTTCTAACGTGGCCACTCTTAGCCATCCCAACGTTAGTGACAATGTTGAGTGTCACTAACGTTCTCGAAGGTTGGCAAAAGCCACGTTAGAAGCCACGTTAACCTAGTTAACGTGGACTCTAACGTGTGACCTATGGGCACATTGGAACGTTAGTGACAATGTTGAGTGTCACTAACGTTGGCCCATCCTTCATTCCTCATCGTTAGCTTCCACATTAACCAAGTTAACGGTGAAGTTAACGTGGCTCTTGGGGGTTGTGTGGTTGCTTCAACGTTAGTGACAATGTTGAGTGTCACTAACGTTGTCAACAACTCTTCATCTCTTACGTTAGCTCCCACGTTAACCAAGTTAACGTGGGAGTTAACGTGGCATTTTGCACCTTAGGCCAACGTTAGTGACAATGTTGAGTGTCACTAACATTGGCTTCTCTTCCCCCTTTAACGTTAGAGGCCACGTTAACTAAGTTAACGTGGCTCCTAACATGGCCATTTGTGAGCAATTGCCAACGTTAGTGACAATGTTAAGTGTCACTAACGTTGGCTCAACTTTTCTTCTCCACGTTAGAGTCCACGTTAACTTAGTTAACGTGACTCTTTAACGTGGGCATTGATGGCTTTTGAGAGTGTTATTGGAAATCACTTTTCTCCTTAGCCTTGCAAGTTACTCCCATTCTTTGCTTCCTTTATCCTGAAATCAAGCAATAAAGTGCATCAAAGTTCTAATCCAAGTCATGGGGGATGCAATATCAATTTTGTCATTAAAATCATGCAAAATCCTCATGAAATCATGTAAAATACATAATGCATGCTTGAATCGGGATGTAAATGATTTTCTACCCAAAACTAGCTTATTTCCTAAGAAAATGCAATGAAACTACCTAAAAACAGTAAAGAAAAGGTCAGTGAAACTGGCCAAAATGCCCTGGCATCACAACACCAAACTTAAATCTTC
>NC_029777.3:32587029-32589793 GCF_000817695.3 Arachis duranensis
AATGATGAATGTAATCTCCAGAGAAATGAGTCATTCTTGTGGAAGTCATATTACTGATTTTATGGTGGTTTCATGCATAGCAACTTAGGTTCATTCCACTGCTGGCTTTCAGACCTTTATCATCTCCTAAAATACTCACTTTGTTACATCCCATGAGACCTTTATTTATTGATCCTTTTATTGTTATTTCAAGGGTTGTTTGTGTTCTTCAGGCTAAGTGCTCTGTAAGAGGGCAACTCTTTAAGATAAGCTTTCAGCCAACACTCCCGAACCAGTTGGTTCAAGGTGCTAGGTGTTGAAACACCCCTTAGGACTTACTCCCTCAAGTCTCTTCCCCATACATACACACCACAGGCATCTGGTTCATTTATTTTCTTCCTTGAGACCTTGGTGTCCCGCACCTCTTTGGGTTACTAAGTGTTCTGTAGTGAAGGTTATTCTTGATAGTGGATTTTCAGCTGATAATCCCGGGTTAGTTAACCCAAGTTACCAAGTGATAAAGCACCCCTAAGAGCTTATTCATCCAAGTAGATCCCCCACACAGGAGCACCACAGACACATGTCTTAAGGTAAACCATTGGTGCCTAGCCTTATAGCTTATTCTTTGTCTTTTGTTTTTTTACTTCCATTGTTCTTTCCCTTTTCTCTTATTAGGATCTTGTTGTTATCTTAGTCTCATGGGTATATCAAATGTCAAGTATTCAGGATAGATAGTTGTCATCCTAACCTTGTGGTTGAACCAACTTAGCTAACTTATGATTACCTCCCAAAGATTCATGAATACACTTCCACATTATGGGCTCCACTCTGGTCTTTTGTAAACACTCATTCTCTTTTTCATTTGATTCTAAGGGAACAAACATACAAATAAGTAAATGAAAGAGGCAGTGACACTCCAACCAGAATCATAAACTATTTTCAATCAAAAGCTTAAAAGACAAAATTGAAAAGTGCTTATGCTAATATGGAAGCATGTTTTATTTCATACAATATCTTCCTTATTCAAGCATAGAGAAAAGATGGAGTAAAGAAAGAACTCCACCACCTTTTACTTTTGTGGCTGTCCATGCTCTTTTTCTTGTTCTCCTTGCGTGCTTGAACTTCCATTTCCTTTGCTTCTTCCAATCAACTTCTTCCAAAACCCACCATCTTCCATCTTCCTCTTGAGTGTTTCCTTTTGCTGTTTCACCTTCCTTTCTTCTTGATCTATAAAATCTTTTTGAACCTCATCATATGTGGGGATGGCATAGTGTAGATGATGCAAATTACTAGACATGTAGTTCAACCTGGCTTGAGTATTCACGTTGAACTCATTTCTATGCAATTGCCTCCCTTCATTAAGCACAATGAACTCATTGAATGCTTTCATCTGAGCCACTGTTCTTTGATTGAGTTCTTGCAAGTGCTTCTCTTGACGTTCTTGCCTCTCAGTGACTTGGTGGATGCCTTGAGTGAGCTGTGAGTATTGCTCCTGTTGCTTCTCCATGTGCTATTTCTGCCACTGTTCTTGTTGTCTCATCCAGTTGGACTGAATGTTCAGTATTTGCTCTTGTCCCTCCATTTGTCTCATCCCCAGATCTTCAATGGCTCTTAGAAGATGATTCATATTCAAATTGGTTGGATCATGCTGTTCTTCTTGTTGATATTTTTCCTGATGAGCTTCTTCTTGAGGAGTTCCTTCTCTTGGTCTTCATCCTCCTATATGAGGTCTTCTCTGTTGTTGAGCTGCTGTGGTATATACAAGTCGCTGAACTGTCATTGGCCTCCCAGGGTTTACCCAATCCGGATTACCATCCTCGAAAACTACCTTGGCCTTTTTGCACAATCGGAGAATGGTGCTAGGATACCTGATGAGCGGATAATTTGTATGCTTTTTGGCATTGTTTTTAGTATGTTTTTGGTATGATATAGTTAGTTTTTAGTATATTTTTATTAGTTTTTAGTTAAAATTCACTTTTCTGGACTTTACTATGAGTTTGTGTGTTTTTCTGTGATTTCAGGTATTTTCTGGCTGAAATTGAGGGACCTGAGCAAAAATCTGATTCAGAGACTGAAAAGGACTGCAGATGCTGTTGGATTCTGACCTCCCTGCATTCGAAGTGGATTTTCTGGAGCTACAGAAGCCCAATTGGCGCGCTCTCAACGGCGTTGGAAAGTAGACATGCTGGGCTTTCCAGCAATATATGATAGTCCATACTTTGCCCAAGATTTGATGGCCCAAACCGGCGTTCAAAGTCACCCTCAGGAATCCCAGCGTTAAACGTTGGAACTGGCACCCAAATGGGAGTTAAAAGCATGCAAGAATGCTATGAATGTCAAGATGAACACCAAGAACATTTTGAAGATCATGATGAACATCAAGAACTTATTTTTGAAAAATTTTCAAGAAAAGAAAAACATGCAAGACACCAAACTTAGAAATTTTTCATATTTAGACACTATGAATTCAAAAATGCATATGAAAAACAAGAAAAAACACAAAACAAGAAAATTTTAAGATCAAACAAGGAGAGTTATCAAGAACACCTTGAAGATCATGAAGAATACCATGCATGAGTTTTTGAAAATTTTTAGAAAAATTAAAACATGCAATTGACACTGATGAGCGGATAATTTATACGCTTTTTGGCATTGTTTTTAGTATGTTTTTAGTATGATCTAGTTACTTTTTAGTATATTTTTATTAGTTTTTAGCTAAAATTCACTTTTCTGGACTTTACTATGAGTTTGTGTGTTTTTCTGTGATTTCAGGTATTTTCTGGCT
>NC_029777.3:32592294-32592404 GCF_000817695.3 Arachis duranensis
TTGCAAGTTCCATGGACTTCCATTGGAAGATCCTCATCAGTTTTTAGCTGAATTCTTACAAATCTGTGACACTGTTAAGACTAATGGGGTTGACCCTGAGGTCTATAGAT
>NC_029777.3:32600376-32601364 GCF_000817695.3 Arachis duranensis
TACCCAATGGAATTAGATCGAGAAGCTTTCTAACAAAATTCAAGAGAAAAGATTGAAGAAGAAGATAAAACTATTATTGATTCATTGAATTACAATAGAGCTCCCTAACCCAATGAAAGGGGTTTAGTGATTCATAGCTCAGAATTCAATTACAGAAAAATTGATGAAAAATTCTCAAGTGTCAAAAAGTGCTAACTAACTTCAATTCTATCCTATTTATACACTTTCTAAATTGAGCTTCTGTTGTGTTTCTTGGGCTTTGAGGCCTTTCCTTGATTTCCTTTTGCTTTAGGCTTGTGGTCCATAATCTTGATGAGGCTGTGATCCAATTCTGTAACATTCATTGAGCAAACTTAGTGATAAACAAGTAATGACACTAGACTCAACAATTTGAAGTTCCAGACTCATCAATTTTTCAGGCCCAATCCCATAAACCATGATATTCAATTGGGTTTCATACCATAATAGGTTTAAGTTAATAATTGTGCTCAAATGCTAACTTAAACCTCAATATAATTGGCCCAAAAACCCTTTTAAAGAGTGGCATTTAAGTTGAAATGGTGGTGTTTAAGTTTAAGTTTAAGTTTCAGTTTAAGGTCAAACTAAAACTTAAACGTGGAATTGGAAGAAGGCAACCCAGGGGTGTTCATTGTCGAGCACGTTTAACCTCCAGTTTAAGGTTAAACTGGAGGTTAAACTTGGAAATGAAGAAGGCACACCCTGGAGGCAATTTGGGTCGACCACGTTTAACCTCCAGTTTGAGGTTAAACTGGAGGTTAAACTTGGAAATGAAGAAAACACCCTGGAGGAGAAAAGCCATCGAACACGTTTAACCTCCAGTTTGAGGTCAAACTAGAGGTTAAACGTGGAAACACTCCCTTTCTTGAGTCGTCACTTTGTTCTCTTGTCAACCTTGCCAATTTGATGCCAAATATGGACTAGTATACCTCGTTGGAAAGCTATGGATGTCTACTTTCCAATGCAACTG
>NC_029777.3:32603191-32605654 GCF_000817695.3 Arachis duranensis
AGTGATGAAGTTGCTTGCTTCTCAAGCGCTTGAGTGGTTAGCTCAACTATGTATGGGCAAGTGTTTGAGTCTTAAGTTGGTGTGTGAACACCAAACTTAGTCTCCTACTTACTCCCCTGTTCTTTGAATTCTTGAATTCTCTTTGGAGTGAAGTTGTTGCTAAGGATTTTAAGCATTTTTGTGATTGCTTAGAATGGTTATTCCTTTCATATAATTCAAAGGTTGTTGTGTTCAATTGATCTTTATGGTGGAACACCAAACTTAGAGTCACACATTCCCCTTTGAATTATTGATCCATGAATTCATTGTTTGGTGTGAAACACCAAACTTAATTCGTTGCAATGCACAGAAACTACTTCACCTTTTTATTGAAACAAATAAAAGAAACAGCAAAAGAGTATTACCTCAGGTTGGGTTGCCTCCCAACAAGTGCTTCTTTAACGTCACTAGCTTGACGGTTGTCCTTTGTTAGGGTGGATTGTAGTGCTTGATGTCCTCTCCTCTCACCATGAAAACATCCCCATTTGATTCCTTCATGATTTCCAAATGTTCCATAGAAAGAACTTTCCTGATTGTGAACACTTGAGGGAGCTGGGAAGGAATGGGTTTGAGGCCAGGTGGGATTGGCAGATAATGACTTGATATCACTTTATCTCCCGGAGAGAAACCTTCAGTGGGAATTTTCTTGTTTCTCCACCCTCTTGGCAATTTCTTTACAATTCTTCCCTTTCTCTTGAGGATTTCTTCATTGACCTTTATGCCAGGAGGATCCTTCTGATCTGTTTCTATTGATTCTTGTGGCTTTAACTCTTGCAATTCTTGTTTGCCTTTCAAGGACTGTTTCAGAGTTTCAGCTGCTGGATTGCTTTCCTCCAAACACAGATGGCTACTATCATCCTTAAGCTTTTCAGATTCTGGTTTAGGCTCAGATGCAGGTTTGAAAACATGGAAAATGAGCTGTTCATCATGTATTCTCAAAATTAGCTCTCCTTGTTCTACATCTATAAGCGCTCTGGCAGTGGCTAGAAATGGCCTTCCCAGAATGATAGGGTGTAGGTAGCTTTTCTCCATGTCCAAAATGACAAAGTCTGTGGGGAAGAAATAATTTCCCACTTTCACCAGCACATTCTCAACTACCCCTTCAGCTTGCTTCTGAGTTTTGTCAGCCAATTGTATGATTACATCAGTGGATCTCACCTCATTCAGTTGTAGCCTCTTCATAAGAGTCAGAGGCATCATATTTATGCTAGCTCCTAGATCACAGAATCCTCTGTCAATTTTTGTTTCCCCTATGATGCAAGGGATATGGAAACTTCCTGGGTCTGTTTTCTTAGAGACTATGTCCTTCTTGATGAGTGCACTGCATTCCTTGTTCATTATTACCGTTTGTCCTTCCTTCAAAACTCTTTTCTTACTCAGCAATTCCTTCAAATACTTGATATGTGTAGGCATCTGCTGGAGGATATCAAGAAAGGGAATATTAATATGGAGAGACTTAAATGTCTCTAGGAACCTTGAATATGTTTTCCCTTTTTCACCTCCTCCTAACCTCTGAGGAAATGGTGCTTTTGGTTGGTATGTTTCCAGCGAGCCTTCCTTTTGCATATCTTTAGCTTGCTCTGTTTCACTTTCCTGCTTAGCTTCTTCCACACTTTCTTTCAAGATTTCTGGCTCTTGTTCTGAGGGTCTGATTCCTTCTTCTTCTGTTCCTGCTTTTCTTCTTCTGAGACTTCCTTCAATATGGTGATGGCCTTGCATTCTTCCCATCTCACTCCCTTTTGTTCCCCTTTAGGATTTTTCTCTGTGTCACTAGGGAATACTGCAGTTGACTTGGGAGCTTGTTGAGATAGTTCTCCTACTCGAGCCTCCATCCAGCCTGTTGAGATAGTTCTCCTACTCGAGCCTCCATCCACTTGAGTTTTTCGCCATGGTTCCTTAAGGTCGATCTCACATCATCCCTAAAGCTTTTCAACTCATTTATGTCCTGACCCATGTTAACTAACCTTCCTTCTATCCTGTTTAATTGATCTTGAAATTGTTGGTTTGGAGTAGGTTGGTCAGGTTGATTATTTTGGCCATGATATGGTGGTTGGGAGTAAGTGTTTTGTGTGGCTTGGTATGATCTTTGGTTGGAATTTTGGTATGTGGAATTGTTATGTTGGTTGTGGTTGTAAGGTTTGTGGTTTTGTGGTTGGCTTTGCTGGTTTCCCCACCCAAAGTTTGGGTGGTTTTTCCATCCTGGGTTGTAAGTGTTGGAATGTGGATCATATGATTGCCTTTGTTGGTTTCCCACGTAGTTGGCCTCTTCCCAATCATTTCCTTCAATATTTGTTTCCTCTTGATCTTGTGTGTGTATTGCAGCCACTTGCTTTGTGTCTAACTTCCTGGTAAGCTCTGCTAGTTGCTTGGCAAACACCTTGTTTTGGGCTAGAATTGCATCAACATGGTTCAGCTCCATGACCC
>NC_029777.3:32609055-32609328 GCF_000817695.3 Arachis duranensis
TGCATCAAAATCATACTTTTTGGATGGTTCATTGCTTTGTTGTTCATTTAACCATTCTTGGTTACTTTAAGCTCAAGAAAATGCATAAAACAACTAAAACTAACAGAAAAAATGCTAGTGAAACTAGCCTAAGATGCCTTGGCATCACAAGCTTTGTATAGGGGTTCACCATCAGCGGTGAGACTTTCCGGATCCTCATAAATGCCGCCATCTATCTAGCTTATACCACGAAGATTCTGTTGGGGAATCTAAGAGATACGCATTCAAGCTTGG
>NC_029777.3:32609519-32610694 GCF_000817695.3 Arachis duranensis
CATTAATACTTGAGGTACAGCAGAGCTCCACACCCTTAATCTATGGTGTGCAGAAACTCCACCGTTGAAAATATAAGTAAAAGAGGTTCAGGCATGGCCGAATGGCCAGCCCCCCTAAAACGTGATCAATAGCCTCTTAGGATGAAGAATAAATCAAAACTGAGACCAAAGATGTCTAATACAATAGATAAATGTCCTATATATACTAGACTAGCTACTAGGGTTTACATGAGTAAGTATTTGATGCATAAATCCACTTTTGGGGCCCACTTGGTGTATGTTTGGGCTGAGCTTGATCAATCCACGAGCTAAGGCTTCTCTTGGAGTTGAACTTCGAGTTATGACGTGTTTTGGGCGTTTAACTCCGGATCATGACGTTTTTCTGGCGTTTAACTCCAGACAGCAGCATGTACTTGGCGTTCAACGCCAAGTTACGTCGTCATTCTTCAATAAAGTATGGACTATTATATATTGCTGGAAAGCCCTGGATGTCTACTTTCCAACGCCGTTAAGAGCGCGCCAATTGGAGTTCTGTAGCTCCAGAATATCCATTTCGAGTGCAAGGAGGTCAGATTCCAACAACATCAGCAGTCCTTTTGTCAGTCTTCTTCAGAGTTTTGCTCAAGTCCCTCAATTTCAGCCAGAAATTACCTGAAATCACAGAAAAACACACAAACTCATAGTAAAGTCCAGAAATGTAAATTTAACATAAAAACTAATGAAAACATCCCTAAAAGTAGCTTAAACTTACTAAAAACTATCTAAAAACAATGCCAAAAAGCGTATAAATTATCCGCTCATCACAATACCAAACTTAAATTGTTGCTTGTCTCCAAGCAACTGAAAATCAAATAGGATAAAAAGAAGAGAATATACTATAAATTCCAGGATATCAATGAATATTAATTTAATTAGATGAGCGGGACTTGTAGCTTTTTGCTTCTGAACAATTTTAGCATCTCACTTTATCCTTTGAAGTTTAGAATGATTGGCATCTCTAGGAATTTAGAGTTCAGATAGTGTTATTGATTTTCCTAGTTAAGTATGTTGATTCTTGAACACAGCTACTTTTATGAGTCTTGACCGTGGCCCTAAACACTTTCTTTTCCAGTATTACCACCGGATACATAAATGCCACAGACACATGACTGGGTGAACCTTTTCAGATTGTGACT
>NC_029777.3:32610927-32611211 GCF_000817695.3 Arachis duranensis
CATTCAGAAAACAAAAAGTATTATCACCACATCAATATAATTAAATTAAATTCAAGGATGAATTCGAAATTCATGTACTTCTTGTTCTTTTGAATTAAAACATTTTTCATTTAAGAGAGGTGAAGGATTAATGGATTTTATTCATAGCTTTAATGCATGGTTACATACTAATGATCATGAAGTAGAGACACAAAACATAGATAAACACAACATTAAAAACTGAAAACAGAAAGAAATAAAGAACAAGGAATGAATCCACCTGAGTGAGGGTGGCGCCTTCTTGT
>NC_029777.3:32611596-32614007 GCF_000817695.3 Arachis duranensis
AAGAAGAGAAGAAGAAGAAGAAGAAGAAAATGGAGGTGAGTGAGGGGAGATGGATTCGGCTATATGGGTGGGATTGGGTGGTAAAGAGAAGTTGAATTGTAAAGGTAGGTGGGGTGTATGGGGAAGAGTGGATAGATGTAGGTGGTGAATGAAAAATAGAAGGAATGACCATGAATGGAAAGAGAGAGGGCGAGGTAGGTGGGGATCCTGTGGGGTCCACAGATCCTGAGGTGAAAAGAAATACCATTCCTTCACCATATAGGCATGTAAAATGCCTCCATGCATCATTCTGGCGTTCAAACGCCCATTGGTGCATGTTCTGGGCGTTTAACGCCCATGTAATGCATGTTTCTGGCGTTGAACGCCAGTTTCATGCTTGTTTATGGCGTTCAGTGCCAGTTTGTCCTCTGTGTGCACATTCCTGGCGTTAAACGCCAGGTTGTTGCTTGTTTCTGGCGTTCAGCGCCAGAATGGTGCTCTGTTCTGGCGTTGAACGCCAGCCTGATGCATCTTACTGGCGTTGAACGCCAGTCTGCGCTACCTCCAGGGTGAACAATTTGTTTCTTCTGTTTTTGACTCTGTTTTTAATTTTTTTTTATTTTTTCGTGACTCCTCATGATCATGTACCTAATTAAACACAAAAATAACAATAAAACAAAATAAAATAAAATTAGATAAATAAAATTGGGTTGCCTCCCAACAAGCGCTTCTTTAATGTCAATAGCTTGACAGTGGCTCTCATGGAGCCTCAAGGTGATCAGGTCAATGTTTTATAGTTGTCCACACCAAACTTAGAGTTTGGATATGGGATCTTAACACCAAACTTAGAGTTTGGTTGTGGCCTCACAACACCAAACTTAGAGTTTGACTGTGTGGGATCTTCTTGACTCTGAACTGAGAGAAGCTCTTCCTGCTTACTCTCTTTTGTCACAGAGGGATGGCCATGTGCCTTAAACACAAGGTAGTCCCCATTCAATTGAAGGACTAACTCACCTCTGTTGACATCTATCACAGCTCCTACTGTGGCTAGGAAAGGTCTTCCTAGGATGATGCATTCATCATCTTCCTTCCTAGTGTCTAGGATTATGAAATCAGCAGGGATATAAAGGCCTTCAACCTTTACTAGCACGTCCTCTACTATTCCATAAGCTTGTCTCATGGACTTGTCTGCCAATTGTAATGAGAACAAGGCAGGTTGTACCTCAATGATCCCTAGCTTCTCCATTACAGAGAGTGGCATCAGATTTATCCCTGATCCCAGATCACATAGAGCTTTTTCAAAGCTCATGGTGCCTATGGTGCAAGGTATTAGGAACTTGCCAGGATCTTGTCTCTTTTGAGGTAGAGTTTTCTGAATCCAAGTATCTAGTTCACCAATGAGCAAGGGAGGTTCACTTTCCCAAGTCTCATTACCAAACAACTTGTCATTCAGCTTCATGATAGCTCCTAAGTACTGAGCAACTTGCTCTCCAGTCACATCTTCATCCTCTTTAGAGGAAGAATAATCTTCAGAGCTCATGAATGGCAAAAGGAGATTTAATGGAATCTCTATGGTCTCTGTATGAGCCTCAGATTCCTTTGGATCCTTAATAGGAAACTCCTTCTTGCTTGAAGGACGTCCCAGGAGGTTTTCCTCACTAGGATTTTCGTCCTCCTCCTCCCTAGTGCATTCGGCCACTTTGATCAAATCAATGGCCTTGCACTCTCCTTTTGGATTCTCTTCTGTGTTGCTTGGGAGAATACTGGGAGGGGTTTCAATGACTTTCTTACTCAGCTGGCCCACTTGTGCCTCCAAATTTCTAATGGAGGATCTTGTTTCATTCATGAAACTGAAGGTGGCTTTTGACAGATCAGAGACAATATTAGCTAAATTAGAAGTGTTTTGTTCAGAGTTCTCTGTCTGTTGCTGAGAAGATGATGGATATGGCTTACTATTGTTCAGCCTATTGCGTCCACCATTGTTAAAGCCTTGCTGAGGCTTCTGTTGATCCTTCCAGGAGAAATTTGGATGATTTCTCCATGATGGATTATAGGTGTTCCCATATGGTTCACCCATGTAGTTAACCTCTGCCATGGCAGGGTTCTCAGGATCATAAGCTTCTTCAGAAGCTACCTCTCTAGTACTGTTGGATGCATGTTGCAATCCATTCAGATTTTGAGAGATCATGTTGACCTGTTGAGTCAACATTTTGTTCTGAGCCAATATGGCATTCAGAGCATCAATTTCAAGAACTCCTTTCTTCTGAGGTATCCCATTATTTACAAAATTCCTCTCAGAGGTATACATGAATTGGTTGTTTGCAACCATGTCAATGAGTTCTTGAGCCTCTTCAGGCGTTTTCTTCAGGTGAATAGATCCACCTGCAGAATGGTCGAATGACATTTTCGAAAATTCAGAGAGACCATAATAA
>NC_029777.3:32614512-32616107 GCF_000817695.3 Arachis duranensis
TTCAACAAGAGTGCCTTTTTCCCTGTTCCTGCTCATATGAAAGAGAAGAAAACAAGAAAAGAAAGAGGAATCCTCTATGTCACAGTATAGAGATTCCTTTATGTTAGTAGAAGAAGAAAGGGGTAGAAGACAGAAGAAGGATGGATTCGGATTTTTGGATGAAGAGAGGTGAAGAGAAGTGTTAGTAATTAAATAATTAAATAAAAGAAGAAAAGAGAAGAGAAATTTTCGAGAATAATTTTCAAAAAGGGGTTAGTAATTTTCGAAAATTAAAGATAAGATGAGATTAAAATTAAAATTTAAAACAAAAAGAATTTTTGAAAAAGAGAGGGAGAATTTTCGAAAATTTGAGAGGGATAGGTAGTTAGTTGGTTTCGAAAAAGATAAGAAACAAACAAAAAGTTAGTTAGTTGATTGAAAAAGATTTGAAATCAAATTTTAAAAAAAAGATAAGAAAATAAGAAGTTAGATAAGATATTTTGAAATCAAATTTTGAAAAAGTTAAAATTTTTGAAAAAGATAAGATAAAAGATAAAAAGATATATTTGAAAAAGATATTTTGAAAAGATTTAATTTAAAAAAAAAAGACTTAACTAACAAGAAACTACAAGATAAGATTCTAAAATTTAAAGATTGAACCTTTCTTAACAAGAAAGTAACAAACTTCAAATTTTTGAACCAATCACATTAATTGTCAGCATATTTTCGAAAATTTGATATAAAGATAAGAAAAAGATTTTGAAAATATTTTGAAAAAGATTTTTGAAATTTTCGAAAATGATAAAAAAATGAAAAAGATATGATTTTTGAAAAAGATTTTGAAAAGATAAGATTTTTAAAATTGAAATTTTGTCTTGACTTGTAAGAAACAACTAATTTTGAAAATTTTTGGCCAAGTCAATCCCAAAATTTCGAAATTTTGGAGGGAAATAAGGAAAAGATATTTTTTTGATTTTTGAATTTTTAAAGAAAAACACAAAAATGACCCAAAACATGAAAATTTGGGATTAAAACACAAGATGCATGCAGGAACACTATGAATGTCAAGATGAACACCAAGAACACTTTGAAGATCATGATGAACATCAAGAACATGATTTTGAAAAATTTTTGATGCAAAGAAAACATGCAAGACACCAAACTTAGAAATTTTTAATGCTTGGAAAATATGAATGCAAAGATGCACATGAAAAACATCAACCAACACAAAACAAGAAAACATCAAGATCAAACAAGAGGACTTATCAAGAACAACTTGAAGATCATGAAGAACACTATGAATGCATGAGATTTTCGAAAATTGCAAGAAAAATTTTTAAAAGCATGCAATTGACACCAAACTTAAAAATTAACACAAGACTCAAACAAGAAACACAAAATATTTTTGATTTTTATGATTTTCTAATTTTTTGTATTTTTATTTTAATTTTTTTTTTCAAAAACATGATTAGAAAAACGAAAAAGAAAAGAAAAATTTTGAAAAAGATTTTTGAAAAGAAAATTACCTAATCTGAGCAACAAGATGAACCGTCAGTTGTCCATACTCGAACAATCCCCGGCAACGGCGCCAAAAACTTGGTGGACGAAATTGTGAT
>NC_029777.3:32617403-32629259 GCF_000817695.3 Arachis duranensis
CAGATTCCAACAGCATCAGCAGTCCTTTTGTCAGCCTTTTTCAGAGTTTTGCTCAAGTCCCTCAATTTCAGCCAGAATTTACCTGAAATCACAGAAAAACACACAAACTCATAGTAAAGTCCAGAAATGTGAATTTAACATAAAAACTAATGAAGACATCCCTAAAAGTAGCTTAAACTTACTAAAAACTATCTAAAAACAATGCCAAAAAGCGTATAAATTATCCGCTCATCAGCTACCTTGTGTTTTACCCCATATCATAGGATAAGAGCCTCTAATGGTCTGTTACAAAAGTGGCTCCCTCCATCACTGATGAGGGCTCTTGGAACTCCAAGCCACATCACTGATGAGGGCTCTTGGGACTCCAAATCGGCTAAAGATATTCTTCCTGAGGAAGTTCATAACCACCTTGTTATCATTTGTTGGAGTTGCAATTGCCTCCACCCACTTGGAGACATAATCCACAGCTACTAAGATGTACTTGTTTGCATATGAAGTTGGAAACGGCCCCATGAAATCTATTCCCCACACATCAAACAATTCCAGCTCTAAGATGAAATTTTGTGGCATGGCATTTCTTTTGGACAAGTTTCCAGCTCTTTGGCATTCATTACAGCTTTTTACCAGTTCCTTGGCGTCCTTGAAAAGGGTCGGCCAAAAGAACCCACTTTGTAGAACCTTTGCTGCAGTTCTGTCCCCTCCAAAGTGGCCTCCAAAACTTGAGCTGTGGCAATTCCATAGGACCTCTCGTCCTTCTTCTTCTGAAACACATCTTCTGAGGACTCCATCTGAACACTTCTTGAAGAGATAGGGCTCATCCCAGACAAAGTATTTTGCATCATTCATGAGCTTTCTTTTCTGATGTTTATGTATCTCTGGTGGTAAAGCCCCAGTTGCCTTGAAGTTGGCTATGTTTGCAAACCATGGAGCCTTGTGAACTACCATCAATTGCTCATCAGGGAAGAGCTCGTTCGCATGAGTATCATTTGCCCCACCTTCATCCTGAGGGATTCTGGAGAGGTGATCTACTACCTTATTCTTTGAGCATCATTAAGGACCTTGCTGGCATAGTATATCACATGGACTAAGTTGTCTTTCCTCTGTCCTAACACTGCCCCTATTGCAAAATCAGATGCATCACACATCAGTTCAAATGGTAAGTTCCAGTCAGGTAGGGAAATGATAGGTGCAGATGATAATCTCATTTTCAAGTTTTCAAAAGCTATCATGCATGTTTCATCGAAGACAAATGGTGTATCAGATACAAGGAGATTGCTTAAGGGCTTGGCTATCTTTGAAAAATCTTTAATAAACCTTCTGTAAAAACCAGCATGCCCTAAAAAGCTCCTAATTGCCTTGACATCACTGTGTTGAGGAAGTTTTTTAATGAGTTCCACTTTGGCTCTGTCCACCTCAATGCCTTGGTTAGAGACCTTATGACCAAGGACTATTCCTCCTGTCACCATGAAGTGACATTTCTCCCAGTTCAAGACCAGGTTGGTCTCTTGGCATCTTTTCAATACCAAGGCAAGGTGCTGTAGGCAGCTAGGAAAAGAATCTCCAAATACTGAGAAGTCATCCATAAAGACTTCGATGAATTTCTCTATCATGTTTGAGAAGATAGAAAGCATGCATCGTTGGAAAGTTACAAGTGTTTGTAGAGGCCAAATAGCATCCTTTTGTAGGCAAACACTCCATATGGGCAAGTGAATGAGGTTTTCTCTTGGTCTCTAGGATCAACCACTATTTGGTTATATCCCGAATAACCATCAAGAAAACAATAATATGCATGGCCTGCAAGTCGTTCCAACATCTGATCCATGAATGAAAGGGGGAAATGATCTTTTTGTGTAGCTTCATTGAGTTTTCTATAGTCTATGCACATCCGTCATCCAGTGACCGTCCTTGTAGGGATTAATTCGTTCTTCTCATTTTGAACTACAGTGATTCCTCCCTTCTTTGGGACAACATGTACAGGGCTGACCCATGGGCTGTTTGAGATAGGGTAGATCACCCCTCCCTGCCATAACTTCATAACTTCTTTCTGCACCACCTCTTTCATGATTGGGTTCAGCCTCCTTTGAGATTGAATGGACGGTTTGGCATCCTCTTCTAGCAGTATCTTATGCATGCATATGGTTGAACTGATTCCTTTTAAGTCAGCAAGAGTCCATCCAATGGCATCCTTGTGCTTCCTCAAAACTTGGAGTAGTTCATCCTCTTGATTCTGGCTGAGGGATGAGCTTATGATCACTGGGTAACTTTCATTTTCTCCTAAGTATGCATATTTGAGAGTAGGTGGCAGTGCCTTGAGCTTAAGTTTGGGTGCCTCTGACTTTTAGTTCTCTGCTTTTGGTGCTTCTTGTATATGAATTTCTGCTGTTCCCACCTCTTCACTTGATTCATACTCCTCTTCCATGACTCTCTCTGGCTCTTCTGGTCCTTCCTGTTTGAAGCTCTCCTGCACTTCTTCCTCAAGTGCATCTAATCTCATGCATTCCCTAAATTGTTCTAGTGGGTAACTCATGGCCTTGAATACATTGAATGTCATCTTCTCATTGTGTAATCTTAAGGTAAGATCACCTTTTTGGACATCAATGACAGCTCTAGCAGTGGCCAGGAAGGGTCTTCCCAGGATAATAGAGGCCTTGGCTTCCTCCTGCATGTCCAACACTACAAAATCGGCTGGAAATATGAAGTCTCCCACCTTCACCAACAAATCCTCTACTATGCCGTGAGGGAACTTGAATGATCGGTCTGCCAATTGTAAGGCCATTTTTGTTGGTTTAGCCTCCTCGATCTTCATCTTCCTCATCATGGCTACTGACATCAAATTGATGCTGGCTCCTAAGTCACAGAGAGCCTTCTCTACTGTGATCTCACCTATGACACAGGGGATCTGAAAACTCCCTGGATCCTTCAATTTCTGGGGTAATTTGTGCTGAATGATAGCACTACATTCTTCGGTCAGTATCACAGTTTCGTTGTTCTTCCAGCTTCTCTTCTTAGTCATGAGCTCTTTTAAGAACTTGGCATAGAGAGGCATTTGTTCTATTGCTTCAGCAAAGGGTATGTTGATTTATAGCTTTTGGAAGATTTCTAAAAATCTCAGAAAATGGTTGTCATCTCCCTTTTTCTTCAATTGCTGAGGGTATGGAACTCTCAGGACATCCGGCTTCAGCTTCCCTTCTTCTTTTTGCACTTTAGAAGTTGTGGCTTGATTTCTATCTTGCTTTTCTCCTTCATCAATTGAGTCTTCTTCTAGTGTCTTTTGGTCGAATTCCTTCAGTTCCTTCCCACTCCTAAGAGTGATAGCTTGACACTCCTCTTTTTTGCTTTGGGTGTTGCTAGAAGTCTGATTGAATAGGTAACTAACTTGTGTCTCATGCTTCTCGATGGCAGCATCTTGGTTCTGCATATTTGACTGCACTTCCTCTCGGAATGTTTTACTATCTTGGATGTCTCTGCATATGCTTTCAAGTAAGGTTTCAATCTTAGAGATTTTGTCATCAAGTGAAGAATGGGCTGCATTGTTGTTGGAGTTGTAACGTCTATGGTCTTGGCTTTGCTCTTGCTGATTCCCCCATCCAAAGTTTGGGTGGTTCCTCCATCCAGAGTTGTATGTCTTGGAGTATGGATCATGGTTCTATCTAGGTGAATTCCCAATGTAGTTGGCTTGCTCAAGGTCCTTTTCTTCAACTTCTTCTTGGGTTGTTGATGAGGTGGTGATTGCTGCTACTTGACTTCTTTCCATCTTCTTGGTGAGGTCAGTTAACTGCTTGGTAATGAGCTTGTTCTGAGCCAGCAGAGCATCTACATTGTTTAGCTCCATTACCCCTCTATTGTTTCCTCTTTTGGAAGCATAGAAGTAGTCATTCTCAGCTACAGTTTCAATGACATCTATGGCTTCCTCAATGGTCTTCTTCTTGTTTAAAGAACCTCCAGATGAATGGTCTACGGCCTTCTTTGATTCATATGACAGTCCTTCATAGAAGATGTGCAGCTGCACCCATTCATTAAACATATTTGGTGGACATCTTCTTGTTAGGTCTTTGAACCTTTCCTAAGCTTCATAAAGTGTCTCCCCATCTTGCTGTCTGAACGTCTGTACTTCAGTTCTCAGCCTATTGATCCTTTGTGGGGGGTAAAACCTTGCCAAAAACTTATTCACTACTTCCTCCTAATTTGTCAGGCTTTCTTTTGGGAAGGATTCGAGCCATTTGGATGCCTTGTCCCTGAGTGAGAAAGGGAACAAGAGCAGCCTATAGACATCCTGGTGGACTCCATTGGACTTCACTGTGTCACAAATCCTCAAGAAGATGGTTAAGTGTTGATTTGGATCTTCTTGAGCACCTCCTCCAAATGAGCAATTATTCTGCACAAGAGTGATGAGCTGAGGTTTTAGCTCGAAATTGTTGGCATGGATGGTTGGCTTTTGGATGCTACTTCCGCAGTTCCCTGGATTTGGGTTGATATAAGAGCCCAAGACTCTTCTATCCTCCCCACCAGGATTTGTTCTACCTCCTCCACCATGGTTGTGAACCTCTTCCTCACGATGGTCTTCCATGGTTGTTTCAAAGTATTCTTCAAATTGATCTTCCTCTTCTTCAGCACCAACCACACATTTTTCTTTTGCCTCCCTTCTTAATCTCAAGAAGGTTCTCTCAGGTTCAGAATCAAAGGAAGTTGAAGCCTCGCCTCTTCTCTCTGTCATACAACCAACAGAGTACAAGCAAAGAAAAGAAATGCAGAGAGTATTTCGTTAGTATTGCTGTTAGTGTCAGTGATGCATTATATCAAACAGTTAGTGGGGTTAGTGAACTGAATTATAAATAACAAAGAAAAACTAAGAAACAGGGGAGGGATGAAATTAACTAAGACAGAAAGCAAATAACTCAAACAGAAAATTAAATAAAAAAAACAAAAATGCTCAATCTAGTGATCCTCTAATGTAATCATTGTCGATGCATAATCAATCCCCGGCAACGGCGCCATAAACTTGATGCAGGTGGAAATTGTCTCTCAACAAATCTCCCTTCGGCAAGTGTACCAAATTTGTCGTCAAGTAAAAACTCACAATAGAGTGAGGTCGAATCCCACAGGGATTGATTGATCAAGCAACGTTAATTAGAGGAATGTTCTAGTTGAGCAAATCCATGAATAGAGTTGATACTTGCAGAAAATAAAACGGCAGGAAAGTAAATGACTGAAAGTAAATTGCATAATTGTAATTGGGAATGGGGAATTACTCATAAAAGTAAATTGCAGAAATTAAAGAGAATGGGTAAGATCAGAAATGGGGAGTTCATTGGGCTCAGGAGATGTTGCATTCTCTGGATCAATTTCATTCTCAGCTCTTCCTCAATCAATGCACTCATTGATCTCCTTGGCAATCTTAAGTGATTGAACAACAATTTCTTGTGGTTCAATCTCTCAAATCTTGATCAATAGCCAATTCCTTGGTCAATTGCTCATGAGAAGAGATGAAGTATGGTCACTGATTATACCACATGTATTTCCCAAATCAAGTGTTGAGAGGGTTATAGCCACATACCCATCCACACCTAATTTGGTCCAGCATGAGAAAGCATTTCTAGCTGATCTCTTCATTCCTCTTTCAAGGATCCGAAGAGATCCAAGTTTGAATAGCTTCTTTTCCAAGATAACTATCCAATTGGATGAAGATTGAAAGCTTTCAAGTAAAATCAAGGGGAAAGATAGAAGAATAATAATGAAAACTAGTATTGATCTATCAAATTACAACAGAGCTCCCTAACCCAATGAAAGGGGTTTAGTTGTTCATAGCTCTAGAAATCAAAATCAAAGATGGAGAATACATGATAAAGCTAGAAGTGCAGAGAAAGTAAAATACAAAGAGTAGTTCTATTTCCTAGCTCTCCGTCCTTTTGTAAACAATTCAAAGCTACTCCTATATATACTACTCCTCTCAGCTTCTAATTGGCTCTTCAAGTCTTGGGCCTTTGGATCTTGAGTTTGAAGCAGTTCCTTTCTTCATTTGGGCTTGGCTTTACTTGCAGAGAGAAAGTGTGAAGTGGGTAGAGACTTTAGCTCAAGATGTTAGGGGTGTTTAACATTTAGTGAAAGTATAAGTTTGAGAACATTAGTGACACTTAACATTGTCACTAACGTTCCAATGCACCCCTTAGCCTCATGTTAAAGTTCACGTTAACTAGGTTAACGTGGCTTCTAACATGGCTTTTGCCAACCTTCGAGAATGTTAGTGACACTCAACATTGTCACTAACGTTCCAGTGTGCCCCTTCTTGCTTCACGTTAAAGCCCACGTTAACTAGGTTAACGGGCTTCTAACGTGGCTTTTGCCAACCTTCGAGAATGATAGTGACACTCAACATTGTCACTAACGTTCCAATGTGCCCATAGGTCACACGTTAGAGTCCACGTTAACTAGGTTAACGTGGCTTCTAACGTGGCCACTCTTAGCCATCCCAACGTTAGTGACAATGTTGAGTATCACTAATGTTGGCCCATCCTTCATTCCTCATCGTTAGTTTCCACGTTAACCAAGTTAACGGTGAAGTTAAGGTGGCTCTTGGGGGTTGTGTGGTTGCTTCAACGTTAGTGACAATGTTGAGTGTCACTAACATTGTCGACAACTCTTCATCTCTTACGTTAACTCCCACGTTAACCAAGTTAACGTGGGAGTTAACGTGGCATTTTGCACCTTAGGCCAACGTTAGTGACAATGTTGAGTGTCACTAATGTTGGCTTCTCTTCCCCCTTTAACGTTAGAGGCCACGTTAACTAGGTTAACATGGCTCCTAACGTGGCCATTTGTGAGCAATTGCCAACGTTAGTGACAATGTTAAGTGTCACTAACGTTGGCTCAACTTCTCTTCTCCACGTTAGAGTTCACGTTAACTTAGTTAACGTGACTCCTTAACGTGGCATTGATGGCTTTTGACAGTGTTATTAGCAATCACTTTTCTCCTTAGCCTTGCAAGTTACTCCCATTCTTTGCTTCCTTTGTTCTGAAATCAAGCAATAAAGTGCATCAAAGTTCTAATCCAGGTCATGGGGGATGCAATATCAATTTTGTCATTAAAATCATGCAAAATCCTCATGAAATCATGTAAAATGCACAATGCATGCTTGAATCGGGATGTAAATGATTTTCTACCCAAAACTAGCTTATTTCCTAAGAAAATGCAATGAAACTACCTAAAAACAGTAAAGAAAAGGTCAGTGAAACTGGCCAAAATGCCCTGGCATCAGTAGCATCCAAATAAGAATTTTTGTACTACAACATACTAAAACTTAATAAAATATAAATAAGATAGAAATAAAATGCTAAGAAAATGCAATGAAAAAGTGTATAAGATATCCACTTATCACAACACCAAACTTAAATTCTTGCTTGTTCTCAAGCAACCAAAAACAAGTAAGGACTAAAGAAGCAAAAAATACATAAGGTTCTAGAATTGTCAATGAAGCTAAGGTCCAATTACTAAATGGGGCTATTAGCTCCTTTCTTCTGAATAGCTTTGGCATCTTACTTTTCTTTGAAGCTCAGAACATTGGTATCCTTTGGAACTAGGATCCAGATGATATTATTGATTCTCTTCTTTTAGTTTTTCTTGATTCTTGAACACAACTTCTTTTTGGTGCTTTGCACCTTTTAGCCTAGCCTTGACTCTAAGCGTTTTGTTTTCAAGTATTACCACCGGATACATAAACGCCACAAGCACTTAATTGGGGAAACCCTTTGGATTCGAATTCAGCTTTGTTTAAATTTCTAGATAGTGGTGCTCAGAGTTCTTAAGCGTACTCTTTGTAGCATTGGATGAAGACTTTAGATGCTCAGTCTCAAGATTTTTTTTACACCTTCACACCACAAGTATATAGTTAGGGATAACAACTGATTTGAGCTTTTTAGACCAATTTTGACCCTCCTATCCATTGATACTCAAAGCAGGACCCTTGTTCTTTTGTTTTTCTTTTTTTTCTTTTTGCTGTCTCTTTTGTTTTAAGAATCAATCTTTTAGATTTTTCAGAGAATCAATCATATTTCTCTAAATTCACTGTTCTTCAAGAGCCAACATTCTCAACTTTAATGTCAATTATGCACAGTTAATTTATGCATTCAGAAAATAAAGATAAGGCCACTAGTTTGGCATAAGTAGAACGGCTGTCAATAACTCAAGACCTTATATATTTTAATGCTTCTTAATTAAAATTTTATTTAAGTTCAATGGGGGATATGCGAAACATCTCATAATTTAATCAACATGAATTGAAATTAACTAATAAACTAGAAAGTGGGAAATCCTAATGGTGATCATGTAGCCTAGAATTGAAAACAGAAAGTAAAGTACTAGAAATAGGAATAAAATAGGGGAGATGGAACTTAACCACCTCACTCATGGTGAACGTCTTCCTCTTCTAAGAGTCTCTAGCTCTTCAACTCCTTTAATTCTTGACCCTGGCTCTCCTGCATTTCGGTCAACTTGTGAAGCATCCAGGACTGGTCTTTTTGCTCCTCTTTAAGTTGGTCCACTGTGGATCTCAACTGTTCAGTGGATGTTGCCAGTTGAGTCCAATATTGAATTGGAGGGATGCTCTGTTCTTTAAGCTGCTCAGGCATCTTCCTCTTGTATGGGGAAACTGGTATCTGAGTTTTGGCTTGCTCTGTTCCCAGGTGTGTTCCATGCTCTCCTTGGTGATTGGGTAATCTGCTGCAATGAATGTGCCTCTATCAATCATGATTCTTGCCTCGTCACACAAGCGAGAGATGAGGTGTGGAAATGCCAGCTTGGATTAAGTTGAGGTCTTGGCTGCAATTTTGTACATCTCACAAGGGATTATTTGATGAACTTCTACCTTATTACCAAGCATGATGCAGTGGATCATCACAACCCACCTCACTGTGACCTCAGAGCGGTTGCTAGTGGGAAGGATAGAGCGCCCAATAAAATCCAGCCATCCCCTAGCAACTGGCTTGAGATCCATCCTCCTTAGTTGGTTTGGCTAACCCTTTTTGTCAGTTTTCCATTGTGTTCTAGGAAGACATATGTCCTGTAGGACTTGGTCTAGCCTTGGATCAGTGTGCACTCTCCTGTTGAAGGAGTTAGGGTCATCCTTTAGTGGGGGCAACTTGAAAATTTCCCTCACTTTATCCAGACCAAAATGCAAGGTCTTTCCTTGGACCATGGTGCGCCATAGGTTAAATTCCGGTCCCTCTTTCCATTGTTTGTTCGTCCTCTATAGATTTGCATAAAACTCTCAGACTTTTAAAATTCCAACCTTAGTTGCAGAGTTGGCCAGAATTTTCTAACTCCTCATTCGAATCTGCTCTTAAATCTCTAGATATTTCTCATCCTTCAATTTGAACTTGACTTCCAGAATTACTGTCTTCGTGCTTACTACATCATATTAGTATCCTTCATGAAGCTTGGAATAAAACCTATAAGACTTATAGGTGACAGTTGAGGGGTCCTTTTCTTTCTTGTTTCTTGAGATAGATCCTCCACCCTTTGGTGCTATGGAGTGTAAGAAAGTGAAAAAGTAAGGCGTGCGCAGCACAAAACTTAAGAGAAAAGAGAGAAGAACATAGGGGGAGAAGAATCAGAGAGGGTGTAGGATAGAGGAGTGTGGGGCATGAGAGGGAGAGATGGTGAACGTGTATTAATAGGAATGGGAGAGTGGGGGTTTCAAAATTTAATTTAGAAAGAGATGATATAAGATAATAAAATTTTGAAATTAATGGAAAAAGAAAAGAACAAAGATAAAAAAGATAAACAAGATATGAGTGGAAAGATATGATATGAAAAGATAAGATTTGAAAAAGATGTGGTTAGTTTTGAAAATATTTGAAATGGGAAGGTGTGATGTGAAAAGGTGGTAGACGAAATTGTGATTCGTACTCTTTGTACTTGTATGAAATTTAATTCGAGATAATAGCTCTTTACTATGTGTGGTCACAACTCCGTTCAACTAACCAGCAAGTGTACTGGGTCGTCCAAGTAATAAACCTTACGTGAGTAAGGGTCGATCCTACAGAGATTGTTGGTACGAAGCAAGCTATGGTCATCTTGTAAATCTCAGTCAGGCGGGTTATAATTGATTATGGATTTTCGAATAATAATAAATAATAATCAGGAAATAAAGATAAATAACATAGGATAGAAATACTTATGTAAATTAATGGTGGAAATTTCAGATAAGCGTATGGAGATACTGTGCCCTTTCTTTTTCTACTTTCCTACTTCTTCCTTCAATCCTTCTTACTCCTTTCTATGGCAAGTTGTATGTAGGGCATCACCGTTGTCAATGGCTACATCCCATCCTCTCAGTGAAAAAGGTCCAAATGCTCTGTCACAGCACGGCTAATCATCTGTCGGTTCTCAATCAGGTTGGAATAGAATCACTTGATTCTTTTGCGTCTGTCACTAACGCCCAACCTTCAGGAGTTTGAAGCTCGTCACAGTCATTCGATTCCAGAATCCTACTCGGAATACTACAGACAAGGTTTAGACTTTTCGGATTCTCATGAATGCCACCATCAATCTAGCTTATACCACGAAGATTCTGTTTGGGGAATCTAAGAGATATGCGCACGGCCTAAGGTAGAACGGAAGTGGTTGTCAATCATGTGCGTTCATAGGTGAGAATGATGATGAGTGTCACGGATCATCACATTCATCATGTTGAAGTGCAACGAATATCTTAGAATAGGAATAAAGAGAATTGAATAGAAACAGTAATAATTGCATTAAAACTTGAGGTACAGCAGAGCTCCACACCCTTAATCTATGGTATGTAGAAACTCCGCCGTTGAAAATACATAAGTGAAAGGTTCAGGCATCACCGAGTGGCCATCCCCCATGAAGGTCTAAGGACTAGGCGTCCAGAGATCACTAATACAATATTAAACTATCCTATTTATACTAGACTAGCTACTAGGGTTTACATGAGTAAGTAATTGTTGCATAAATCCACTTCCGGGGCCCACTTGGTGTATGTTTGGGCTGATCTTGATCTATCCACGAGCTGAGGCTTCTCTTGGAGTTGAACGCCAAGTTGTAACGTGTTTTGGGCGTTTTACTCTAGACAGCAACATGGAACTGGCGTTGAGCGCCAGTTTACGTCGTCAATTCCCGAATAAAGTATAAACTATTATATATTTCTGGAAAGCTCTGGATGTCTACTTTCCAACACTGTTGAGAGCGCGCCATTAGGTGTTCTGTAGCTCCAGAAAATCCATTTCGAGTGCAGGGAGTTCAGATTCCAACAGCATCAGCAGTCCTTTGTCAGCCTCCTTATCAGAGTTTTGCTCAGGTCCCTCAATTTCAGCCAGAAATTACCTAAAATCATAGAAAAACACACAAACTCATAGTAAAGTCCAGAAATGTGAATTTAACATAAAAACTAATGAAAACATCCCTAAAAGTAGCTTGAACCTACTAAAAACTACCTAAAAACAATGCCAAAATATACTATAAATTGTTGCTTGTCCCCAAGCAACTGAAAATCAAATAGGATAAAAAGAAGAGAATATACTATAAATTCTAGAATATCAATGAATATTAATTATAATTAGATGAGCGGGACTTGTAGCTTTTTGCTTCTGAATAGTTTTGGCATCTCACTTTTTCCTTTGAAGTTTAGAATGATTGGCTTTTCTAGGAACTTAGAATTTCAGATAGTGTTATTGACTTTCCTAGTTAAGTATGTTGATTCTTGAACACAGCTACTTATGAGTCTTGGCCGTGGCCCGAAGCACTTTGTTTTCCAGTATTACCACCGGATACATAAATGCCACAGACACATGACTGGGTGAACCTTTTCAGATTGTGACTCAGCTTTGCTAGAGTCCCCA
>NC_029777.3:32629432-32629703 GCF_000817695.3 Arachis duranensis
TGGGCCCTCCTATCCATTGATGCTCAAAGCCTTGGATCCTTTTTACCCTTGCCTTTTGGTTTTAAGGGCTATTGCCTTTTTTTGCTTGCTTTTTTTTTGCAAGCTTTTGATTTTTCATTGCTTTTTCTTGCTTCAAGAATCAATTTTATGATTTTTCATATCATCAATAACATTTCTCTTTGTTCATCATTCTTTCAAGAGCCAACAATTTTAACATTCATAAACAACAAGATCAAAAATATGCACTGTTCAAGCATTCATTCAGAAAACA
>NC_029777.3:32629907-32663205 GCF_000817695.3 Arachis duranensis
AGTAGAGACACAAAACATAAATGAACATAACATAAAAACCGAAAAGCAGAAAGAAATAAGAACAAGGAATGAATCCACCTTAGTGGCATCTTCTTCTTGAAGGACCAACAATGTCCTTAAGCTCTTCTATGTCCCTTCCTTGCCTTTGTTGCTCCTCCCTCATTGCTCTTTGATCTTCTCTTTTTTCATGGAGAATGATGGAGTGCTCATGATGTTCCACCCTTAGTTGTTCCACATTGTAGCTCAAATCTTCTAGGGAAGTGTTGAGTTGTTCCCAATAGTTGTTGGGAGGAAAGTGCATCCCTTGAGGCATCTCAGGGATTTCTTGATGATGAGCTTCCTCATGCATCTCTTGAGATCCGTGGAGGGTCTCTCTTGCTTGCTCCATCCTCTTCTTGGTGATGGGCTTATCCTCTTCAATGAGGATGTCTCCTTCTATGATAACTCCAGCTGAGTAACATAGATGGCAAATAAGGTGAGGAAAAGCTAGCCTTGCCGTATTGGAGGGCTTATCGGCTATTTTGTAGATTTCATGGGAGATGACTTCATGAACTTCTACTTCCTCTCCGATCATGATTCTATGAATCATGATGGCCCGATCCACAGTAACTTCAGATCGGTTGCTAGTGGGAATGATAGAGCGTTGAATGAACTCTAACCACCCTCTAGCCACAGGCTTGAGGTCCAGTCTTCTTAGTTGAACCGGCTTGCCTTTGGAGTCTCTTTTCCATTGAGCTCCTTCCATACATATGTCCGTAAGGACTTGGTCGAACCTTTGATTAAAGTTGACCCTTCTAGTGTAGGGGCGTTCATCTCCTTGCATCATGGGCAAGTGGAATGCCAACCTCACATTTTCAGGACTAAAATCTAAGTATTTCCCCCGAACCCTTGTGAGATAATTCTTTGGACTCGGATTCACACTTTGATCATGGTTCCTAGTGATCCATGCATTGGCATAGAACTCTTGAACCATTAAGATTCTGACTTGTTGCATGGGATTGGTTAGGACTTCCCAACCTCTTTTTCGGATCCCATGTCGGATCTCCGGATACTCATTTTTCTTGAACTTGAAAGGGACCTCAGGGATCACCTTCTTCTTTGCCACAACATCATAGAAGTGGTCTTGATGGCTTTTAGAGATGAATCTTTCCATCTCCTATGACTCGGAGGTGGAAGCTTTTGTCTTCCCTTTTCCTTTTCTAGAGGATTCTCCGGCCTTAGGTGCCATTGATGGTAATGGAAAAACAAAAATATTATGCTTTGACCACACCAAACTTAAAATATTGCTCGCCCTCGAGTAAGAGAAGAAAGAAAAGAAGAGGAAGAAGAAGAAAATATAGAGGATTGTGAGGGAATGTGTTTCGGCCAAGGTGTAGAAGAGGGGGTATGTGTTGTGTGAAAATGAAGTATAATGGAAGGGTATATATAGGGAGGTGAGTGGGTGGAGTTTTGGTCATTTAAGGTGGGTTTGGGTGGGAAAGATTTTTGAATTTTGAAGGTAGGTGGGGTTTATGGGGAAGAGTGGATGGATGTGAGTGGTAAAGGGGGTAATTGGGAAGAGAGGTTGAGGTGATTGGTGAAGGGTTTTTGGGGAAGTGTGTTTATTGGAAAGAGAGGATGAATGTTGAGAAGAGGGGAGAATATGTTAGATGGGGATCCTGTGGGATCCACAGATCCTGAGGTGTCAAGGATTTACATCCCTACACCAATTAGGCATGTAAAATGACTTTGCACACCATTCTGGCGTTTAAACGCCGAAGTGATGCACACTCTGGGCGTTCAATGCCCATGTGCAGCATGTTTCTGCCGTTTGAATGCCAGTTCCATGCTTGTTACTGGCGTTCAGCGCCAGCTTTCCTCAAGGCACATTCCTGGCGTTCAAACGCCAGGATGTTGCTTGTTTCTGGCGTTTAGCGCCAGAAACATGCTCTGTTCTGGCGTTGAACGCCAGCCAGATGCACCTTACTGGCGTTTAAACGCCAGTAAGTCCTTCCTCCAGGGTGTGATTTTTCTTCTGCTATTTTTGATTCTGTTTTTAATTTTAATATTTTTTTCGTGACTTCATGTGATCATGAACCTAATAAAACATAAAAGAACAATGAAAATAAAATAAAATTAGATATATAAAAATTAGGTTGCCTCCCAACAAGCGCTTCTTTAGTGTCATTAGCTTGACAGTGGGCTCTCATGGAGCCTCATAGATATTCAGAGCATGATGAGGGCCTCCCAACACCAAAATTAGAGTTTGAATGAGGGGGCTTCTCAACACCAAACTTAGAGTTTGGTTGTGGCCTCCCAACACCAAACTTAGAGTTTGACTGTGGGGGCTCTTTTTGACTCTGTACTGAGAGAAACTTTTCATGCTTCCTCTCCATGGTTGCAGAGGAAGGTCCTTGAGCTTTAAACACAAGGTAGTCCCCATTCAATTGAAGGACTAATTCTCCTCTGTTAACATCAATCATAGCTTCTGCTGTGGCTAGGAAAGGTCTTCCAAGGATGATGCATTCATCTTCTTCCTTCCTAGTGTCTAAGACTATGAAATCAGCAGGGATGTAAAGGCTTTCAACCTTTACTAACACATCCTCTACTAATCCATAAGGTTGTCTTATTGACTTGTTTGCCAATTGAAGTGAGAATAAGGCAGGCCGTACCTCAATGATCCCAGTTTCTCCATTATAGAGAGTGGCATAAGATTTATGCCTGACCCCAGGTCACACAGAGCCTTGTTAAAGGTCATGGTGCCTATGGTACAGGGTATTAAGAATTTACTAGGGTCTTGTCTCTTTTGAGGTAAAGTTTTCTGAATCCATGTATCTAGTTCACTAATGAGCAAAGGGGATTCACCTTCCCAAGTCTCATTACCAAACAACTTGGCATTCCTTGCAATCTCCTTTTGGATTCTCTTCTGTATTGCTTGGGAGAATACTGGGAGGAGTTTCAATGATTTTCTTACTCAGCTAGCCCACTTGTGCCTCCAAATTTCTAATGGAGGACCTTGTTTCACTCATGAAACTTAAAGTGGCTTTTGACAGATCAGAGACTAAGTTTGCTAAATTAGAGGGGCTCTGTTCAAAATTTTTTGTCTGTTGCTGAGAAGATGATGGAAAAGGCTTGTTATTACTGAGCCTATTTCTTCCACCATTGTTAAAGCCTTGTTGAGGCTTTTGTTGATCCTTCCATGAGAAATTTGGATGATTTCTCCATGATGAGTTATAGGTGTTTCCATAAGGTTCACCCATGTAATTAACCTCTGCCATTGCAGGGTTCTCAGGATCATAAGCTTCTTCAGAAGCTGCCTCTTTAGTACTGTTGGATGCATTTTGTCATCCATTCAGACTTTGAGATATCATGTTAATTTGCCTTGTCAACACTTTGTTCTGAGCCAATATGGCATTCAGAGTATCAATTTCAAGAACTCCCTTCCTCTGAGGCGTCCTACTATTCACGGAATTCCTCTTAGAAGTGTACATGAATTAGTTATTTGCAACCATGTCAATAAGTTCTTGAGCCTCTTCAGGCATTTTTTTTAGATGAATAGATCTACCTGCAGAATGGTCCAATGACATCTTGGAAAACTCAGATAGACCATAATAGAATATATCTAATATGGTCTATTCTGAAAACATGTCAGAAGGACACTTTTTGGTCATCTGCTTGTATCTTTCCCAAGCTTCATAGAGGGATTCACCATCTCTTTGCTTGAAGGTCTGAACATCCACTCTAAGCTTGCTCAGCTTTTGTTGAGGAAAGAATTTGTCCAAGAAGGCCGTGACCAGCTTATCCCAGGAGTCCAGGCTATCTTTAGGTTGTGAGTCCAACCATGTTCTAGCTCTGTCTTTTACAGCAAAAGGGAAAAGCATGAGCCTGTAGACTTCAGGATCTACTCTATTCGTCTTAACAGTCTCACAATTCTGCAAGAACTCAGTTAAAAACTGGTAAGGATCTTCAGATGGAAGTCCATAAAACTTGCAGTTCTGTTGCATTAAAGCAACTAGTTGAGGCTTAAGCTCAGAATTGTTTGCTCCAATGGCAGGAATGGAGATGCTTCTTCCATCAAATTTGGACGTTGGTTTTGTGAAATCACCAAGCATTCTCCTTGCATTATTGTTGTTGGGTTCGGCTGCCATCTCCTTCTCTTGTTCAAAAATTTCAGAAAGGTTGCCTCTGGATTGTTGTAATTTAGCTTCTCTTAGTTTCCTCTTCAGAGTCCTTTCAGGTTCTGGATCAGCTTCAACAAGAAAGTAACAAACTTCAAATTTTTGAATCAATCAAATTAATTGTTAGTGTAATTTCGAAAACATGATATAAAGATAAGAAAAAGATTTTGAAAATATTTTGAAAAATATTTTTGAATTTTTCGAAACTAATAAAAAATGAAAAAGATATGATTTTTGAAAAAGATTTTAAAAAAATAAGATTTTGAAAATTGAAAATTTGACTTGACTTGTAAGAAACAACTAATTTTAAAAATTTTTGACCAAGTCAACCCAAAATTTCGAAAATTTGGAGAGAAATAAGGAAAAGATATTTTTTTTATTTTTTTGAATTTTTAATGATGAGAGAGAAAAAACATAAAAATGACCCAAAACATGAAAATTTTGGATCAAACACATGATGCATGCAAGAACACTATGAATGTCAAGATGAACACCAAGAACACTTTGAAGATCATGATGAACATCAAGAACATATTTTTGAAAAATTTTTGATGCAAAGAAAACATGCAAGACACCAAACTTAGAAATCTTTAATGCATGGACTCTAACAAACAAAAAATACATATGAAAAACAACAAACAACACAAAACAAGAAGACATCAAGATCAAACAAGAAGACTTACCAAGAACAACTTGAAGATTATGAAGAACACTATGAATGCATGAAATTTTAGAAAAAAAATGCAAGAAAAATTTTTAAAGCATGCAATTGACACCAAACTTAAAAATTGACTCAAGACTCAAACAAGAAACATAAAATATTTTTGGTTTTTATGATTTTCTAAATTTTTTTGTATTTTCTTTTATTTTTTTCGAAAATATTCTTTAGAAAAACGAAAATAAGAAAAAATTTTTGAAAGATTTTTTTGAAAATTTTTTTTTGAAAAGAAAATAAATAGAAAATTACCTAATCTAAGCAACAAGATGAACTGTTAGTTGTCCAAACTCGAACAATCCCCGGCAACGACGCCAAAAACTTGGTGGACGAAATTTTGATTTGTACTCTTTGTACTTGTATGAAATTTAATTCGAGATAATAGCTCTTTACTATGTGTGGTCACAACTTCGTTCAACTAACCAGCAAGTGTACTGGGTCGTCCAAGTAATAAACCTTACGTGAGTAAGGGTCGATCCTACAGAGATTGTTGGTATGAAGGAAGCTATGGTCATCTTGTAAATCTCAGTCAGGCGGGTTATAATTGATTATGGATTTTCGAATAATAATAAATAATAAGCAGGAAATAAAGATAAATAACTTAGGATAGAAATACTTATGTAAATTAATGGTGGGAATTTCAGATAAGCGTATGGAGATACTGTGCCCTTTCTTTTTCTACTTCCCTACTTCTTCCTTCAATCCTTCTTACTCCTTTCCATGGCATGCTGTATGTAGGGCATCACCGTTGTCAATGGCTACATCTCATCCTCTCAGTGAAAAATGTCCAAATTCTCTGTCACAGCACGGCTAATCATCTGTCGGTTCTCAATAAGGTTGGAATAGAATCCCTTGATTCTTTTGCGTCTGTCACTAACGCCCAGCCTTCAGGAGTTTGAAGCTCATCACAGTCATTCAATCCCAGAATCCTACTCGAAAAACCACAGACAAGGTTTAGACTTTCCGGATTCTCATGAATGCCGCCATAAATCTAGCTTATACGACGAAGATTCTGTTTGGGGAATCTAAGAGATTTGCGCCCGGCCTAAGGTAGAACGGAAGTGGTTGTCAATCACGTGCGTTCATAGGTGAGAATGATGATGAGTGTCACGGATCATCACATTCATCAAGTTGAAGTGCAACGAATATCTTAGAATAGGAATAAAGATAATTGAATAGAAACAGTAGTAATTGCATTAAAACTTGAGGTACAGTAGAGCTCCACACCCTTAATCTATGGTGTGTAGAAAATCCACCATTAAAAATACATAAGTGAAAGGTTCAGGCATGGCCAAGAGGCCAGCCCCCATGAAGGTCTAAGGACTAGGCGTCTAGAGATCCCTAATACAATAGTAAACTATCCTATTTATACTAGACTAGCTACTAGGGTTTACATGAGTAAGTAATTGATGCATAAATCCACTTCCGGGGCCCACTTGGTGTATGTTTGGGCTGAGATTGATCTATCCACGAGCTGAGGCTTCTCTTGGAGTTGAACGCCAAGTTGTAACCTGTTTTGGGCGTTCAACTCCGGGTCGTGACGTGTTTCTGGCGTTTTACTCCAGACAGCAACATGGAACTGGCATTGAGCACCAGTTTACATCGTCAATCCCCAAATAAATTATGAAATATTATATATTGATGGAAAGCTCTGGATGTCTACTTTCCAACTCTTTTAAGAGCGCGCCATTTGGAGTTTTGTAGCTCCAGAAAATCCATTTCGAGTGCAGGGAGGTCAGATTCCAACAGCATCAGCAGTCCTTTGTCAGCCTCCTTATCAGAGTTTTGCTCAGGTCCCTCGATTTCAGCCAGAAATTACCTGAAATCACAGAAAAACACACAAACTCATAGTAAAGTTCAGAAATGTGAATTTAACATAAAAATTAATGAAAACATCCCTAAAAGTAGCTTGAACTTACTAAAAACTACCTAAAAACAATGCCAAAAAGCGTATAAAATATCCGCTATTGAGCTAAGGCGTTCAGTAGTTTTTTCGAAATATTTTGTGGGGACCAGACCTTCCCTAATACAGTTTGAATCTGCACCTGAATCAAAGAGTGCAATGGTGTCAAAAACAAAATCTTTAACGATAATTCGGACATTAACACGATGTTTCATGAAAGAGAATACATTTATTATTCTCAAAATTTCTTTTACCTCATTGTTGTTAGAAATTTTATTTTCTTGTTCCTTAGAGCACTCAGTTTGGTTTAAAAGAGAACCAAGATCCTCATCACCAGATTCTTCTTCTTGTACTAATTGCGAGAGAAAAGATATGATTAAAAATATTGAAAAAGATTTGAAGTTGAAGAGGTTTAAATTTAAAATGTAGGTTGGAAAGGATAAGATATGCTTTGAAAAGATAGGATTGGAAATGATTTGGTTTGGAAAGTCAACTCTTTCTCTTTTGAAAATTTCAAATTTTGCCCTCCCCTTTCTAGACGTTCAACGCCCAGATTTGGCGTTGAACGCCAGTTGAGGATTTTTTTTTTTGGTAGTGGGGTGTTCAACGCCAAGAATGGGCGTTGAACGCCCTATAGGGACCAAAAAGTTAGTCCAAATGCTCCTATATGGGCGTTGAACACCCTTTCCTCCTCCCCTTTTGGTGCTCAATGCCAGCAAGGGATATCTCCAAGGTGTTTTGTTTTCCATCCTATGCATAACTGTTCTTGTTCTATGTGCTATACATGATCACAAACGTTAAAAAACAAAGGAAAAACATGGAAATTAATAAAAACTAGAAAAATATGAACTCAAACTAAAATAAATAAAGAAAAGGAAAAATACTATACAGATGGCTGGGTTGCCTCCCAACAAGCGCTTCTTTATTGTCAGTGGCTGGACAATGCAGTTGTCATGTCAACAGAAGGGTGGAATCCTCTTGCTCAATTGGGTCTCCTAGATAATGTTTGACTTTGTGGCCATTGACGGTGAATCTTTCATCAAAATACTTGCTCTAGAGTTCTATATAACCATAGGGTGACACTCCGGTCATACAAGAAAATGGAATATTTGTAACAAAAATTTTGTATCAAATTTAAAATTGTTACAAAAAAATTTTTTTGTAATAATAATTGGTGATTGTTACAAAAAAACTATGTTTTGTAACAACTTTACAAGTTGTTACAAAACATTCAAATATTTTGTAACAATCTATTTTTTTGTTACAAATTATGTTAATTTTTGTAATGCGCTGGTGTTTTGTTACAAAATATTATAATATTATAATATTTTGTAACAAAAAATAAAGTAGTGGCAAAAATTTGAAATATTTTGTAACAAATAGTTTTTTGTTTCAAAAACTCCAATTATTTTGTATTAAAATATCTTTTTGTCTGAAAAATTCAAATTATTTGGTAACAAAAAATTAATTTGTAACAAAATTTAACATTGTTTGTAACAAGTTATTTTTGTGTCACAAAATATATGTATATTTTATAATTTTTTTTTCAAAATGTTAAATACTTTAAGAGTAAAAAAAACTATTTACATATTTTTTAAAATAATTTTATTTTGTTTTAGAAATTAAAAAAATTGTTCATATAATTCTTTTAAAATATATTTTACATATTACTTTTTACATATTCATTAATTTTTAAAAATTGTAAATATTAATTTATATGCCTTTAGAAAATTAGTATATAATTTTAATTGATAATCAGATTTTTAAAGTAAATAAAAACTAATTTGTGAAATTTAAATTTTTTTTATTAATTTATAAATCTAAATAAAAATAGTTAAATATATCCCCAAAAAAATTGAAATACTTAAGACAAATCTGTAAAAATTAAAACGTGAAAGGTGAATGTAAAGTTGTAAGAAAACCCTAAGTCCCCACCCCTCACTCTAAGCCTCACTCAGTCACTCTCAACCCTCACCGTGCCGTCTACTCTATATGCGAGGGAAAATGCAGCTGCTACCGGAAGAAGAATCACCGGCGTAGCCCTTGGGAAACGTCTGCCTCATCGTCGTGTCCTCTGCAAGCACCGTCTCCTCCCACGTCGAGTCGTGTGCGGCAGCGTCGTGCTCCTTGTTACTGTTCGTTCTGTCGCAAGCGCCTCCAGTCGCTCCTCGCATCTGCTTCGTCTGCGCCACTGCTCACCTCCGTCTGTTTCGTCCTGGTCATCTTGGCTCCGCCGTGTCTCGCCTTCTCTGTTTTTGCCTTGTGCCTCCTCTGTATCTGCTACCTCTGTTTCTGTCGTCCTCTTGTTGGTTCACTCCTCTGCTGGCTTTGCTCTATTTGTGCTGAAGCTCTACTCGTGCGGTCACCTCTCCTCGCCAGTGGCCTGGCTCTTTGATGATGGAACGGCCCCAACCCGTCGCTGACTGCTGACTTTGGTTCTGCTTCTAACATTCTGTAGTGTAGGGTGAGTTTTTTTATATATAGTTATTCTATATTAATTTTGTGGACTTCATTTTTGCTATTTTATTATAGGTTTAGAAGAGACAAATTGATGCTAATTCCTAATTGTATTTGTATGTGAAATTAAATGATTTAATTTGTTGTTCTCTTTGTTCTTTTTCCTTTCTTGAGGCTTGTATGTTGAAGTTGGAAAAACTGAGTGAGATAATAAAACAGAAGACATTTTTATTAGCACTACAAAGTTTGTCTCCTAGCTTGATGATCAGATGATAAAAGGGTCTTCTTCTGGTGTTATGTAGCACTCTTTATATCTGGTTAAAAATATTAGTGTTATTAGCTTTTGCTTTCTTTTTTAGTGATTTCGATTCTGTTTTTTTTTTATATTTTTGTGTTTGTGAATTGAGTAAAGTACGTAACTACATTATCCTTATTAACTATGTTGTTAGTTGATTATCTTAGCTGAAATATTGAACCTTGATTCTGCTGATATTGTGGTTGCAAATATTAGTGTTATATGTGGTAGATAATCTTATTTTAGCTTATTAGGAGAGTTGATATTTGATTCTAATTTTTGTTTTTGTGTTCTATTATTTTGATTCTAGTTTTTGCTTTCTTTTTCAGTGATTTTGATTCAGTTTTTTTTATATATTTTTGTGTTTGTGAATTGAGTAAAGTAGGTAACTACGTGATCCTTAGTAACATAGAAATATTGATTAAATTTTGTTATTAATTTTGTGTATTTTACATTGCATTGATTTAGGATAGTTTATGCTGCTCTGCTCATCCGTCGTTGTCCTTTGCCTCTGCTGGTCTGATTCGGCTGTCCTTCTTCTCCTGCTGGTCTGGTCTGGTCTGGTCCGATTACGTCTCTGCTAAAGGTAACTTTAGTTTATTTGAGTATTGTTAAATATGTTGTTAGTTGATAATCTTAGCTGAAATATTGAACCTTGATTCTACTGATATTGTGGTTGAAAATATTAGTGTTATATCTAGTTGATAATCTTATTTTAGTTTATTTGGAGAGTTGATATTTGATTCTAATTTTTATTTTTGTGTTTGATTATTTTGATTTTAGTTTTTGCTCTCTTTTTTAGTGATTTTGATTCTATTTTTTAAATATTATTGTGTTTTACATTGTAGTCTCTTAGAATAGTTTATGCTCCTCTGCTCATCCTGCCTCGTCCGCTGCCTCTGCTGGTCTGATTCGGCTGTTCTCCTTCTGCTGGTGGTCTGGTCTGGTCTGACTGCTTCTCTGCTGAAGGTAAGTGCAGTTTAATTGAGGAATGTTAAGCATATTGTTAGTTTTTGCTGATGTTGTTGTGGCTGAAAGTATTGGTATGTAACATGGTTGATTATCTGATTTTTTGGTTATTTGGAGAGTTGATATTTTTATTCTATTTTTTGTTTCTGGGTTTTATTATTTGATTCTATTTTTTGCACTTTTTTTGGTGATTTTGAAAAGTGATAGTCGTTGTGATGCTATGTTATGTCATGCTACTCTCTTTTTTTTCACTCTTTACATCCTTCTATCCATTCTCGTCTCCTGCAGAAATTAGTCCAATGGTCAATTACCAGAAATATTGGGTTAATTTTGATAGGCGTACTCCTAAGTTTAGGAAGTGCCTCGATGAATTATTTTTGGATATTGCCTTCTCTCAACCTGGTGTGAAAAATCAAATACGTTGTCCTTGTTCCAAATGCAGCAATTTTTTTGTTCAAATTTAGAAATGAAGTTCATCATCTTGTGCGCCAATGGGGGATAGTGACCTCTTATAAAACATGGGTGCATCATGATGACATACTTCAAGATACATCCACTATAGATGTGTCTGATCTAAATGAAATTGATTGTGAAAGGGAGAATGATTCTGCCACTTATGAGATGTTGTATAACATTTTTAGTGGAGAAACACTAGGGGAGACGCCGAAAGATTTCGCTACCATCGTAGATGACAATATAGAAGAAGATCCTCATCAGGGGGCAAAGAGGTTCCAGAGGCTAATGAGGGATTATGAGCAAAGCCTGTATCCGGACAGTGGGATATCAAGGTTATCTTTCATTGTTAAGTTGTTTCAAATGAAATGTCGCAATGGATGGAGCAACAATTCAGTTGATGCTTTATTGCTCTTTCTAAAAAGCATATTTCCAAAGGAAAATTCTTGTCCAACTTCATTTTATGATGCTCAAAAAGTGATTCGAGATTTGGGATTAGATTACGAGAAGATAGATGCTTGTGTGAATGATTGGATTTTATTTCGGGGGCAAGCATATGCTGATCTTGATGATGTCCAAAGTGTAAGCAATCTAGATGGGTGAAGGGGAAGGGGAATGAAAAGGATGACCCTCTTAAGAAGGTACCCCAGAAGATAGTAAGATACTTTCCGTTAAAACCTAGGCTTCAAAGGATCTTCATGTGTGAAGAAACAGCGCTAGCAATAAGGTGGCATAAAGAGAAACGACTTAACGATGGAGTCCTAAAATACCCAGCAGATTCGATGGCATGGAAGACATTTGATGAGGAGCACGAAGGGTTTGCACGTGATGCTAGAAATATCAGGCTTGGAGTTGCTAGTGACGGATTCAATCCGTTCGACAATATGAATATTTTCTATAGTACTTCGCCAGCTGTTCTCATTCCATATAACTATCCTCCATGGATGGTTTTGAAACATTCAAATTGGATGTTATGTCTACTTATTCCAGGCCCTAAATTCTCTGGCAATTCTATTGATGTATACTTAGAACCGTTAATTGAAGAGTTGAAAGAATTGTGGAAAGAATGTGTTGACATATTTGATGTGGTTCAGAAATAGAATTTTAAGTTGTCTGCTGTAGTTTTATGGACAATAAATGATTATCCAGTTTATGCCATGTCATCCGGTTGGAGCACTAAAGGTGCACTAGCGTGTTACCACAGAGAAACTAGTTCTAAAAGGCTGAAACATGGACACAAGCATTGTTATTTGCCGTATGATCATCCATGGCGAAGGAATAAGAGTTATTTTGACAATACCAGGAAACTTGGCGAAGCACCTAAGCTACTATCTGGTTATGATATCCTAGAAGAATTTAAGACTTTTGAACAAACAGAGTTTAGGAACAATACTAAAAAGAGAAAGAAGTCTGAGCATGACAAAGTGGCTGGAAATTGGAAAAAGAAAAGCATTTTTTTAGTTGCCTTATTGGAAGACATTATTGTTACATCATAATTTAGATGTAATGCATATAGAGAAGAACGTCTTCGACAATATACTGGGTACACTGTTAAATTTAGATGGAAAGACAAAAGACAATCTTAATGCACGACTTGATCTTCAACTTATGGGTGTCAAGAGAGACCTTCATCCTCGTAGAGTGGGTAACAAGTTTGTGATGCCGGTTGCCAAATATACATTGGCAAAGACCATGAAGGAGAATGAAAGGCAACTTCTTTGTCAGTTCTTGAAAGAACTCAAGTTGCCTGATTCGTATTCATCAAATATTAGAAGGTGTGTGCACGTTGAAGATTGCAAAATTTATGGCTTGAAGAGCCATGATTGCCATGTCCTATTAGAATGGCTGCTACCACTTTAAATTTGTGAGCTTTTACCCAAAGAAGTTTGTGATCCGTTGATACACCTAAGTATTTTCTTTGGAGAGCTTTGTTCTAAGGAATTGAAGGTGGACGTTCTAGACAAACTTGAAACCCAGATTGCAAAAACACTTTGTAAATTAGAGACGGTTTTTCCTCCGGCTTTTTTTGATGTGATGCTTCACCTAACCATTCATCTTGCCCATGAAGCTAAGTTAGCCGGACCAGTTCAATATCGTTGGATGTACTCTGTTGAGAGGTCATCCCTTTAGAATTGACAACAACTTAGAATCTGCTTTATAGAATTCTATATGTAGGTTTCTAACATTCCTTAAAAATTTAATTTTAGATATTTGCGCACACTAAAGAGTTATGTGGGAAACAAAGCACGTCCTGAGGGGTCAGTATCTGAGGGTTATATCTCTGAAGAAGCAATGACCCTTGTGGGGAGATATTTGGATGAAAATTCTAAGATTTCTGACCATGGCGAGAATGAACCTATGCGAGGCATAACTGTGTTCAAAGTACTTGGCCTGTTTAGTCGTAAAAAGGCATACAAGGAACTTAGTATCTTAGAGCATAGATAAGCTCAATTCCATGTGCTGAAGAATTGTGAAGAAGTTCAACCATGGGTTGATAAACATATGGCAGATTTAACATGAGAAAATCTAAGAAATCTGCAGAAAAGGCACAAGGATCAATTTGTGAAATGGTTTGAAAGGAAGGTAAATGAGTAAACTTTGATAATTGTAGAATTGAAGAGTCTCTTGGTAGTATTTAGTTTTAATCGATATTCATTAATGTAGATTTCAGATATACACAAAGTAGGAAGTGCACGGTTGAATAATCAGCTACTTTCTCTAGCAAGAGGTCCTGATCGTCGTGCACATTTCTACAAAACATGTGCTATCAACGGTTTTACATTTCATAGAAAAAACTATGAAGCATCTTTGAAGACTCAAAATAGTGGAGTAGTTGTGAAGGGAGATTAATTGACTGGGGGTGTGGATTATTATGGCATGTTGACTGATATTATTGAGTTAGATTATGTCGGAAAACATAAAGTGATATTATATTTAAGTGTGAGTGGTTTGATGTTCCTCTAGTAGGACGAAATCAAAGTAGGGGATATTGTAAAGATGATACGGATTCATAAATGTGGATGTCACATATGTTAGATATAAGGATGAGCCTTTCATTTTAGCATGTCAAGCTGAGCAAGTACACTATGTAAAAGCAATTAAAAGGCCTAATTGGTGTACTGTATGTGGTCCGAGTAAAGCCTCGCAATACATATGATGTGCTTGAGCAAGATATCATGCAAGAAGAGGCATACCAACAAGCTGAAATGGGAAGCTTTAATCAAGTACCATCTTCGGGTGATATCAATTTGTTGATGGAATTGGGCAGAGGTGACATAAAAGGATCAAGTGTGGACGTGCCTATGTCTATGAAGAAGATTCAAATGATGGTGATTGACTTCTTAGTATTTTTATTTTGGGGATCACAAGATATTTGCAATTGCTAAGTTATCCACTTTTTGTATAGGATGGTGATTGACTTTAAAGTAGTTAAACTTTAGGAATTCACATCATATTTGCAATTGCTAAGTTATTCACTCTTTGTTCCATTTGTTTAACTTTTTTGAAAAGTATAATATATTTTGAATCATGTCCAACTTTTATTGATGTTCTTTCCTTTGTGTAATTGTGTATTAAATGTAGATATTTTATTATTTCATTTTTTTAATGTTATCTCTGTTAACTTTATTGTAGATTGCATAACATAATGGCTACACGGAGGTTGACAAGGGCTACTGCATCTACTTCTACACCAGCAGCACCTGCCCTGATGACATGTCATCATGTCATGTTTTTCTATGTTTTTTCATACAAGAAATTGATGGTCAGTGCTTAAATATTGTATTCTTTTGTGCTTAAATGGTATATTTTCTTGATCTTTTGATTTTATAAATTTTGTAGGAAATAAGTAGAAAAAAAAAGCAAAAAAGCACAAAATAAGCTAAAAAGAAGAATAGAGGAATTTTGGGCACGGTTTAGAACCTTAGGCCACGCTTTTGCCCATGACCATGAAGCCGTGGCATCTGCGTTAATGCCTTACGCATGAATTTATTATTGAAAAATTAAAGCATGCCTGCATTGGCAAAGTAATGCATTACTAAGTAATATAAAGCTTTAATTATGCCAATTGGCAATTGGCAATTACTAAGCAATATAAAGCTTTACGTAATGCATTACTAAGCTTTAATTATGCCAATTGGCAATTGATAATATATTACATGCTTGCATTGGCTTTAATGTTAATGCATTGGCATTATTAATTAAAGTAAATGAATGCATGCATGAAATGTTATTTATCAATGCCAATTAAGAATGAATGAACGCTACATTACTTGGCATTATTAATTAAACCCATGAAAGCATGCATGTAGTATTAGCAAGCATTCATTAAAGCAAAGGAAGCCAAGCGTTGAAGATTCCAACGGAGCGCTCAACAAAGGGAGCCAAAGAAGCCAAGGAGCACTCGAACAATTGAGCGCTACGTTCACTTTTACAACGTTTTCGGGCTCCCAATAAAGAAAAACAAGGCGCGGCACCCCCAAAGTGAAACAAGCCAAGGTTCGAAGAGGGAAACCAAGGCATAAAAGTAGCGCTACGCTCTCTTCTCTTAACTGAGCCTATGGCACAAAAAGAAGAGCAACCAAGGCTCGAAAGGGGGAACCAAAGCAAAGCTAGTGAGCGCTTAGTTTACTAACCAAACGGAACGCTCTACCGGAGCTAACATCCTTGGTTCATTTGAACCAAGCCATCCAGATCCACTCTTCTTCAAATCCAAAGTAAGTAAAGCCCATTAACATGACCCAAAGGCACACAGAAAAGCTAGATTAGAAATTTCATTTTGTAATTTGTTTTTAATTTCTATCTCATTTTCATAAAAGCCTATAAAAAGGCATCTGTTCCATTTTAGAAAAAGGAGGTTGGCTCTAATAGAGAGCAGTAGGAGTAGGAGTAGAATAGAGAGCTCTCTTTTAATTTTCCTTTTTGAATTTGAAGAATTAGAAATCAAATCTGAGTTTTGCTTTCTGTTTCATTGTCTCTCTTCTGCAATTGTCAATTTCTCTTTTAAAATTTCATGAGTGATCTAAGTTCTCCTGTTGTTTTGATTCTTCTGCACTTCTACATTTCTGTTTTGGTACTGAATTGATCTGTTTCTGTATTTCTTCATCTGAGAGCTCTTTAGTTTACTGCACTTCACATTCTCTAATTCTGTTTTAATTTCCAGTACCCAATTCCTTTTACTTTTCATGCAATTTAATTCCTCTGCAATTGTTCTAAGTTCTGCTTACTGCTTCCTTTAAATTCCCAACACCCAATCCCCTTTACATTTGATGCAACTTAGATTTCTTGTCATTTAAGATTCTGGCAATTTACATTCCTTGCTTTTCACGTTTCTGCCTATTTACTTTCTGCAATTTTAAATTTCTTGTCATTTGCATTCTGTTGCTAAATTTCACCCAATTCACCAATGTTAGCTTGACTAGACTAATCACCCACTAAAGTTTCTTGATCCATCAATCCGTGTGGGATCGACCTCACTCTAAGTGAGTTATTACTACTTGATATGACCCGGTACACTTACTGGCGAGATTGTGTGGAAATCTAATTTCCATCCATCAAGTTTTTGGCGCCATTGCTGGGGATTGATTTAGATCAACAATGATTAAGTGGGTGAGAAGTCTAGATAAAGCATTTTCTTTGTTTTTGTTCTCTGTTTTAAGCTGACACCAAGGTGTTTGAGTTATTGCCTCACTAAGAAATTCTTCTCTGAGATATGAATTTCAAATTTCATTAGTGTTGTGTTTTGCAAAATTCAAATGGAGTTCAACTCATCTTATGATCAAACAAATTTCATGGGATATTATCCACCATCACCAATCTCTAATGGTGGCTGGGAATATCACCAAGAAATCACAAATTCTGAGCACTCCAATCAATGGAGATATGCTTCTGAACCACAAGATGAGCAAGAGAATCATATGGGATACTTCCCACCACCACAAAATGATTAAAGTCATTATTCTAATGGTGGCTGGGAGTATCACCAAGAAATTGAAAATTATGAGCACTCCAATCAATGGAGATATGCTCCGGAGCGACAAATTGATCAAGCAATTCACATGAGATATTGTCCAGAACCACAAAATGATTTATGTCATTATCCTCATAGTAGCTGGGCTATCAACAAGATTATGAACAATCAAGTGAAATGAACTATTTTCCAGAGCCACAAAGTAACTTATATTGCTATGATACTGACATAAATTGTGGCTGGGAAGGGAATTTCAATGTTTCATCTTCTGTTCATCAAGGAACATCATCATTTGATTGTGCTGTCAATACATACATGAAAAATTGTCCCCCAAGGCAACAAGGTGATCCATACGGTGATGAGTTCCATAATTCTTCAAGTTGTGCTTGGGAGAATCAAAATAAGAAAGCATTTGACAATTCATACTCCACTTATCAAGAGCTATCATCACTTGAGCAAACCTTCAATTTATTCATGGAAAGATGTCAAACCTCACCTGCCTGTTTTTTATCTGAAAATTCTTCATCACTTAACTATCCCTTGACACAAAATCTCTTCCAAAACTCACAGTCCACACAAACTTTCATGAACCAAAGCCTCTCAAGGCTTGAAACCATGCTTGAAAGATATGAAAGGAAAGCACAGAGATCCTGGAATAACCAAGAGAACTCCCTAAAAAACATGAAAGTGTTGGTAAACCAAATGTTGAGTGCAAGGGAAGAAGTGGAAGAACAAGAAAGTGAGGAAGACAATCAAGGAGATCTAAACTCAAGTGAAGCAAAAAGTTGCATAGAAGAAGGGCTCATGAAACTACCAATTCAAGAGGCTTTCAATGAAGATAAAGCTCCAACTATCACACAACCACCAAGTACTGATATCCAAGAAGTAAAGGCAACTAACAAAAGCACCAATTCTACCCCTGATCCAGCAAGCAAGCTCAACCAGGCCATTTACACAAAGAAGCTTGCTGAGAAGAGACCAAGAAAAGGGACATTAGCTGGTTCATCTCTCCCCTTGAGGTCATTCCTCTTAACAAACTGGAAGAAGAGGATGGAAGTGAAGAACAATATGTCAAGCTAATGACACTAAAAGAGCAATTGTTGGGAGGCAACCCAACCTTAGGTAACACTTCATTTCCTTGCTTTGTTATTTTCTCTGCCTGCTTTGTTTAAAATTCAATAAATTGGCATATGATTACATTCTAAGTTTGGTGTTTCCTTGCAACAATTTGTTTTCAATCCATTTGGATGATTGCATCAAATATGAATTGAAAGTGTCACACTAAGATTCTAAGTTTGGTGTGCCACTTATTTTTCTATGCAATTTATTCAGCAACACCACTTGTCTGCATAATCATAATGCCTTTGCAGTTTTATCTTTTCTTTTGGGTTGACACTTTGATATTCTGTTCACTTTAGTTATTTCTTTGTTTTTAATGCTTTCATTTATTTTGCTTCTTAAATGTTTTTGTTAAATACCTCACCAAGAAATTTTTACTCATGACAGATTTTTGGCTTGGTGATTGTATTTACCACATAACAGTTCCTTGTGTTTGGTTTTAGTTCAAATAAATTGACATATAGTTGCATTCTAAGTTTGGTGTTGCTATGCAACAAAATTTGGTTCCAATCTTTACTGGATACTTGCATCAATTCCACGTGAAAGTGTCACACTAAGTTTGGTGTGCCACTCATTCTTTATGAAATGTATCATGAACACCCTCTTATGTTTTCAATCACAATGTCTCTATTTCCTGTTCCTTGATTGTTATCTTTCATTTTTGCTTGCTTAAACACATGTACCACTAACATTTTCATTGTGTAAGACATTCATGATCCATCTTAGCCCCATAGCCATTGTTCTAATTGTTGCTTGAGGATGAGCAAGCATCTTGAGTTTGGCAAGGGAAGGGGAGAATGGGAGGAAAATGACAACAATAGAGAAGATGAATTACAAGGTTGTAAAGTTCCTTTTCCTCTCATTTGTTTCCAGCACTTTAAATTGCATGATTGTCTTTATCTTCTCTGTTTACATGTGTGTATCAATAGGCATAGCTTGAATTTTGATTTGAAATATGTTGCTGTGACATTATGACTACCAACTTGAGTTTTGTGAATTCAAAAGCAATAAAGTATCATGATCATAAACAAACAAGGCATTAAAGAATGAATGAATGCATGAAATGTAGTTTATCAATGCCAATTAAGAATGAATGAACGCTATATTACTTGGCATTATTAATTAAACCCATGAAAGCATGCATGTAGTATTAGCAAGAATTCATTAAAGCAAAGGAAGCCAAGCGTTGAAGATTCCAACGGAGCGCTCAACAAAGGGAGCCAAAGAAGCCAAGGAGCACTCGATCAATTGAGCGCTACGTTCACTTTTACAACGTTTTCGGGCTCCCAATAAAGAAAAACAAGGCGCGGCACCCCCAAAGTGAAACAAGCCAAGGTTCGAAGAGGGAAACCAAGGCATAAAAGTAGCGCTACGATCTCTTCTCTTAATTGAGCCTATGGCACAAAAAGAGGAGCAACCAAGGCTCGAAAGGGGGAACCAAAGCAAAGCTAGTGAGCGCTCAGTTTACTAACCAAACGGAGCGCTCTACCGGAGCTAACATCCTTGGTTCATTTGAACCAAGCCATCCAGATCCACTCTTCTTCAAATCCAAAGTAAGCAAAGCCCATTAACATGACCCAAAGGCACACAGAGAAGCTAGATTAGAAATTTTATTTTGTAATTTGTTTTTAATTTCTATCTCATTTTCATAAAAGCCTATAAAAAGACATCTGTTCTATTTTAAAAAATTGAGGTTGGCTCTAATAAAGAGCAATAGGAGTAGGAGTAGAATAGAGAGCTCTCTTTTAATTTTCCTTTTTGAATTTGAAGAATTAGAAATCAAATCTGAGTTTTGCTTTCTGTTTCATTGTCTCTCTTCTGCAATTGTCAATTTCTCTTTTACAATTTCTTGAGTGATCTAAGTTCTCCTGCTGCTTTGATTCTTCTGCACTTTTACATTTCTGTTTTGGTACTGAATTGATCTGTTTCTGTATTTCTTCATCTGAGAGCACTTTAGTTTACTACACTTCACATTCTCCAATTCTGTTTTAATTCCCAGCACCCAATTCCTTTTACTTTTCATGCAATTTAATTCTTCTGCAATTTTTCTAAGTTCTGCTTACTGCTTCCTTTAAATTCCCAGCACCCAATCCCCTTTACATTTGATGCAACTTAGATTTCTTGTCATTTAAGATTTTGGCAATTTACATTCCTTGCTTTTTACGTTTTTGCCCATTTACTTTCTGCAACTTTAAATTCCTTGTCATTTACATTCTGTGGCTCAATTTCACCCAATTCAACAATGTTAGCTTGACTAGACTAGTCACCCACTAAAGTTGCTTGATCCATCAATCCCTGTGGGATCGACCTTACTCTATGTGAGTTATTACTACTTGATGCGGCTCAGTACACTTGCCAGCGAGATTGTGTGGAAATCTAATTTCCACCCATCATGCCCCAGCTTCAGTAGCCCCTGCCCCAGCCCCAGCCCTAGCCCCGACAGCCCCTGCTCCAACCCTGGTAGCCCCTACTTTAGAACCAGCCACTGCCCCTGTTGATAGGCGTATTGGTAAAAGGGAACCTTCGCGTGGGATCGCAACAAATAGGGTTATCAAAACAAAGACAAATGAAAAATTGGAATTGCCGATCTCTTTGGAGAACTTAGCTCGTAATGGCATCTATGCTGATCTGTTTGCATCTGAAGTGGGTATTGTTACAAGACAAAATGCTCCTTTGGATGTAGAGAAATGGAGCCTAGTTGGAGATAATGTCAAGCAAAAAATATGCGACCTTGTTTTGGTAATACATATTTATATTTTCTGCTATTATGTATATTAAATCTTTATTTCTGCTAACTAACTTTAACAAATCTTATGTATGAAAAGTTTGATATAGCAGATACACAAGTAATGTGCAAAATGATTTTAGCTAAGGCTAATATATGTTATCGAAGTTGGCGCTCAAGATTGCGTGAGCACTATGAGTTGTATCAAACTGATGAGGAGCGCCTTCAAAATCCACCAAACAATGTTCTACCGGAGACATGGGAGAATTTGGTGTCCTACTTTGGAAGTCCTTCTTTTTAGGTTTGATTTTTTCATTGTGTCAACCATTGAGGTGTTCTTATGTTAGTTTGCTATTTTAGGTCAATGAAATAATTATAAGTTAACTCCTTTTGTCTTTTGTGAGTTTGGTCTTCTATAGAAAAAAAGTTTAAGAAACAAAGATAATAGAAAGCATCATGTTGTACCACATATTGTTGGTCGAAGGACATTTCAAGTTGTTAGACATAATCGGGTAAATAGTCTTAAAGTTTTAATTTGGTCTTATATTTGTTGCTATGTCACGTTTGCACTTAACTACATGTTATATTTTAAACTTCCAAAAAATTTGCAGCGCCATCCTAGAACCGGTGTCGAGCCTGATATTCAAGAATTGTGGCAAATTACTCATCAAAAGAATAATGGAGGATGGGTCAAGAAAAAGCTAAACAAATTGATGTAATATTACTAATCTTTTCCTTTTACTGTTGCATAGAAGTTAAATTTTATCTTCATTTTCAAATCAGAAATTAGATTGTGCAAGATGATATTAGCTGTATGCTCGATGAATCCTACGATTCGGAAAATCCTCTCACTCCAAATAAAGCTTTTCTACTTGTGAGAGGTGAGAAAGGTGGTGCAAGTTATGGCATAAAGGCTCCAAAGTCTAAGTTAAGGATTCAAGCACAACTTCAAGAGGCAATGCAAGACCATGAGGAGCTAACAAAGGAAATAGATATGCTCAAAGAAAAACTTGAAGAGCAACGAACACAGCAAGAGGAAGAATGAGCTCAAATGAAAGCTCAATTGGAAGCTCAATAAGCTGTTAAGAACTCTCTCATAGCGTGGTTTGACAATGAAACAAACTAAACCATAAAGGTACTCCTAAAATTGCTTATGGTTTAATACATTTTTGTAGATGAATCCCATTTTATATTAGTATACTTTAATTTGTATATGGATCTATTTATCACATTTTACATGTGTCATGGTTGAAAAATGACAAATGTCCTATTATTTGGTTTGATAAATTTGGTTGGGTATTGGCTGAGACATAAGTTGTGAATTGTTTGTTTTTATTAGAACCGTAGACGGTGGAAATATCCAAGTTTTAGGGGAGGTCCTACCAAAATTTTTCTAAATATTTTGGATAAAACTTAGTGAAAAAAATTATAATTAGTGTTATATCTTGTTTCTAATTTTTTGTTTCGATTTTTCTTATTTATAGGAGTGCTGAAATAATGACCACATGCTACCTTGAGGGCTCAAGAATATTTTGATTCATAGAGACACTAATCTATGTTAGAACTTTTAACTTTTGGTTGAACTTATGCAAGACATATAACTTGTAGAACTAATCAATGTACTCACTAATGTTATTTTGTTTGAAAACAATTTTAGCCAAAAGGATATTGTTTGAATTATGTATGTTTTTGCATATTATATTGATGTAGACTTGCTTATTAAAATAGTTAATATATTAGTTAATTTAAAAAATAATTTAGTAAATTATGCATGCAATTTGTATTAAAAAAGAGGTTGTTACAAAATAATTAATTTGCTTTTGTAGCTAAAGAAAAAAAATGTTACAAAATCATGTTACATTTTGTAATAAAATTTTTTGATAGGAAAAAATAGATTGTCACAAAGAATACCTTGCGGATCAAAATTTGTTACCACTTTTGTAATGGCTTCTGGTTTGTTGCATCAGAAAAAATTGTTACAAAATATCATATGGAATTATAACAGTTCCATTTTTCGTTACAAAAACTTTTTGTAACGGGGCTTACTGCAACGGCCCCTTTTTTGTTACACAAAACTTTTGTTTCAAAATTTCGACATTTTGTAAAAAATTTTTTTGTTACAAATACGACTTTTTCTTGTAGTGTGACCACAAATGGTCCTGTCCATCGTGACTTGAGCTTTCCAGGGAAGAGCTTGAGCTTGGAATTAAAAAGTAGAACCTACTGGTCAGGCTGGAAGACTCTAGAGGAAGTCTTCCAATAATGCCATTTCTTGGATCTTTCCTTGTAGATTATAGTATTCTAAAATGTAGCTTGCCAAAATTCATCCAAATCATTCAGTTGGAGTAACCTCTTTTCTCTTGCAGCCTTGGGTTCAAAGTTGAGGAATCTTGTTGCCCAGTATGCTCTGTGTTCCAATTCCACAGGTAGGTGGCATGCCTTGCCATAGACCAGCTGGTAGAGGGACATCCCGATAGAGGTTTTGAATGCAGTCCGGTATGCCCAGAGAGCGTCATCAAGATTTTGTGCCCAATCCCTCCTAGAGATGCTCACTGTTCTCTTAAGGATTCTCTTGAGTTCTCTGTTGGAGACCTCAGCTTGTCCATTTATTTGTGGATGGTAGGGGGTTCCTACTTTGTGACAAACACCATATCACTATAAGATGGAGTCAAGTTGTCCGTTACAAAAGTGGGTGCATTCGTCACTGATCAGTATTCGTGGGACACCGAATCTACTGAAGATGTTCTTTTGGAGGAATTTTAGCACTACCCGGGTGTCGTTAGAGGGTGACATGATTGCCTCAACCCATTTAGACACATATTCCACTACGACCAAGATGTATACGTTTGAATGAGGGTGGAAAAGGTCCCACGAAGTTTATTCCCCATACATCAAACAGCTCAATTTCCAAAATTCCTTGTTGTGGCATTTCTTGATTTTGAGGGAGATTTCCAGCTCGTTGGCACTTGTCACAATTGCGGACAAACTCTTAGGAGTCCTTGAAGAGTGTTGGCCAACAGAATCTGCTCTGAAGGACCTTGGTGGTTGTTTGCTCTTCTCTAAAATGGCCTCTATATTCAGACCCATGACAATGCTAGAGATTCTGCTGGGTTTCTTCCTCGGAGACACAACGTCGGATTTTTCCATCCAAGCATCTCTTAAAGAGGTAGGGTTCATCCCACAAGTAGTATTTAGCATCATGCAAAAGTTTGTGCACTTACTTTCTGCTGTACTCCTTCGGAATGAACTTCATGGCTTTATAGTTTGCAATGTCTGCAAACCATGGTGCTCTTTGGATTGCAAAAACCTGCTCATCAAAGAAAGTATCGGTCACCTCAGTGATGGGCAGGGGCATCCCTGCTTTAGGTTGAATTCGGTATAAATGATCTGCCACCTGGTTTTCTGATCCCTTTTTGTCCCTGATCTCAATGTCAAATTCTTGAAGAAGGAATACCCATCTGATTAACCTTGGTTTAGAATCCTACTTGGTTAGGAGGTACTTGAGAGCAGCATGGTCAGTGTAAACAGTGACCTTTGAACCAATCAAATAAGATCTGAACTTATCAATTGCATAGACAACTGCTAGTAGTTCCTTCTCGGTGGTGGTATTGTTTCTTTGAGCATCATTTAGAACACGACTAGCATAATAAATGACGTGCAGAAGCTTATCATGTCGCTGCCCCAAAACTGCTCCTATGGCATAATCACTGGCATCACACATCAGCTTGAATGGTAGGGCCCAGTTGGGTGCAGAAATGATAGGTGCAATGACAAGCTTTGCCTTTAAAGTTTCGAAGCCATACAAGCAGTGCTCACCAAAAACAAAAGGTGTGTCTACAACTAGAAGATTGCACAGGGGTTTTGCAAGTTTGGAGAAGTCTTTGATAAACCTCCTGTAGAAACCTGCATGGCCTAAGAAGCTTCTGATGGCCTTAACATTAGTAGGTGGTGGTAACTTTTCAATTATTTCTACCTTAGCTTGATTAACCTCTATTCTCTTGTTTGAAATTTTGTGCCCATGAACAATCCCTTTAGTAACCATAAAATGGCATTTCGCGTAGTTTAAAACTAGGTTTGTTTCTTGGCTAGATGGTGAAGGCAATAGTCAAAAGAATCACCAAAAACAAAGAAGTCATCCATGAATACTTCCAAGAATTTTTCCACTATATCTGAGAAGATGGAGAGTATACACCTCTGAAAGGTTGCTGGTGTATTGTAGAGGCCAAACGGCATCCCTTTATAGGCGAACACTCCATATGGGCATGTGAACATTATCTTTTCTTAGTCCTGAGGATCTTCTGCAATTTGGTTGTAGCCCGAGTAGCCATCTAAGAAGCAATATAATGCATGGCTAGCCAGACTTTCCAGCATCTAGTCTATGAAACGTAAGGAAAAGTGATCATTTCTTGTGGCATTGTTGAGTCTCCTATAGTTGATGAACATATGCCATCTTGTGACAGTTCTTGTAGGGATTAACTCATTCCTTTCATTGTGGATTACTGTCATCCCGCCTTTCTTGGGTACCACTTGTAGATGGCTTATCCAAGGACTATCAGAAATGGGATATATGATCCCAGCCTCCCACAGCTTTCTAACCTCTTTTTGGACAACTTCCTTCATAGCTGGATTCAGTCGCCTCTGTGGTTGTACCATGGGTTTAGCATCATCTTCAAGTCTAATTTTGTGCATACATCGAGTTGGACTGATTCCTTTTATGTCACTTATAGTCCATCCGATAGCTGTCTTGTGGGCCTTGAGTAGTTGAATTATCGACTCTACTTCTTGCTGCTCTCGGGCAGAGCTTATGATAACTAGATATGTGTCACCACCTCCTAAAAACACATATTTCAAGGATGGTGGCAAAGGCTTAAACTCGAGTTTAGGAGGTCTATCTTCGACTTTGGGGGTGGTCAACATCTCCTCCTGCTCTTCTGGTGCATTCGGTTTAGGCACGACATCTTCAAGAATGTTATCTAGCTCCTTCTCGAATCTTTCAATCTCATGTACCTCTTCAACCAGGGGTTCAATGACATCAATCTTCATGCATTCCTCTGGGGGGTCAGGATGTTGTATGACCTTGATAGCGTTGAATGTGAATTTATCCTTATCAACTCTCGGTGTTACTTCCCCTTTTTAAACGTCAATGATGGTTCTCCTTGTAGGCAGAAAAGGTCTACCTAGAATAATGGAAGCATTCCTGTTCTCTTCCATACCTAGGATCACAAAGTCCGTGGGAAATGTAAAGGGTCCAACTTTAACAATCATACCCTTAACCACCCCGGATGGGATCTTGACGGAGCCATAAGCAAGTTGAAGATAGATGCGGGTTGGCTTGGGTACTTGGATCCAGAGCTTGTTCATTAATGATGATGGCATGAGGTTGAAGCTTGCTTAGTTTTTATTTGGTGTAGTTCTGTTTTCACACTTTGGAGGGACGTTTGGGTCTCCTGGACTATGTGATAAACCCCAATTTCATGGTTTATCTTGTGCTTAATTTAGGGAATTTTATCAACTTATCTCACATTTATTCAATGAAATTGCATGGTTTTTGTAATTCTCCCTAATTTATGCTTAAGAGTGAGAGCATGCTTTTTAGGCCTTAAAATAGCTAAATCTAATTCACTTTAATTCCATTCGATGCCTTGATATGTTTGTTGAGTGATTTCAGATTCATAAGGCAAGTATTGGATGGAAGAGGTGAAGAGAAAAGCATGCAAAGTGGAGAGTTCATGAAGAAATTAGCATTTGGAGAATTCAAGCCCACGCGCATGAGTCATTCACGCGTACGCGTGAGAAGGACATTCATTGTCACACGCACGTGTCACCCACGCGTACGCGTGAGGAGGAAATCTGCCAGCGACGCACACGCGTGACGTTGATCACGTGACCTCATTAAAGTGAATATGCTGGGGGCAATTTCTGAGCTTTCTAGGCCCAAATCCAACTCATTTCTGAGGCTATTTCATGTAGAATTCAAGCTGGGTCAAAGGGGAGAGCAATTAGATTAGCTAGGATGATCTTTTATATAGTTTTCTAGAGAGAGAAGCTCCCTCTTCTCTCTAGAATTAGGGTAAATTATGTCAACTTTCTTAGATCTAGGGTTTAATTATTGTTTTCATCTTATTTTCTTTGAAATTTCTTGTTCATACATCATTGTTCTCTTAGTTTACATTGTTAATTTTCTTTTTATGCCTTTTTTTATGTTGATGAACTCTTGTTGGATTTGGATTTCCTTTTAATTCAATTTATGTTTTATGTTTCTTTGATGTTTAATTGAGTTGCTATTGTTAATTTCTTGCATTGGGTAGTTGTAGAATTTACTAATTATTACAATTTACTATGCTTTCCTTTTATGCCTTCCAAGTGTTTGACAAAATGCTTGGTTGGATGTTAGAGTACCTTTTCGAGCATTCTTGGCTTGGAAAGAGAAATTAGGTGCTCTTGAGTCACTAGAGTCGTTAGTTAATATTGTTTCCATTGACTCTAATCTCTTGCTAATTTAATTAATAAGTTGATTAGGACTTTTGGATTGAGATTAACTAGTCTTATTTGACTTTCTCTCATGTGAAGATAACATTGCACCTTCTTCCAATGTTGGAGATGACTAAATAGGATTAGCTCTTGTTAATTGTTGTATCATAATTAATGACTAGGATAGAAAGCCTATACTCTTATTCCTTGCCATAAATGCCTCTTTTTATTACTTGCTTTATTTAGTTGTTTGATTTACTTTTCTTGTTATTTATTTTCTTGCCCCTATATGCAAACCACCCCTTGGATACCATAACCAATAATGTGCATAACTCACTGCAATTCCTTTGGGAGACGACCCGAGATCTAATACTCTCAGTATTTTTATTGGTTTGCACTCGTGACAAACAAAATTAAACTTTGATTGAGTGTTACTTGTCGGTTTGGAACTATACTTGTAACGAAGTTATTTCTCTTTTACCAAGAAGAAATTCCCAACCGACGGTCTTACTCTTTCAAGTCTTTGGCGCTGTTGCCATGGAATTGCAATGTGTGCTTGTTATTAGTTATTGTATATATGTTAATGTTGTAAATAGCTTGGTTTTTGGTATTTTTGCTAGTTTTTGCTAGTTTTAGGATTTGGTTTTCTTTGTTTCTTATTAGATTTTGTTTTCATTTGCTCTTGCTACTATTAATTCTCACCACTTTGGCTATAAGTTTGGTTCTAACTATTTTGTAGGGAATGGAAGCTATAATAAGGATATGCATCAAGGATGGGACAATCAAATGTGGGAAGAGCCTTAAGCATTTGATCAACCTTCATGGCAACAACCTCCACTAATGTATTATGATCAAGAGTCATACCATGATGCATACCAATCTAATGTATGTGGTGGATCTCCTTGTGGTTACCAACCACAACCACCATATGCATATGACGTTCTTCCTCAACATAGCCTACAACAACCCTTCTCACAAACTTCATACCACCATTCACCTCCATATGATCCTAACCCATATCCACCATACCAACCACCATATGAACCATACTTAGAACCTCCACATTTCCAACACCAATACTCCTAAGAACCACCAATTCCTTATACACCACCTCAAGACTTTCCCTAATATGAGCCACCTTCCAACTATGACACTCTTCCCTCAAATAATGAACCCTCTCTTCCACCACCTCCTTCATTTGAGGAAGCACTCCATGCCTTCATACTAGAATAACAAAGAGATATTAGCTCTTACATCCAAAGGCAAGAAGAGAAGCAAAAGAAACTAAAGAAGTTAGAAGTCATGGTTGAACCAAGAAGCATAGTGAGGGAGTGAATTTAAAGTTTCAAGGTGAAGAAGAAGAGTTAAAGCAAGAATTGCAACAAGAGGAGGAAGTAGAGATAATTGACATAAAGAAAGTGGTTGAAGATTTAGATGTTGAATGCAAAGAGGAATCTCAAGTTGGAAAGCCTTCTTCCATGGAGTCTAAAGGTGATATTGAGGGGGATAGTGCACAACCTCCAAGGCATGATGTGATTGAAGAATTGGAAGAGACGGGGCAAGCACCAAGTTCCCATATCTATGATGATTCAGCATCAATATATGATCCTTTTGAGCTTGATGAATCCTTCTCCACTGAATTTGGATTTGATGTTGAGGTATATTTCACCCAACCTATAAGATATAACTTGAGTAATGGGGAAGAGCTAGAAGACAGTGGTAAAGAAGCTTGTGAACTTGAGGAAGCTTGGCAAGAGGTAGAGCTTGAAGAACCTTGCCAAGTGGTGAAAGCCTCTAGAAGAGGATGGACGAGAGTGGAACATGTTCTATTGGTGCACAAATCCCCACACTTCGTACAACTATACTAGCAAGTTCACTAGGTCATCCAAGTAATACTTGAGTGAGTCAGGGTCGATCCCACAAGGATTTTAGTTTGAAGCAAGCTATGGTTATCTTGTAGAACTTAGTCAGGTGAATAGGGGATGTAGGTATGTTTGTTTAATTTCATAAAAGGAATAAAGAGAAAAGGTTACTCAGAACTCAGAAGTCATGTAAACTATGATAAGAAGATGGTTAAGGCTTGGAGATGCTTTGTCCTTCTAGATTAACTCTGGTCTTATTGTCTCCTTCAATTGTGAATGATTTCTTCTATGGCAGGATATATGTGATCAACGCCGTACGATCGCGGTCGCCAATCTCCTCAAGATCTGAACCCCAGGGTTAGTGTGGATCCATTCTGATTGAGAGTGAAGCTCCTACAGTCCATTCTCCTTAATAATCCTACTCAAAACGCCACAGACAAGGTCGAATCTTCCAGATCAAAGAATGCTGTACTTTTAAGTTCTAGCCTCTACCACAGAAACTCTAATCTCCCCAAACCTCAGCTAGCTGGTGTCTTGAGAAGTCCCCAACGAAATTGTGGATTAGCCGTCTAAGAGATGTATAATCAAGCTGGCGGTTCAATGCTTTCTAGTTACATATTTACATGAACCCAAGAAGAACACGGGTGGTTGTCAGGCACACAGTCTTAGTATGAAGAACGAAGATGATTGTCATGGGTCATCCCATTCATTAAGTTGAAGAATGAAGATACATCTTAGAATTGAATGAAACACGGATTGAAGAGAAAAGGTAATACTTTTATTAATCCATAAAACTCAATAGGGCTTCTCCCCTCAACCTAGGAGGATTAGAAACTCATACTGATAGAAAACACAATGATAAACGAAAATATGTCATAAAGTCCTCTATGATTATGTAAAATAGCTCTTAAATACTAAACTAATGACTAAGGATTACATATGAAGCGTAAAATAGTATCTTTAGTGCTAAAATCCACTTTTGGGGCCTACTTGGTGAGTGTTTGGGCTGAGCTTTGACGAGATCCACGTGCTATGAGGCCTTTAGGGCATTGAACACTAGCTAGGGGGTCCTCTTTGGGCGTTTGGATGCTGGTCTCCTTCTTTGGGTGCTTGACGCTTGGATTGGGGCAGGAGGCTGGCGTTGGATGCCAGTTTTGGGACTTCAATTCGGAAGCAAAGTATAGACTATTATACATTGATGGAAAGCTCTGGAAGTTAGATTTCCATATCCATTGAGAATGCTGCATTTGAATATCTTTAGCTCCAGAAAATCTCTTTCGAGTGCCAGGAGGTCAGATTTGGACAGAATCTGTAGTGCTTTCTCTGTCTCTGAATTAGACTTTTGCTCTAGCTCTTCAATTTTGGCTAGAAAATACCTGAAATTACATAAAAACACACAGACTCAAAGTAAAATAAAAAATGTGAATTTAACACTAAAACCTATGAAAATATAATAAAGCTTAAACAAAACATACAAAAAACTATATGAAAATGATGCCAAAAAGCGTATAAAATATTCGCTCATTACGACACCAAACTTAAATTGTTGCTTATCCCCAAGTAACTAAAAATAAAGTAGGATAAAAAGAAGATTATGATACAATAAATTTCATAGTTTTCAATGAAGGTTAGTTTCAATTAGATGAGTGGGACTTAATAGCTTTTTGCTTCTGACTAGTTTTGGCATCTCACTATCCCTTGAAACTTAGAAATATTGGTCTCTTTAGGAACTTAGAATCTAGATGATATTATTGACTCTCCTAGTTTAGTTCTTTATTATTCCTTAATATAGCTTTCAGAGTGTAGGCCGTGACCCTAAGCACTTTATTTTCCAGTATTACCACCGAATACATAAATGCCACAGACACTTTAACTGGGTGAATCCTTTCGGATTGTGATTCAGCATTGCTAGAATCCCTAGATAGAGGTGTCCAGTGTTCTTAAGCACACTATTAGGATTTTAGATCTTTTCACCTTTGCCTTTTGTTTTAAAGGGTTACTAGTTTTTTGCTCTTGCCTTTTGGTTTAAAGAGCTATTGCCTTTTTCTACTATTTATAAATTTTTTTCATTTTATTTTTTTGCCATTTTATTATTTTTTTCACATGCATATATTATTTTTTTCTTTTGATGCTTTTTCTTTTTCTTTTTACTACTTTTTCTTGTTTCAGGAATCAATTTATTTAGATTTTTTAGATTACTAATAATACTTTTCCTTTTTCATCATTCTTTCAAGAGCCAACATTCTAAAATTCCAACTTTAAATATGCATTATTCATTCATACATTCAGAAAACTAAAGCAATGCCACCACATCAAAATAATTTATTATTCTTATTGTAAAACCCAAAAATTTATGCATTTCTAATTCTTCTAAAAAAATTACTATTTATTCATGTTTAATACTGATAAGAGGAATATTTTATACTAATTGGAAAATAAAGATTAATTACTACTAATGCTTATGTAATTCGAAAAATTAAAAGACAAAATAAAAATAAAGACTTAAATACTACTAGTGATCATGTAACTCCAAATTAGGATAGAAATATGAAAAACAGGAATTGGAATAGTCACAGGGTTGAAACTCAACAGCCTTTAGCTTGAGGGGCACTGGGCTCTTCAGGAGAGAGCTTCTGGCGCTTCAACTCCTCTATCTCATGCTCCTGCTTCTCTTGCTCTTTGATCAGTTTGCAAATCATGCTAGTCTGATCTTTCTGCTCCTCTTTGAGTTGATCTAAGGTGGTTTGCAAGTGCATCACAGATGCCTTCAGCTGGTCCCAATACTCAATTGGGAATCTCTTGGGAAGGCTTAAGTGCCTTCCTTTTGGGTTGATCCTCTGGTATCCTGGAGCTTTGCATCACTTTCTTAGTGATTGGGCTTTCCACTAGAATAAAGTTGTCCACATGGATCAAGACCTTCGCCTCTTGGTATAGGCAAAAGATAAGGTTTCGATAGGCTAGCATGGAATTAGTAGACATCTTGTTTGCCAACTTGTACCTCTCACGGGGGATTATTTGGTGAACTTCTACCTCATTCTCCATCATGATGCAGTGAACCATCACAACTCTTTGAATAGTGACTTTAGAGCGGTTACTTGTATGGAGTATAGAACGCCCAATGAGGTCTAGCCATCCTCTAGCAATTGGCTTGAGGTTCATTCTTTTCAGTTGGTTTGGCTTGCTCTTTGCATCCTCAATCCATTGAGTTTCAGGCAGGCAGATGTCCTCTAGGACTTGACCCAGCTTAGGGTTGGCTACCTGGTGGACGAAATTGTGATCCCTATTTTGTGCCTTTTGGTATCATTGTAAAATTATGGAAGTTAAGAAATTGGCATGAGTGGACACAACTCCGTTCAACTAACCAGCAAGTGTACTGGGTCGTCCAAGTAATAAACCTTACGTGAGTAAGGATCGAATCCACAGAGATTGTTGGTATGAAGCAAGCTATGGTCACCTTGTAAATCTCAGTCAGGCAGATTAAAATAGTTTATGGGTTTTCGAAAATATAAATAATGAAAGGGATAAAGATACTTATGCAGATTCATTGGTGGGAATTTCAGATAAGCGGATGGAGATGCTGTAGAGCTCTTGGACGCCTGCTCTCCTACTCCTTCTACTCAGTCCTTCTTACTCCTTTCCATGGCAAGCTTTGTATAGGGGTTCACCATCAACTGTGGCTACTTTCATTCCTCACGGGGAAATAACCTGTGCGGCTGTCACTCGCACAGCTAACCAGTCTGGAGGCATCACCCATGGCTGATGGCTACATCCCATCCTCGCAGTGAAAACTATGCTAACGCACTCTGTCACAGTACGGCTAATCACCGGTTGGTTCCCGCTCCTACTGGAATAGAATCCCTCTTTTGCGTCTGTCACCAACGCCCAGCAGGTTAAAGTTTGAAGCACGTCACGGTCATTCATTACCGGAATCCTACTCGGAACACCACAGACAAGATTGGACTTTCCGGATTCCCAGGATCCTACTCGGAATCCCACAGACAAGGTGAGACTTTCCGGACCCTCATAAATGCCGCCATCTATCTAGCTTATACCACAAAGATTCTGTTGGGGAATCTAAGAGATACACATTCAAGCTCGGTTGCATGTAGAACGAAAGTGGTTGTCAATCACGCGCGTTCATAAGTGAGAATAATAATGAGGGTAATCTGACTCATCACATTCATCATGTTCTTGGGTACGAATG
>NC_029777.3:32667028-32667324 GCF_000817695.3 Arachis duranensis
TTGTGCCTCCAGATTTCTAATGGAGGATCTTGTTTCATTCATGAAACTGAAAGTGGCCTTTGACAGGTCAGAGACTATATTTGTCAAATTAGAATTATTTTGTTCAGAATTCTCTGTCTGTTGCTGAGAAGATGATGGATATGGCTTACTATTGTTCAGCCTATTGCGTCCACCATTATTAAAGCCTTGTTGAGGCTTTTGTTGATCCTTCCAGGAGAAATTTGGATGATTTCTCCATGATGGATTATAGGTGTTTCCATAAGGTTCACCCATGTAATTAACCTCTGCCATGGCAG
>NC_029777.3:32670818-32674933 GCF_000817695.3 Arachis duranensis
GTTATGACGTGTTTTGGGCGTTCAACTCTGGATCATGACGTTTTTCTGGCGTTTAACTCCAGACAGCAGCGTGTACTTGGCGTTCAACGCCAAGTTACGTCGTCATTCTTCGAATAAAGTATGGACTATTATATATTGCTGGAAAGCCCTGGATGTCTACTTTCCAACGCCATTGAGAGCGCGCCAATTGGAGTTCTGTAGCTCCAGAAAATCCATTTCGAGTGCAGGGAGGTCAGAATCCAACAGCATCAGCAGTCCTTTTGTCAGCCTTCTTCAGAGTTTTGCTCAAATCCCTCAATTTCAGTCAGAATTTACCTGAAATCACAGAAAAACACACAAACTCATAGTAAAGTCCAGAAATGTGAATTTAACATAAAAACTAATGAAAACATCCCTAAAAGTAGCTTGAACTTACTAAAAACTATATAAAAACAATGCCAAAAAGCGTATAAATTATCCGCTCATCACTACCACCCTTCTATTGTAGGAATCAGGGTCATCCCTTTGTAAGGGTAATTAAAAGATCTCTTTCACCCTATCCAGATGAAAGTAGATGATCTTCCCCCTGACCATAGTGCAAAAAGTATGGAATGCTGTTGTATCTTTCTTTTGCTTATCTGTCATTCATAGATTTGCATAGAATTCATGGATCATGTTATATCCAACAGTGATCTCAGGATTAGTTAGAACCTTCCAGCCTTTCTTTTGAATTTCTCTTAAATCTCTGGGTATTCTTCTTCTCCTAATTTGAATCCCACCTCAGGGATTACTGGCCACTTCTTGGAGCCATGGGATTCAAATTTTTTATGAGAGAACAGGGCTTGATAACATAAAAAAAATTAAATTTCACGTGTGACCGGCAAGTATACCAGGTCGCATCAAGTAATAAAACTCACAAGAGTGAGGTCGATCCTACGAGGATTAAAGGATTAAGCAATCAATAGTTAATTGATTATTCTAGTTAGACGATCATTTTGGAATGATGAGCAAACAATAAATGTAAATGGTTAGAAATTAAAAGAAAGCAATAAAGTGCAGAGAAAGTAAATGACGTAAAAGTAAAGTGCAGGAAAGTAAAGTGCTGGAAATAAAAGTACAAGGAAATAAAATTATAGAAAGTAAATAGCAGAAAGTAAAGAGGGAAGGAATAAGGGATTGGAGATGTTGATTCATCTTGAATCAATGGGTCTCACTGCTTCTCAATCATGTAAGATAGATCCATGGTAGATTGTAAATAATTGGGTCCCAATCTCTTGGTGACTCAATTTCTCTCAACATAATCAATTGCCACTCTCGTGATCTAATTGGTCATGAGAAGAGGTGAAGTTCAATTTCTAATCCAAAAGCCATAAAACCCTCAAGACCTCAATTCAAAGTGGTTACATCTCACATACCAACTAAGAATGTGTTGATAAAGTGGATTATGAGAGAAGAGCCTGAAACTAATTTCCATGATCCCTTTTTCAAGGCTCACATAAAATTCTAATAGATTCAATCCCTCTCTCGATGGTGACTGAATCTTCGAAGCACAAAGACTCTCTCTTAGAGAAAACAAACATGATTTCTAATCCCATACTACATAAATCCAAAGACCCCAATATTAGAGTGGTTATATGTCACGTACCAACTGTAAATCAAGAATCAACTTCATTATGCCAAGAGAGCTCAAACAAAATCCTATGTTCCCTCTCTCAAGGTTCACAATAGGATTCTAATAGATCCAAGGATCTTTGAAGAACAAAACTGTCTTGCAAGGATTTTAATAGATATCTAAGTATGAAGATAGAGTGAAGAAGAGAAGGAGAAATAAACATTAATTCAATCAAAATTGAAACAGAGCTCCTTTCCCAAATGTATAGGGAATTAAGTGGTCATTGCTCTCAAATAACAACTAAATTGCTGGAAACTAAAATGCAGAAAAATAAAGATAAAGACTTAGAATTCAAAACTGAAATTGGAACCTCAAAATTCATAAATAAAAATTACAAATTAAACTAAACTACTACTACTAAGGAAGAAGAGAAGAGAAAGGGGAGAAGAGAGTATGAGGAGAGGGGTCCGAAGACCCACTCCTAGTGGAGTGTACCAATGAAGTGTGTGTGTGTGTGTGTCTGTGTGTTCTCCCAACTATTCCCCCTAATTCTATGAAACTAATACCTTTATATAGGCTTTCCTAAATTACAAACTGAAATGAAATTAAAAGTAAACTACAATCAAATGAAAATCAACTATTTTAGATGATTCGTGTGGCCTTGATTGGTTGAAAATTGTGGACTTGCTTGCTTGAATTTAGAATGGACTTGGACTGAAAAAAATTGACCCTGAATGACACTCCCAGGGGCTGAGACTTGGTGAAGGCATTGCTAACTTGATTTTCAAGTTGGCAACGTGCTCTTCTGCTCCCTGGAGGTCAAAATCTTTGCATAGGCATTGTGTTCTTATTCTTGGGGCTTAAAGATACCTATTCTTTGAGCTTCAATTTTATGCCCCACTATAGACTATTATACATTATTGGAAAGCTCTAAATGTCAGCTTTCCAACGCAACTAGAAGCACCTCAATTGGACTTGTGTAGCTCAAGTTATGCTCCATTGAAGGCAGGGTCGCAGGCGTTTTTTATGAACACGCCTTTGTATTTTCAAGTTGGCAACGTCTTTAGTTTTTGAGGCTCCAAATGAAGCCATCTTTTGAAGCTTCAAAAGAATGTCAAACCCATACTATGATATATCGTTGGAAAGCTTTGAATGTCTAGTTTCCAATTTTGTTGAGAGTGCATCATATGAAGCTCCACAACCTAATATATACTCCTTGGAAGGTGAAGAGGCCAGCTAGCCTACTACAGGTTGATACCATGTTCATCTATGCATTCTCGGGGCAAGTTTTCTCCCTTAGATTTAGTTTCCACCATGTAGTGCCATATATGCTTGGAAAGCTCTTGATTCCTACTTTCCAATGCCACTAGAATCACCTCATTTGGAGCTTTGTAGCTCAAGTTATTTTTGTTTGAAGAAGACAAGGTCAGGCTGCCAAGAAATCCAAAAAGTGGTGTTACCAACTTGGTTTTCAAGTTAGCAACGTGCTCTTCATCCTCTTGGAGCTCGAATTTCACATTGGAGTTGGCAATTTGGGTTGCCAACGTGCTTCTCATCCTCTTGGAGCTTGAATTTCATATTGAAGTTGGCAACTTTAGTTGCCAACATGCTCGTCATCCTCCTGGAGCTTGGGTTGCCATCGTGCTCTTCTTCTTCATGAAGCATACATTGGCATTGGTAACACTCTGTTTAAGTTGGCAACGCCCTTGGTGACTTTCTCCTTGCTCCAGGGCTCATTGCTTCACCTATCCTCAACCAAACACATGCATCAAAGCCTTGCAAAATCACAAGATTTTGCATAATTCATAACATTAAATAATTCTTGCATAAATCTCATGAAAATGCACATAATTAACAATGTTTGATTGAATCAAGGCATGCATACCATTCTCATCCAAATACTTGCTTATTGCCTAAGAAAATGCATGAAACCAACCTAATGCATACAAAAAATGGCTAGTAAAATTAGCCAAGATGCCCTGACATCAGGGCTCCTTCCACACCAAACTTAAAAGATTTGCTCATTGATGAGCGGATAATTTATACGCTTTTTGGCATTGTTTTTAGGTAGTTTTTAGTAAGTTCAAGCTACTGTTAGGGATGTTTTCATTAGTTTTTATGTTAAATTCACATTTCTGGACTTTACTATGAGTTTGTGTGTTTTTCTGTGATTTCAGGTAAATTCTGGCTGAAATTGAGGGACTTGAGCAAAACTCTGAAAAAGGCTGACAAAAGGACTGCTGATGCTGTTGGAATCTGACCTCCCTGCACTCGAAATGGATTTTCTGGAGCTACAGAACTCCAAATGGCGCGCACTCAACGGCGTTGGAAAGTAGACATCTAGAGCTTTCCAGCAATATATAATAGTCTATACTTTATTCGGAAATTGATGACGTAACTTGGCGTTGAACGCCAAGTACATGCTGCTGTCTGGAGTTAAACGCCAGAAAAACGTCATGATCCGGAGTTGAACGCCCAAAACACGTCATAACTTAGAGTTCAACTCCAAGAAAAGCCTCAGCTC
>NC_029777.3:32676237-32678465 GCF_000817695.3 Arachis duranensis
TAAAAATAAAAAATATTTTGTGTTTCTTGTTTGAGTCTTGTGTTAATTTTTAAGTTTGGTGTCAATTGCATGCTTTAAAAAATTTTTCTTGCATTTTTCGAAAATCTCATGCATTCATAGTGTTCTTCATGATCTTCAAGTTGTTCTTGACAAGTCTTCTTGTTTGATCTTGATGATTTCTTGTTTTGTGTCTTTTGTTGTTTTTTATGTGCATTTTTGCATTCATAGTGTCTAGACATTAAAATTTCTAAGTTTAGGGTCTTGCATGTTTTCTTTGCATTAAAAAAATTTTTCAAAAATATGTTCTTGATATTCATCATGATCTTCAAAGTGTTCTTGGTGTTCATCTTGACATTCATAATGCTCTTGCATGCATCATAGGTTTTGAACCAAAAATTTTTTATGTTTTGGGTCATTTTATGCATCATGTGTTTGATCCAAAATTTTCATGTTTTGGGTCATTTTTATGTTTTTCTCTCTCATCATTAAAAATTCAAAAATAAAAAAAAAATATCTTTTCCTTATTTCCCTCCAAATTTTCGAAATTTTGGGTTGACTTGGTCAAAAATTTTTAAAAAAATTAGTTGTTTCTTACAAGTCAAGTCAAAATTTCAAATTTTAAAAATCTTATCTTTTCAAAATCTTTTTCAAAAATCATATCTTTTCCATTTTTTCTTATTTTGGAAATTTTTAAAAAAAATTATTTTTTTCAAAAAATCTTTTTCTTATCTTTTATATCTAATTTTTGAAAATTAGCTAACAATTAATGTGATTTGTTCAAAAATTTGAAGTTTGTTACTTTCTTGTTAAGAAAGGTTCAATCTTTAAGTTCTAGAATCTTATCTTGTAGTTTCTTGTTAGTTAAGTCATTTAAAAAAAAATTAAATCTTTTTCAAAATATCTTTTTCTTAAAAATCTTATCTTTTTCAAAATTTTATCTTTTTCAAAATTTGATTTCAAAATATCTTATCTAACTTCTTTTCTTCTTATCTTTTTAAAATTTGATTTCAAATCTTTTTCAATCAACTAACCATCTTTTTGTTTGTTTCTTATCTTTTTCAAAACCACCTAACTACTTTTCCCTCTTCAATTTTTGAAAATACCTCTCTCTTTTTCAAAAAAATTCTTTTTAATTAATTAATTGTTTTAAGTTTTAATTTCAAACTTATTTTATCTTTAATTTTCGAAAATCACTAACCTCTTTTTCAAAATTGTTTTCGAAATTCTCCCTCTCTTTTCTTATTCTATTTATTTACCTAATTACTAACACTCCTCTTCACCCCTCTCCACCTAATATCCGAATCCCCTCTTCTACTTTCTTCTCCCCTTTCTTTTTCTACTGACACAAGGGAATCTCTATACTGTGACATAGAGGATTCCTTTTCTTTTCTTGTTTTCTTCTCTTTCATATGAGCAGGAACAGGGAAAAAGGCACTCTTGTTGAAATTGATCCTGAACCTGAAAGGACTCTGAAGAGGAAATTAAGAGAAGCTAAATTACATTATTCTAAAGGTAACCTTTCAGAAATTTTCGAACAAGAGAAGGAGATAGCAGCCGAAAATAATAATAATGCAAGGAGAATGCTTGGTGACTTCACAAAGCCAACATCCAAATTTGATGGAAGAAGCATCTCCATTCCTGCCATTGGATGGGATAAGCTGGTCACTGCCTTCTTGGATAAATTCTTTCCTCCTCAAAAGCTGAGCAAGCTGAGAGTGGATGTTCAAACCTTCAAACAAAAAGATGGTGAATTCTTCTATGAAGCTTGGGAAAGATACAAGCAGCTGACCAAAAGATGTCCATATGACATGTTTTCAGAATGGATCATATTAGATATATTCTATTATGGTCTATCTGAATTTTCGAAAATGTCATTGGACCATTCTGCATGTGGATCTATTCACCTGAAGAAAACGCCTGAAGAGGCTCAAGAACTCATTGACATGGTTGCATACAACCAATTTATGTACACCTCTGAGAGGAATTTCGTGAATAATGGGATACCTCAGAAGAAAGGAGTTCTTGAAATTGATGCTCTGAATGCCATATTGGCTCAGAACAAAGTGTTGACTCAACAGGTCAACATGATCTCTCAAAATCTGAATGGATGGCAACATGCATCCAAGAGTACTAGAGAGGCAGCTTCTGAAGAAGCTTATGATCCTGAGAACCCTGCCATGGCAGAGGTTAATTACATGGGTGAACCATATGGAAACACCTATAACCCA
>NC_029777.3:32678651-32679124 GCF_000817695.3 Arachis duranensis
AGTTTCCTATTAAGGATCCAAAGGAATCTGAGGCTCATATAGAGACCATAGAGATTCCATTAAATCTCCTTCTGCCATTCATGAGCTCTGAAGACTATTCTTCCTCTGAAGAGGATGAAGATGTGACTGGAGAGCAAGTTGCTCAATATTTAGGAGCTATCATGAAGCTGAATGTCAAGTTGTTTAGTAATGAGACTTGGGAAAGTGAACCTCCCTTGCTCATTAGTGAACTAGATACCTGGATTCAGCAAATTCTACCTCAAAAGAAACAAGATCCTGGCAAGTTCTTAATACCTTGTACCATAGGCACCATGACCTTTGAAAAAGCTCTGTGTGATCTGGGGTCAGGGATAAATCTTATGCCACTTTCTGTAATGGAGAAGCTGGGGATCATTGAGGTACAACCTGCCTTGTTCTCATTACAATTAGCAGGCAAGTCATTGAGACAAGCTTATGGAACAGTAGAGGACGTG
>NC_029777.3:32679453-32680009 GCF_000817695.3 Arachis duranensis
GAATCAGATTTTTGCTCAGGTCCCTCAATTTCAGCCAGAAAATACCTGAAATCACAGAAAAACACACAAACTCATAGTAAAGTCCAGAAAAGTGAATTTTAACTAAAAACTAATAAAAATATACTAAAAACTAACTAGATCATACTAAAAACACACTAAAAACAATGCCAAAAAGCATACAAATTATCCGCTCATCACGCTGAACGCCAGGAATGTGCCTAGAGAAGAAAAGCTGGCGCTGAACGCCAGTAACAAGCATGAAATTGGCGTTCAACGCCAGAAACATGCTTTACATGGGCGTTGAACACCCAGAATGTGCACCACACGGCGTTTAAACGCCAGAATGGTGTGCAAAGGCATTTTACATGCCTATTTGGTGCAGGGATGGAATTCCTTGACACCTCAGGATCTGTGGACCCCACAGGATCTCCACCTACTATATTCCTACCTTACCTCCTAATCCTATTTTTGTGATGACTATTCCCCATGTCACACTTCCCAACACTCTTCACCAATCACCTCAATTCCTCTTCCCAATCACCCCCTTCACCACTCA
>NC_029777.3:32680826-32683442 GCF_000817695.3 Arachis duranensis
GTAAAGGTTGAAGGCCTTTACATCCCTGTTGATTTCATAATCTTAGACACTAGGAAGGAAGAGGATGAATGCATCATCTTTGGAAGACCTTTCCTAGCCACAGCAGGAGCTGTGATAGATGTCAACAGAGGTGAATTAGTCCTTCAATTGAATGGGGACTACCTTGTGTTTAAGGCACATGGCCATCCCTCTGTGACAAAAGAGAGTAAGCATGAAGAGCTTCTCTCAGTTCAGAGTCAAGAAGAGCCCCCACAGTCAATCTCTAAGTTTGGTGTTGGGAGGCCACAACCAAACTCTAAGTTTGGTGTCAAGACCCCATATCCAAACTCTAAGTTTGGTGTTGGGACTATACAACATTGACCTGATCACCTTTGTGGCTCCATGAGAGCCACTGTCAAGCTATTGACATTAAAGAAGCGCTTGTTGTGAGGCAACCCAATTTTATTTATCTAATTTTTATTTTATTGTTATTTTGTGTTTTACTAGGTACATGATCATGAGGAGTCACGAAAAAATCATAAAAAATTAAAAACAGAATCAAAAACAGCAGAAGAAAAAAATCACACCCTGGAGGAAGCACAGGCTGGCGTTCAACGCCAGCAAGATGCATCTGGCCGGCGTTCAACGCCAGAACAGAGCATCATTCTGGCGTTGAACGCCAGAAACAAGCAACATTCTGGCGCTGAACGCTAGGAATGTGCCCAGAGAAGAAAAGCTGGCGCTGAACGCCAGTAACAAGCATGAAACTGGCGTTCAACGCCAGAAACATGCTTTACATGGGCGTTGAACGCCCAGAATGTGCACCACACGGTGTTTAAACGCCAGAATGGTGTGCAAAGGCAATTTACATGCCTATTTGGTGCAGGGATGGAATTCCTTGACACCTCAAGATCTGTGGACCCCACAGGATCACCTCAGGATCTGTGGACCCCACAGGATCCCCACCTAACATATTCCTACCTTACCTCCTAATCCTAGTTTTTGTGATGACTATTCCCCATGTCACACTTCCCAACACTCTTCACCAATCACCTCAATTCCTCTTCCCAATCACCCCCCTCACCACTCACATCCATCCACTCTTCCCCATAAACCCCACCTACCTTCAAAAATTCAAAACCATTTTCCCACCCATTCCCACCCTAAATGGCCGAATCCACACTCCCTCCTCTCCCTATAAATACCCTTCTATTCTACTTCATTTTCACACAACACAACCCCCTCTTCTTCACCTAGGCCGAACCTACATCTCTCCCTCTCTACCATATTTTCTTCTTCTTCTTCTTCTCTTCTTTCTTCTATTGCTCGAGGACGAGCAATATTTTAAGTTTGGTGTGGTCAAAGCACAATCTTTTTTTTTCCACTACCATCAATGGCACCTAAGGCCGGAGAATCCTCTAGAAAAGGAAAAAGGAAGACAAAAGCTTCCACCTCCGAGTCATGGGAGATGGAAAGATTTTCTCCAAGAGCCATCAAGACCACTTCTATGATGTTGTGGCAAAGAAGAAGGTGATCCCTGAGGTCCCTTTCAAGCTCAAAAAAAATGAGTATCCGGAGATCCGACATGAGGACGCTGGACCAACATCCAGAGCCTCACTCCACCTCCAAACAAGGGCGTGCAAACATCCTACATGCCATTCCACGCGCCAGCTGATGAGCGAATAATTTATACACTTTTTGGCATTGTTTTTAGGTAGTTTTTTAGGTAGTTTTTAGGTAGTTTTGGCGGATAAATTATCTCACAATGGTTCGGGGGAAATACTTGGATTTTAGTCCGGAAAATGTGAGGTTGGCGTTTCACTTGCCCATGATGCAAGGAGATGAACGCCCCTACACTAGAAGGGTCAACTTTAATCAAAGGTTGGACCAAGTCCTTATGGACATATGTGTGGAAGGGGCTCAATGGAAGAGAGACTCCAAAGGCAAGCCAGTCCAACTAAGAAGACTGGACCTCAAGCCTGTAGCTAGAGGATGGTTGGAGTTCATTCAACGCTCCATCATCCACACTAGCAACCGATCTGAAGTTACTGTGGATCGGGCCATCATGATTCATGGCATCATGATTGGAGAGGAAGTAGAAGTTCATGAGGTCATCTCCAATGAAATCTACAAAATAGCCGACAAGCCCTCACCCATGGCACGGCTAGCTTTTCCTCACCTTATTTGCCATCTATGTTACTCAGCGGGAGTTATCATAGAAGGAGACATCTCCATTGAAGAGGATAAGGCCATCACCAAGAAGAGGATGGAGCAAGCAAGAGAGACCCTTCACGGTTCTCAAGAGATGCATGAGGAAGCTCATCATCAAGAAATCCCTGAGATGCCTCAAGGGATGCACTTTCCTCCCAACAACTATTGGGAACAACTCAACACTTCCTTAGAAGATTTGAGCCACAATGTTGAATAATTGAGGGTGGAACATCATGAGCACTCCATAATTCTCCAAGAAATAAGAGAAGACCAAAGAGCAATGAGGGAGGAGCAACAAAAGCAAGGAAGGGACATAGAAGAGCTTAAGGACATTGTTGGTCCTTCAAGAAGAAGACGCCACTAAAGGTGGATTCATTCCTTGTTCTTTATTTCTTTCTGTTTTCGGTTTTTAATGTTGTGTTTATA
>NC_029777.3:32683633-32683823 GCF_000817695.3 Arachis duranensis
TTTAGTTTAATTATATTGATGTGGTGACAATACTTTTTGCTTTCTGAATGAATGCTTGAACAGTGCATAATTTTGATCTTGTTGTTTATGAATGTTAAAATTGTTGGCTCTTGAAAGAATGATGAACAAAGAGAAATGTTATTGATGATCTGAAAAATCATGAAATTGATTCTTGAAGCAAGAAAAAGCA
>NC_029777.3:32684528-32685230 GCF_000817695.3 Arachis duranensis
TGGACTTTACTATGAGTTTATGTGTTTTTCTGTGATTTCAGGTAAATTCTGGCTGAAATTGAGGGACTTGAGCAAAACTCTAAAAAAGGCTAACAAAAGGACTGTTGATGCTGTTGGAATCTGACCTCCCTGCACTCGAAATAGATTTTCTGGAGCTACAGAACTCTAAATGGCGCGCGCTTAACGGCGTTGGAAAGTAGACATCCAGAGCTTTCCAGAAATATATAATAGTCCATACTTTATTCGGAAATTGATGACATAACTTGGCGTTGAACGCCAAGTACATGCTGCTGTCTGGAGTTAAACGCCAGAAAAACGTCATGATCCGGAGTTGAACGCCCAAAACACGTCATAACTTGGAGTTCAACTCCAAGAAAAGCCTCAGCTCATGGGTAGATCAAGCTCAGCCCAAACATACACCAAGTGGGCCCCAAAGTGGATTTAAGCATCAATTACTTACTCATGTAAACCCTAGGAGATAGTTTATTATAAATAGAACATTTAACTATTGTATTAGACGTCTTTTGACCACGTTTCATCTTTGGTCTCAGTTTTGTTTTATTCTTCATTCTAAGAGGCCATTGAGCACGTTTTGGGGGGCTGGCCATTCGGCCATGCCTGAACCTTTCACTTATGTATTTTCAATAGTGGAGTTTCAGCACACCATAGATTAAGGGTGTGGAGCTCTACTGTACCTCAAGT
>NC_029777.3:32685527-32688332 GCF_000817695.3 Arachis duranensis
GTGATTAGTCGTACTGTGACAGAGTGCGTGAGCATTAGTTTTCACTGCGAGGATGGGATGTAGCCATCAGCCATGGGTGATGCCTCCAGACGATTAGCCGTGCAGTGACAGCGCATAGGACCATTTTCCCGAGAGGATTAAAAGTAGCCACTGATGATGGTGATGCCCTACATACAGCTTGCCAAGGAAAGGACTAAAGAGGATTGAAGAAAGAGTGAATAGTGAAGTAGAGTTTCAAGAGGAGCACAGCATCTCCATACACCTATATGAAATTCCCACTATTGATTTACATAAGTATTTCTATCCCTTTTTATTTTCCAATTATTATTAATTTCCGAAATCCATAAACCAATTTTAATCTGCCTAACTGAGATTTACAAGGTGACCATAGCTTGCTTCATACCAACAATCTCTGTGGGATCGACCCTTACTCGCGTAAGGTTTATTACTTGGACGACCCAGTACACTTGCTGGTTAGTTGAACGGAGTTGTGAATTCAAATAAAGCCAATTATTAAATTTCATACAAGTACAAAGAGCATGTGATCACAATTTCGTCCACCACTCATCCTCAAGCAAAAGGTAAGAAAGGAAGAAGAAGAAAAAGTGAAGTAAAGGAGAAGAAAAGAAGAGAATTCGAATGAGAGGTGGTGAAAGAGGGGGAGAGAGCACGGACACAAATATATAGGGAATGGGGAGGGATTTTCAAACTCAATCTTAAAATAAAAATAAAATTTTGAAAAAGATAGAAAAAAAGATAAGTTGTTAAACTTGAAAGATAAGAAAAAGAAATGGAAAAGATATAAAAGATACAAGGATAATATAAGAAGTATGAAAAAGATTTGAAAGTTTAATAAAGATAGGAATAAGAATTTCAAAAGATAAGAAAAGATTTGAAAGGATTGTAAAACTAGTTGAAAAAGATATGAGATTTTGAAAAAGATTTGAAAAGATTTAAAATTATTTTAAATTTGAAATTAAATTGAATTTGAAGTATTTGAACAAGATTTGATTTAAAAATCAAAGAAATTCAAAATTAAGTTTAAAAAAGATGGATTGAATAAAAAAAGATAAGATTTTGGAAATTACCTCCCATGCTGTCTAGCTGGTGTTTAAACGCCCAGAATGGCTGCATTTTGGCGTTTAACGCTGCTGCTTTTGCTTGCTGTGCATTGAACACCCATAATGGCACCCATTATAGCATTTAACGCTAAGCTACCCTCATTATGGGCGTTCAATGCTAGGCTTATCTTCCCCATTGGGCGTTGAACGCCCAACCATGCTCCCTGGCTAGCGTTTCAATGCCAGGCTTGCTGCCTCCATGGGTGTTTGAACGCCCAATTTCCACTATTTTCTGGAGTTTAACCCTAGAGAGATCCATTTTCCAAGGTATTCTCTTTGTTGTTCTGCATCATTCTATCTCTGTTTAAACACCGTTCATGATCACTAACATTAAAATCAACCTAATTAAAAATAAATTATAAGGAAAAACTAATTAAAACCAAAATGATTAAAAAAAATTAGAAAACAATATATAATTAATCATTGGGTTGCCTCCCAATAAGCGCTTCTTTAATGTTTTTAGCTGGACTTCACTATACTTATCTTAGTAGTAGTGTTAAGCCTTCTGGCTCAAAATCTCCTCTAAGGTAATGCTTGAGACTCTGCCCATTGACAATGAACCTTGCATCAAGATCTTTACCTTGAAGTTTTATGTGCCCGTAAGGTGATATACTAGTAATCACAAACGGTCCCGTCCAACAAGATTTGAGTTTCCTATGGAATAGTTTGAGTCTTAAGTTGAAGAGCAGGACCTTCTGTCCTGGTTCAAAGACTTTGGAAGATATCTTCCTGTCATGCCACCTTTTTGCCTTTTCCTTATAGATCTTTACATTTTCAAATGCAGCTAAGCGGAATTCCTCCAACTCATTTAGTTGGAGAAGCCGTTTCTCTCCTGCTGCTTTAGCATCAAAATTAAGGAATCTATTAGCCCAATAGGCCTTGTGTTCTAGTTCCACTGGAAGATGATAGGATTATTGATACGTAAAAATAAGATTTCACGTACAACCGGCAAGTATACCAGGTCGTATCAAGTAATAAGACTCACAAAGAGTGAGGTCGATCCCACAGAGATTGGTAGATTAAGCAACTTTAGTTAAATGGTAGATTTAGTCAAGCAAACATAGTTTTGATTTCATGAACATTTTTTATTTTTGAACATAATTGCAAGAATGTAAATGACACAGAATGTAAAGAACTAGAAGATAGAAATAAAGTGAAAGTAAATAACGGAAACTTAAATTGCAAGAAACTTAAAGGACATCAAAAGTAAATTGCAATAAAATAAAGTGCTGAATTCTAAAGAGCCAGAGAGTAAGAAATAAAGAAACAGAATGTAAATGACAAGAATAATAAATTGCAAGAATGTAGAAGGGAATTGGGCAATGGGTTTTCAAACACTAAGAACAAAAGAAATGAGAATTAATGATAGAGAGGATCATTAGGGATCAGAGATGCAAGTTTTCATGAATTGATGTTAGTCAAATCCCTCTCAATCATGGGTATAGATCCATGGCAAGTGGGTGATTAAATCCCAATCTCTTGGTGATTCAATCTCTCTCAACATAACCAATTGCCACTCTCGTGATCTAATTGTTCATGAGAAGAGATGAAGCTCAAATCTAATCCAGCCACACAATTCCTATAATCTCAACCAAGGAGAGTTACATCTCACATACTAACCAAGGTATATTGATTAAAGAAATCATGAAAGGATGAACTCTAAACTGAATTATGTGGCTCATTC
>NC_029777.3:32689534-32690103 GCF_000817695.3 Arachis duranensis
TTCCTAGCTCAACAACGTGCTCGAGCTCCCCTTTGGTGCCAAAATTGCTTGCTACGTTGCCAAGGAACACGCCTTCATACTTGGCGTTGGCAACGTGCATCTCATTTTCCTGGGCCAAGTTTGCTTGTGTGGCGTTGCCTAGGGACACGCCTATGGTTCCTGGCGTTGGCAACGCCAGCTTCTTCTCCTCTTGGGCCAAGCTCACTCATGTGCGTTGCCTTGAGACACGCCAATAGTTCTTGGCGTTGGCAACGCCCTCGAAACTCCTTCATAGCCCAAGTTCCTTGCTTGTGTGCGTTTCCCATAACAACTCACTTCTTCCTCCAAGTTGGCAACGCCAACATTTGCTCTCCAGGGCTGCCTTGGCGTTGCCTTCAACAACGCACCCTCTTCTCCAAGTTGGCAACGCCAACTTATGCTCTTCCAAGGCTGCCAAGCTTGCTTCACAAATTGGCGTTGGCAACGCCCTTCTAGAGTTGGCAACGCCTAAATTTGCTTCTCCAGGGCTGCCTGGCGTTGCCATGAACAACGCCCACTATCTCCAAGTTGGCAACGCCAACTTCTTCTTT
>NC_029777.3:32690203-32690523 GCF_000817695.3 Arachis duranensis
ATTTTTAAAGGAAAAACACAAAGAGGACACCAAACTTAGAATTTTTGTAAATCAAAAAGGGACTAAAAACATGCAAAAATCAAAAATTAAAAGAAAAACAAAAGCATGCAATTGACACCAAACTTAGAATATGAAACTAGACTCAACTAAAAGACTCTAAACCAAAAAAAATAAAAAAGTCCTAATCTAAGCAACAAGACAAGCCGTCAGTTGTCCAAACTCAACAATCCCTGGCAACAGCACCAAAAACTTGGTGCACGAAATTGCAATCACACTTTTGCAATCCCGCACAACTAACCAGCAAGTGTACTGGGTCGTCC
>NC_029777.3:32691316-32691595 GCF_000817695.3 Arachis duranensis
GAAGCATTTTCATGTAGAGACCTTTTCTGGAGTTAAACGCTAGCTTTCATGCCAGTTTGGACGTTTAACTCCAAGTTTTATGCCAGTTCCGGCGTTTAACGCTGGAATTTCTGAGGCTGATTTGCCACGCCGGTTTGGGCCACCAAATCTTGGGCAAAGTATGGACTATCATATATTGCTGGAAAGCCCAGGATGTCTACTTTCCAATGCCGTTGAGTGCGCGCCAATTGGGCTTCTGTAGCTCCAGAAAATCCACTTCGAGTGCAGGGAGGTCAGAAT
>NC_029777.3:32691736-32698869 GCF_000817695.3 Arachis duranensis
CCTGAAATCACAGAAAAACACACAAACTCATAGTAAAGTCCAAAAAAGTGAATTTTAGCTAAAAACTAATAAAAATATACTAGAAACTAACTAGATTATACTAAAAACATACTAAAAACAATGCCAAAAAGCATACAAATTTTTAAAGTCTTTCGTGGTCGAGATAGGATGGGGGGCTGTCCTAGGAATTCTTTAAAGTCTCGGAAGGCTTGTTCACATTCCGTTGTCCACTCAAAGTTTTTTCCCTTCCTTAAGGTAGCGTAGAAGGGGAGGGATCTTATTGCTGACCCTGCTAGGAATCTGGACAAGGCCGCCAATCTCCCATTGAGTTGTTGTACCTCTTTGACGCAGGTTGGGCTTTTCATGTTGAGTATTGGTTGTCCACATAGACCTCCATGATTTTTCCGATGTGGTCTGAAAAGAATTTATTTATTAGCCTTTGATAAGTGGCTCCTGCATTCTTAAGACCAAAAGGCATTACGATATAGCAATAATTTGCTTTTGGTGTAAGAAACGAGGTCTTTTCTTGATCCGGTGGATACATTGGAATTTAGTTGTAGCCTGAATATGGGTCCATGAATGAGAGATACTTATATCCTGATGAGGCGTTGACTACAGGATCGATGCTTGGGAGTGGATAAGGGTCTTTTGGGCAGGCTTTGTTGAGGTCGGTGTAGTCGGTGCACATTCGCCACTTCCCATTTGACTTTTTCACCAAGACGACGTTTGCTAGCCATAGTGGGTATTTAACTTCTCTTATGAACCCTGCCTCTAGTAGTGCTTGTACTTGTTCTTTTACGGCTTGAGATAGGTCTGGCCCGAGTTTTCTTCCTCTTTGTTGTACTGACCGGGATCCCGGGTAGACTACCAGCTTGTGGCTCATTAGTTCGAGATCTATGCCCGGCATGTCGGCAGCTTTCCATGCGAAGAGATCAACATTATCTCGTAGAAACTGTATTAGCGATTCTTTTGCGTCTCCTTTTAGGATCGTGCCAATATTAGTTGTTTTGTCCGAGGTATCTCCGATCTGGACTCTTTCTATTTCTCCTTCAGGTCATGGGCAGAGTTCTTCTCGTCTCTGATCTCCGCCGAGTTCGATCGTGTGGAACTCTCCTCCTTCGCCTCGGAGATTTAGACTTTCGTTATAACAGTGACGTGCCATCTTTTGATCTGCTTTTATTGTAGCTATCCCTTCTGTAGTTGGGAATTTCATACATAGATGTGGAGTTGAAACTATTGCTCCGAGTTGATTTAACGTTGTCCGACCTATTAAGGCATTGTAGGCTGAGCTTACGTCGACCACGATATAATCTATCTTAAGTGTTCTGGATTGGTTCCCCTTTCCGAAGGTTGTATGTAATGATACGTATCCCAGTGGCTGTACTGGGGTATCCCCAAGTCCGAACAGGCTGTTCGGGTATGCTTTTAGCTCTTTTTCTTCTAAACCGAGTTTGTCGAAGGCAGTTTTGAATAAGATGTCGGCGGAGCTTCCTTCGTCAATTAATGTGCGGTGGAGGTTAGCGTTTGCCAATATGATTGTGATGACCATGGGGTCGTCGTGTCCTGAGATGATTCCGGATGCATCTTCTTTGGTAAACGTGATTGCTGGGATGTCTGGCACCTCTTTCTTGCCTTCGACATGATATACTTCTTTGAGGTGTCACTTGCGGGATGATTTAGAGATTCCTCCTCCAGCAAATCCATCGTTGTTCCGAGGGTTACCTGAAATTGTAGGTCGATCTCGGACGAGATCTTCTGTGCTGGTCGGAACTGATGTGTCCGGCTGGTGAATAGCGGCCAGAGCTGGTGCATCCGACTTGTTGGACTGAATGTGTTGATGATCCTTTGTCACCGAAGGGTGGGGGGTACCTGCAAGGGACTCCGATGCTTAAGTTAGCAAGGGAATTAAGCAGGTATTGAGTAGAATCAGAGTATGAGTTATACCTGGGTGCTCCAGTGTATTTATAATGGTGAGATATGGCCTTCTATGGATAAGATAAGTTAGTTATCTTATATTATCTCTTATCTTTAAGTGAGGTCATCTTATCTTTAAGGGAACCGCCCTTCTCGCTGTAGGCTTGGGCCGCTTTAGGATTTGGGACGTGTTCCTCTATTTGCGCCCTTCCTTGGGCTTTCGTAGGGACTTGACCGAGATCTTTGGGAAGAGGTCGGGTTGTCCTGACCTGAAGAGGTCAGTCACTTTGTCTGTCGAACATCCCGGGTCGGTCATCTTGACCTAGGGTATGAACAGTGCCCCTGCTTGAGCTCGGTCTTCTTTTTTGAGGTTAAGTCTTTGACTTCGGTCCTTCTTTGGTGAAGCCCAACTCAAGCATTTTGTCGATTCCTTTGTAGTTGCTTTTGAATGTAGAACGTTTCCTCTAAAAGACGCGCACTTTTATATTGGCGCTTTTTTTGGGAACGTGCGAGGGTTTAATGCTTTCTTTAATTTTGAGCATTAATTGCCCCGTTTTCCCTGGGCTCTTTACTTTGATTTTGAAAAACCCAGAAAACGGTTTCTCTCATTTTATTTTCTTTGTAACCTCTTCGTAACTTTTTCCGCTTCTCTCTTCACTCTCCATCTTTCGCTTGCGTTTCTGCTTTCTGGCGTTAGTGGCGTCGCTCAGCGGTTTCCTAGGCAACTTTCGTTTCTGCCCCTTTTTTCGAAGTTTCTTCCGTCTCCAAGTTAGTCCCTTTTCATGCTTTCTCTTTGATTGTGGTTTTGTGAAGAGGTTTCGGTTTTGATCCTCTCTTTTTGGCAAAGTTTGGATCTTTCTGTTTTCTTTGAGCCCTAGATTTGTTGAAGTGTGCTTTCTGAGAGTTTCTCTATTTTCTGCATGATCCTTTTCGCCTTTGTTGGGTGCCTCTAGGGCTTTGCATGTTTTCATTATTTCTGTTCTTGGTACTGCTTGTCTGTGTCTGTTCCTCGTTTATTTGAAGGTTGCTTTTGTCTGCTCTTTAATAAGGTTGCATCTTTTAATGGTCTCTGCTTGGCGTGCTTTTTGCTGAAAAGTGTTACTGTTTTGGATTCTTTTTTGAGAAATGCTGGGATGTTGACTTCACACTATTTTTCTGGGAACCTTGCCTTGTTACTGCTTCCAAAGGATGCCCCAGGACTTTGGTTTGAGTCTTGGGGTTTTCCTTTTCTTGCTTTTCATTGCCTGAGAAGTATTAACCGAGTTGTTTTCCCCTTTGTCCGAGATGTTTGTAGTAACCTCATTTTCTTTTCTTACTTATAGGACTAGTTGGCCTCATCTCTTCTCGCAATAATATTGTAGAGATGTCGTCCAGAGTTCCCGAGGGGATGTCCGATTGGTTGGACTCCCTTGTTTTGTTGTGTGTTTCTGTTGTGGATGCTGAGTTTTGAACAGAACTGAGGAAGCGCCATAGGATTTGTGGTAACAATGCCCGCGAGGAGGATTACGAGCTTGTTGCCCCTGATTCTGACGAGAGAGTTTGCTTTCCGACTTCTATTGAGGGAGAGCGTCCCTTCTTTTATGCTTACTAATACTTTTTTACTCAGTTGAACGTTTCTTTTCCTTTTACTGCTTTTAAAACCGACCTGTTGTGGTCGTGTAACATTGCTCCATCCCGGCTTCACCCGAATTCCTGGGGTTTTATTAAAATTTTCCAACTTCTCTGTCGTGAACTAGATGTAACACCTTCCCAGACTCTTTTTCTTCACTTGTTTGTTTCTGCCAAGCCTGGCGGTTCTTCAAAAAAGAAAGCTTCTTGGGTTTCTTTTTGGTCCGCCCAGGGCCATAAAGTGTTTGCGATGTATGATGAGTCCTTTAAGGACTTCAAGAACTACTTCTTTAAAGTTCGAGCTGTCGAGGGGGCCCGCCCCTTTTTTCTTGATGAAAATGACGAGGCTGCTTTTCCTCTAGAGTGGCAAAAGAATGTAAGAGTTACACATGGGAAATGCTTAGTGAGGTTGAGCGGGCCTTTGTAGTTGTTCTTGAAGATTTGTGGGGAAAGCCTCCCCATCTGGATACGAAGAGATTTTTGAGTGATCCATCTTTGGTTCGATCTGCTTTAGGTACTGTCTGCTTTATTTTTATACTTGCTTCCGAGCTTTTTCTTCTCCTATGTTGTAACTTGTCTTTTGTGGTTGATTTTGTATTTTTCAGAGATGTCGAAGAATAATGATTCTATGAAGGCCTTCAAGAAGGCGAAGAAGGCAACTGCTGCTTTAAACATTTCGACCAAGGCGGCCGGAGAGGGATCTTCCCAGGTTCCAGTTAAACCTCCTGTACCTAGTTCTCCCGGGCCGAGGAAAGCAATTCCTATTCCTCGGGTTCGTCTGGGCGATCCTCCACAATCTTCTGCTTCAGCTCATGGTGCCCCTCCTAATAAGAAGCAAAAAACATCCGAGCCCTTTAACCTGGATGCCCCAGATTTTGATGCTATCGAGTTTGTTGACCAGCAAATTGCCCCCTATGGTAGGCTTTCCATGGACGACGTTTATCTTCTTCACCATCTGGATTTTATCACAAAAAGTAGTGTGAAGATGGCTCATATGGGTGCGGCTATATTCCGAACAGTTCATGGGATTCCGATTCATGCCACAAAATCCTTCATGGAAGAGGCCAAGTCGGAATTTGATTGAATCAATGGTCTGAAGGAGGAGTTGGAGGTGAAGTTGGCGAAAGTGGAGAAGGAGTTGGAGGGTGAGAAGGCCAGTTCTATTGCCTTGGCTGCATCTTTGAAGCTGGCCGAGGACATGGCATTGAAACATAAGGATAGCTATGTCTCGGCTTATAGGGAATTAATGCATCTTCGGGAGGATTTGGAAACCGCTCGGGTTAATTATGGTGAGCTTCAGCGTCACCTTGTAGGTAGCGTAACTGCAGCCTCCGAGAACCTGATGGAGCAGTTCTGGGTTGTTGCTTCTGATGCCGACTTGACTCTCATCAGCCTGGACAATGTCGTGAGGGATGGTAAGATTGTCCCTAATGACCAAGATGATGATGAGACTGATCCTCCCTCAATGCCTTCTCTTAAGGTGTCGACCTCCTCTGTTCCTCCCGTTACATCTGATCCGGATTGCCAGATTCTGAACCGGGATGATGGAACTGTAGATGCTGTGCTCCTTCAGACTCGTCCTCCTTCTCCTTGTCCTGACGCTGCCAAGAAGGCTCCTGATGTTTGCTGATCTCTTTCTGGATGTGTAGTTGGCCCGGCTTGGGGGCTTTTTAAAACTTTTTAATTGCTGACATTTCCTAGTTGCTTGTTTAGCAAATTTTTATTTTGAAAAACAAAAGGTAGCTTGCTATCCCTTCACGGTAGGTTTTGGTGGTCTTCCGGGGCCTTATAACTTTTGTGGAGTAATAGATGTAGTTTTTTTTTTGACTTGGCATCTTTTCAGTTTTCTACTGATGTTTGAAATCTTGTATCTCGACCTCCTCGGATTGCTTTGTTTTATTGTTTGTAGCTTGGATCCTTTGAGGTTGTGACTTATGGGTCCAACTTGTTTCTTGGTAGTTCTTTTGCGCTGGTCCCCCTTTAAGTTATTTCTGTAATCCTCTTTCTTGGACCTTTGTCAGGTCTCTTTCGAGGATTACTTTTATAACTTATTTGTAGGAGATCGATTTCGTTAGGTCAATCTCTTTCTAGGTTATTTCTGTAATCCTCTTTTTTGGACCTTTGTCAAGTCTCTTTCAGGGATTACTTTGATAACTTTTTAGTGGTAGGAGTCTGACTTGGCTATGTCGGTCTCCTTTAAGTTATTTTTTGTAGTCCTCTTTCTTGGATCTTTGTCAAATCTCTTTCTAGGACTACTTGTATAACTTTTTAGTGGTAGGAGTCCGACTTGGTGATGTCGGTCTCCTTTAAGTTATTTTTTGTAGTCCTCTTTCTTGGATCTTTGTCAGATCTCTTTCAGGGACTACTTGTATAACTTTTTAGTGGTAGGAGTCCGACTTGGTTATGTCGGTCTCCTTTAAGTTATTTTTTGTAGTCCTCTTTCTTGGATCTTTGTCAGATCTCTTTCAGTGACTACTTATATAACTTTTTGTTTTGGGCTGACTTTGTTATGTCAAGGCCTTCTAAGTTAAAGTAATCCTCTTTAATAGGGTTGGCCAGACCTCTTTCCAGGGTTTACTTATAACTTTGGTTGACTTGGTCCGATTTGTGGGCATTGGCCAGCCTTTAAGTTATTATTTTAGCTATCCGTAAGACCTCGTCAGGTTCTTTTTTGGATTGCTTTCGATAACTTCTTACATTATTCTGTGTTCACCTTTGCCGATTTGTAGAAAGTGGTTGGCATCTTTAGATCGTCCTTTGGGTGAATCGCGTTTTCACCTTTATCGGATGATTTATCTTTATCATGGTCGTGCAGTGAAATTGTTTTTCACTTTTTGCCGACCTGTCGCTTTATAACCGGACGATGAATACTTCAGATTAATGTGTCTTGGATTCTTTGTAAAATATCTAAATAAACTTTATTCAAAGAAAAAATGCAAATATATATATGTGGGAATTTTCTTATCCCTTTAAGTTGGGTATGACCTGGATCTCAACATGGTGCCTCATTAAAAAACCTTTTCAGGAAAAAGAGCACATCCACTAATGAGATCCGTTACTTTTTCTAGCTGTAGTACCTTCTTAGGTTGCAGGCGTGCCATGATCTGGGAAGCTCTCGTCCCTCGAGTTCGGACAGTCGGTAGTAGCCCTTCCCAAGCACTTCTATGACTCGGTAGGGGTCCCTTCTAGTTTGCTGCCAGCTTTCCTTCTCTGGGCCGAGTTGTTCCAATGTCGTTTCGGATTAAGATGAGATCATTCTCAACGAAACTTCTTGGCACTACCCTTTGATTATATCTGGAAGCCATTCGACATTTTAGAGCTTCTTCTCTAATCCGAGCTCTTTCCTGGATTTCAGGTAGTAGGTCGAGTTCTTCCCTCTGAAGTTGGAAGTTTACTCCCTCATTATAATGGACTATTCTATGCGATCCTTCTTCAATTTCTATTGGAATCATTGCCTCCATTCCGTATGCTAATCGGAAATGGGATTCCTTTGTGGTGGAATGTGGCGTCGTTCGATGTGCCCATAGAATCTGTGGAAGCTCCTCTGCCCAGGCTCCCTTTACATCTTGCAGTCTTCGTTTTAACCCTGCCAATATGACTTTGTTGGCGGC
>NC_029777.3:32698931-32699467 GCF_000817695.3 Arachis duranensis
GTACTGGTGCTTTATATTCAAGTCGGCTACTAATTTTCTGAAGCCTGCGTCTGTGAATTGGGTGCCATTGTCTGTGGTTATAGAATATGGAACCCCGAACCTTGTGACAATGTTTCTATATATGAATTTCCAGCTTTTTTGGGCGGTGGCATTGGCTAGGGGCTCTACCTCGATCCACTTTGTAAAGTAATCTACCCCTACTATGAGGAATTTAACTTGTCCTGATCCCTGTGGGAAGGGGCCGAGAAGATCGAGTCCCCATTTTGCAAACGGCCAAGGCGAGGTCACACTAATGAGCTCTTCTGGCGGGGCGATGTGAAAGTTGGCATGTTTCTGACATGGTGGACATGTCTTTACAAATCTGTAGCTTCTTTCTGTAGAGTTGGCCAATAGAATCCCGCCCGAAGTACTTTTTTGGCGAGAGCTCGTGCTCCGAGATGATTGCCACAAATACCGCCGTGTATTTCTTCTAGCACTTCCCTTGTGTTGGAGGTCGGCACGCATTTTAGTAAAGGTGTTGAGATTCCTCTTTTGTA
>NC_029777.3:32699599-32700042 GCF_000817695.3 Arachis duranensis
GGGGGTCATCCATCCTTAGTCCTGACTTGTTATAGTCAGGACTTTTTCTTCTTCCGAGATTGACGGGTTTTGTAACATTTCCTGGATGAGGCTCCTATTGTTGCCCCCTGGTTTGGTGCTGGCTAGTTTTGAGAGTGCATCAGCTCGAGCGTTTTGTTCGCGGGGTATGTGGCAGATTTTATACTCCCCGATTTGTCCGAGCTGTTCCTTGGTTTTATCCAAATATTTTTTCATGGTGGGATCTTTGGCTTGGTAGCTCCCTGTTATTTGTGATGTGACCACTTGTGAATCGTTGTAAATGTTGAGTTTTTGAGCTCCGACCTCTTTAGCCAGCTTCAAACCGGCTAGTAATACTTCATATTCTGCCTGGTTGTTTGAGGCCGGGAACCCGAACTTGAGGGAGAGCTCAACTTGGGTTCCTTGGTCGCTTTCTATTATCACGC
>NC_029777.3:32700223-32718046 GCF_000817695.3 Arachis duranensis
TAAACTCTGACAACTCGACTGCCCATTGTAGAATTCTGCCTGCCAGATCTGTTTTCTGCAATATTCCTTTTATGGGTTGGTTAGTTTGAACCTTAATGGTGTGAGCCCGGAAGTACGGGCGGAGTCGTTGAGATGTTAGGATGAGGGTATAGGCAAATTTTTCTATTTTCTGATAGTTCAGCTCGGATCCCTGTAGTGCTTTGCTAATGAAGTAGATGGGTTTTTGCCCATTTTCGTCTTCTCTTACTAGTGCTGAGGCTATTGCCCGGCTCCCTACTGCGAGATATAATATGAGCGGTTCTCTTTCTTGTGGTCGAGATAGGATAGGTGGCCGTCCTAAGAACTCCTTGAAGTCTTGGAAGGCTTGTTCACATTCTGTCGTCCATTCGAACTGTTTTCCCTTTCTTAAAGTAGCATAGAAGGGGAGAGATCTTATCGTAGCTCCTACTAAGAATCGGGATAGGGCGGCCAACCTCCCATTGAGTTGTTGTACTTCTTTGACACAGGTTGGGCTCTTCATGTTGAGTATGGCTTGACATTTGTCTGGATTTGCTTCAATTCCCCTTTGTGTGAGCATGAAGCCTAAGAATTTGCCTGCTTCTACTGCGAAGGTGCATTTTGCGGGATTGAGCCGCATGTTGTGCTTCCTTAAAGTGTAAAACACTTGAGTCAGGTCGGATAATAATGTATCTTCGCTTTGTATCTTTATCAACATGTCGTCCACATAAACTTCCATGATTTTTCCGATGTGATCTGAGAAGACTTTATTCATTAGCCTTTGATAAGTAACTCCTGCGTTCTTAAGACCGAAAGGCATCACGATGTAGCAGTAGTTTGCTTTCGGTGTTAGGAACGAGGTCTTTTCTTGATCTGGTGGATACATGGGGATTTGATTGTATCCCGAGTATGCGTCTATAAACGAGAGATATTTGTATCCGGAGGAAGCATATACTAAAGCGTCAATACTTGGGAGTGGGTATGGATCTTTTGGACAAGCCTTGTTGAGATCGGTGTAATCGGTGCACATTCGCCACTTCCCATTTGATTTTTTCACCAAGACAACGTTGGCTAGCCATAGCGGGTATTTGACTTCTCTTATGAATCCGGCTTCCAGTAGTGCCTGTACTTGCTCGTCCATAGCTTGGGATCGCTCTGGCCCAAGTTTTCTTCGTCTCTGTTGCACCGATCGAGATCCTGGATAAACTGCCAACTTATGACACATTAGCTTAGGGTCTATGCTTGGCATGTCTGCGGCTTTCCATGCGAAGAGATCGACGTTATCTCGCAAGAATTGTATTAGTAATTCTTTTAAATCTCCTTTTAGGATTGTACCGATATTGGTTGTTTTTTCCGAGGTATCCCCGATCTGAATCTTTTCTATCTCGCCTTCTGGCTGGGGACGAAGTTCTTCTCATCGGTGAACTCCGCCCAGCTCGATTGTGTGGAACTCTTCTCCTTTGCCTCTGAGGTTTAGGCTTTCGTTATAACAGCGACGTGGCGTCTTTTGGTCTGCTTTTATCGTGGCTATCCCTTTTGGGGTTGGGAACTTCATACATAGGTGTGGGGTTGAGACTATTGCACCGAGTTGATTGAGTGTTGTCCGTCCTATGAGAGCGTTGTAAGCTGAACTTACATCGACTACGATGTAGTCTATTTTGAGGGTACATCGACTACGATGTAGTCTATTTTGAGGGTCCTGGATTGGTCCCCTTTTCCGAAGGTTGTATGTAGTGGTATGTATCCGAGTGGTCGAACCGGGGTATCTTCTAGCCCAAACAGGCTGTTTGGATATGCTTTAAGTTCTTTTTCTTCCAAGCCGAGTTTATCAAAGGCTGTTTTGAATAAGATGTCGGCAGAACTCCCTTGGTCTATTAATGTGCGGTGTAGCTTGGCCTTTGCCAATATAATGGTGATAACCATGGGATCATCGTGTTCTGTGATGATGCCGGATGCGTCCTCTTTAGTGAATGTTATTACCGGAATGTTGAGTGCTCTCTCCTCTTCTTCGACATGATATACTTCTTTGAGATATCTTTTGCGAGAGGATTTGGAGATCCCACCTACTGTGAATCCGCCGTGTATCATCTGAACATGTCTTTCTGGTGTCCGAAGTGATTGTTCTGTTCGTTCGGTATCTTCATCCCTTCGTCTCTTTCTTTGATCATCTCGGGTGGCCAGAAATCGATCTAATTTTCCTTCTCTCACCAATTTTTCTATGATATTTTTTAAGTTGAAGCATTCGTTTGTGGAGTGTCTTGGACTTGATGGTATTCACAATATTCCTTTCGGTTTTCTCCTCCCCTTTTGCCTTTGAGCGGCCGTGCTGGGGGGATTTTTCCGTATGGCAGACTTCTTTGTATATCTCGACCAGGGATGCCCTGAGAGGGGTGTAGTTATGGTATTTTTTTATTTTCTCCCCTTGTCGATCTTCTTTTCTCTTGGATTCCTTGTCTTTGTCTCGGTAGGAGGCCCCCAATTTTGAGGTCTCTCTGAACCGAGCGTTTTCTGCTCCTGCACTTCGTCTAAGGAGGTCGGGTACCTTTTTGATATATATTGGCTGAAAGGTCCCTCTCGTATGCCATTGATGAGTCCCATGATGGCGGCCTCCATTGGTAAGCTTTGTATGTCCATGCATGTTTTGTTGAATCTCTCCATGTAGTTGCGGAGGCTCTCCCGATCTCCTTGTTTAATCCCTAATAAACTGGGGGCGTGCTTGGCTTTATCTTTCTGAATGGAGAATCTGGCTAGGAATTTTTTAGCTAACTCATCAAAGCTTGAGATGGACTTCGGGGGTAGGTTATCGAACCATCGGATCGCTGTCTTTGTGAGAGTTGTTGGAAAAGCCTTACAGCGAACAGCATCTGGGGCGTCAGTAAGGTACATTCTACTTCTGAAGTTACTGAGGTGGTGGTTGGGATCCGTGGTGCCATCATACAGGGTCATATCTGGGAGTTTGAAGTCTTTTGAAATTTTGGTTTTCATGATTTTCCTGGTGAACGGGTCTTGGTCTTTGCGTGAATTTTCCTCGAGATTAGTCCGAGGGCTTTTGATTTGAGATCGGCTTCCAATTGCTGTAGTTTTTCTTCCAACTCCCGACATCGCCACACCTCTCTTTGGAGATCTCTTCCAATTTCCCGTTGTTGTTGGGTTTCTTTTTCCAGTTGTTTTAGGCGATCCAGGAGCGCTTCTATTTCCCCTGAATTTGGTGAGTCTTTGTCTTTGTTGGTTTCTGGAGTGTTTTGTAGCGTGACATCCGCGTTTTTGTGCGGTGTCCGATCCTCCAAACCTGAATCGTGGTCGTTGTCATGGTCGTCCACCATGGTGATAGGATGACTTCCAGGTTCCCCGGCAATGGTGCCAATGTTCCGAGGGTTACCTGAAATTGTAGGTCGATCTCGGACGAGATCTTCTGTGCTGGTCGGAACTAATGTGTCCAGCTGGTGAATAGCGGCTGGAGCTGGTGCGTCTGACTTGTTGGACTGAATGTGCTGCTGATCCTTTGTCACCGAAGGGTGGGGGGTACCTGCAAGGGACTCCGATGCTTAAGTTAGCAAGGGGATTAAGCAGGTATTGAGTAGAATCAGAGTATGAGTTATACCTGGGTGCTCCAGTGTATTCATAATGGTGAGATGTGGCCTTCTGTGGATAAGATAAGTTAGTTATCTTATCTTATCTTTTATCTTTAAGTGAGGTCATCTTATCTTTAAGGGAACCGCCCTTTTTGCTGTAGGCTTGGGCCGCTTTAGGATTTGGGACGTGTTCCTCTATTTGGGCCCTTCTTTGGGCTTTTGTAGGGACTTGACCGAGATCTTTGGGAAGAGGTCGGGTTGTCCTGACCTGAAGAGGTCAGTCGCTTTGTCTGTCGAACATCCCGGGTCGGTCATCTTGACCCAGGGTATAAACAACCGTGTATCACGTGGATTTGTCTTTCAGGTGTGCGGGGTGATCGTTCAGATCGTCCGACATCTTCATCCCTTCTTCTTTTTCTTGGTTCTTCGTCCCGGTTGGCCAGGAACCGATCTAGTTTTCCTTCCCTCACTAATTTCTCTATGACATTTTTTAAGTCAAAGCATTCGTTGGTGGAGTGTCCTCGGACTCGATGGTACTCACAGTACTCGTTCCGATTTCCTCTCCCTTTTACCTTTAAGCGGCCGAGCTGGGGTTATTTTTTCCGTATGGCAGACTTCTTTGTAAATATCTACCAGGGATACCCTAAGAGGGGTGTAGTTATGATATTTTTTGATTTTCTCTCCAGAGCGATCTTCTTTTTTCCTGGATTCTTTATCTTTATCTCGGTAGGCAGAACCAAACCTCGAGGCTTCCCCAAGTCAAGAATTCTCCTCCATGTTGATGTACTTCTGCGCCCGTTCTTGTACATTGTCTAGGGATGTCGGGTACCTCTTTGACATAGATTGGCTAAATGGTCCTTCTCGCAGGCCATTTATGAGACCCATGATGGCAGCTTTTGTTGGTAGACTTTGTATATCCATGCATGTTTTGTTGAATCTTTCCATGTAGTTGCGAAGACTCTCCTGATCTCCTTGCTTGATCCCTAGTAGGCTGGGTGCGTGTTTAGCTTTGTCCTTTTGTATGGAAAATCGGGCCAGGAACTTTTTGGCCAGGTCGTCGAAACCCGAGATGGATTTTGGAGGTAGGTTGTCGAACCATCTAATGGCTGTCTTGGTAAGAGTTGTTGGAAATGCTTTGCAGCGAACTGCATCTGAGGCGTCAGTGAGGTACATTCTACTTATGAAGTTGCTGAGATGGTGGTTGGTGTCCGAGGTGCAGTCATATAGAGTCATATCTGGAAGTTTGAAATCTTTTGGGATTTTGGTCTTCATAATTTCCCTGGTGAATAGATCTTGATCTTTCTGAAAGCTATCCTCTGTGGAGGGTCGTGTAGCTTTAGTTTTGAGATCGGTTTCGAGTTTCATAAGTTTATCTTCTAATTCTCGGCGCCACCTTATCTCCCGACGTAGATCCTCTTCTTTTTCGCGTTGATGTTGGGCTTCTTTCTCAAGTTGCTTCAATCGATTTTGAAGTGCTTCTATCGCCCCGGGATTTGATGAATTTTTGTCTCCATTGGATTCCAGAGTATCTTTAAGTGTAGCATCCGTGTTCTTGTGTGGCGTTCTATCTTCCAAACCTGAGTCGTGGTCGTTGTCATGGTTGTCCGCCATGGTGTTGGGATGACTTCCAGGTTCCCCGGCAACGGCGCCAATGTTCCGAGGGTTACCTGAAACTATAGGTCGATCTCGGTCGAGATCTTCTATGTTGGTCGGAGCCGACATATCTGGCAGGTGTATAACGGCCGGAGCTGGTGTGTCCGACTTGTTGAACTTGGTGATGGTGCTGATCCTTCGTCCCCGGAGGGTTGGGGGTACCTGCAAGGGACTCCGATGCTTAAGTTAGCAAGGGTATTAAGCAGGTATTGAGTAGAATCAGAGTATGAGTTATACCTGGGTGCTCCAGTGTATTTATAATGGTGAGATGTGGCCTTCTGTAGATAAGATAAGTTAGTTATCTTATTTTATCTTTAAGTGAGGTCATCTTATCTTTCAAGGGAACCGCCCTTCTCTCTGTAGGCTTGGGCCGCCTTAGGATTTGAGGCGTGTTCCTCTATTTGGGCCCTTCTTTGGGCTTTCCTGGGGACTTGACCGAGCTCTTTTGGAAGAGGTCGGGTTGTCCTGACCTGAAGAGGTCGGTCGCTTCGTCTGTCGAGCATCCCGGGTTGGACACCTTGACCCAGGGTATGAACAGGTGGTAATACTGAAAAACAAAGTGCTTAGGGCCACGGCCAAGACTCATAAAAGTAGCTGTGTTCAAGAATCAACAAACTTAACTAGGAGAATCAATAACACTATCTGAAATTCTAAGTTCCTATAGATGCCAATCATTCTGAACTTCAAAGTAGAAAGTGAGATGCCAAAACTATTCAGAAGAAAAAAGCTACAAGTCCCGCTCATCTAATTAGAATTAATATTCATTGATATTTTGGGATTTATAGTATATTCTCTTCTTTTTATCCTAATTGATTTTCAGTTGCTTGGGGACAAGCAACAATTTAAGTTTGGTGTTGTGATGAACGAATAATTTATACGCTTTTTGGCATTGTCTTTAGATAGTTTTTAGTATAATCTAGTTACTTTTAGGGATGTTTTCATTAGTTTTTATGCTAAATTTACATTTCTGGACTTTACTATGAGTTCGTGTGTTTTTTTGTGATTTCAGGTAATTTCTGGCTGAAATTGAGGGACCTGAGCAAAACTCTGATAGAAGGCTGACAAAGGACTGCTGATGCTGTTGGATTTTGACCTCTTTACACTCAAAATGAATTTTCTGGAGCTACAGAACTCCAAATGGTGCGATCTCAACGGCGTTGGAACGTAGACATCCAAAGCTTTCCAGCAATATATAATAGTTCATATTTTATTCGTGATTAGATGACATAAACTGGCGCTCAACGCCAGTTCCATGTTGCATTCTAGAGTCAAACGCCAGAAACACGTCACGAACCAGAGTTGAACGCCAAAAATACGTTACAACTCGGCGTTCAACTCCAAAAGAAGTCTCTACATGTGTAAAGCTCAAGCTCAGCCTAAGCACACACCAAGTGGGCCCCGGAAGTGGATTTCTGCATCAATTACTTACTTCTGTAAACCCTAGTAGCTAGTCTAGTATAAATAGGACATTTTACTATTGTATTTAGTGTCTTTTGACCACCTTACATCTTTGGTCTCGGTTTTATTCCATTATTCATCTCAGGAGACTATTGATCACGTTTTGGGGGGGCTGGTCATTCCGCCATGCCTGAACCTTCATAACTTATGTATTTTCAACGGTGGAGTTTCTACACACCATAGATTAAGGGTGTGGAGCTCTGTTGTACCTTGAGTTTTAATGCAATTACTACTATCTTTTATTCAAATTCAATCTTATTTCTATTCTAAGATACTACTCGTACTTCAACCTGATGGATGTGATGATCTGTGACACTCATCATCATCCGTCCCTATGAACGCGTGCCTAACAACCACTTCCGTTCTACAAGTGAAAGCTAGAGTGTGTATCTCTTGGATTCCTGATGCATGACGCATGGTTGCCCTCGCCTGACAACCGAGCCTTCCATTCCGTGAGATTAGAGTCTTCATGGTATAAGCTAGAATTGATGGCGGCATTCATGAGAATCCGGAAAGTCTAAACCTTGTCTATGGTATTTCGAGTAGGATTCCGGGATTGAATGACTGTGACGAGCTTCAAACTCGCGATTGCTGGGCATGATGACAAACGCAAAAGAATTAAGGGATTCTATTCCAACATGATCGAGAACCGACAGATGATTAGCCGTGCCGTGACAGAGCATTTGGACCTTTTTCACTGAAAGGATGGGATGTAGCCATTGACAACGGTGATGCCCTACATACAGCTTGCCATGGAAAGGAGTAAGAAGGATTGGATGAAGGCAGTAAGAAAGCAGAGATTCAGAAGGAGCACAACATCTTCATACGCCTATCTGAAATTCCCACCAATGATTTATATAAGTATTTCTATCTTTATTTTCTGTTTATTTATTATTATTATTCGAAAACTCTATCACCATTTATTATCCGCCTGACTGAGATTTACAAGATGACCATAGCTTGCTTCATACCAACAATCTCTGTGGGATCGACCCTTACTCACGTAAGATTTATTACTTGGACGACCCAGTACACTTGCTGGTTAGTTGAGCGAAGTTGTGAAATTATGTTTAGACCATGGTATTGAGCACCAAGTTTTTGGGGCCATTACCTGGGAATCAATTTCGAACAACAATTTAAGTATGAATCACAATTTTGTCCACCAAAAGGCTTTGCAACGAACTGCATCTGAGGCGTCGGTGAGATACATTCTGCTCCTGAAGTTGCTGAGATGATGGCTGGGATCCATAGTGCCGTCGTACAAGGTCATGTCTGGGAGTTTAAAGTCTTTTGGGATTCTTGTCTTCATGATCTCCTTGGTGAATGGATCTTGCTCCTTGCGGGTGCTATCTTCGGGAGTGGATCGGCTGGCTTTAGTCTTGACAACGGCTTCAAGTTTTAGGAGTTTGTTCTCCAATTCCCGGCGTCGCCTTATTTCTCTTTGTAGATCCTTCTCGGCCTTTCATTGACGTAGAGCGTCTTCCTCAAGTTGTTTTAACCGATCTTGAAATGCATCCAGGGCTCCCTCGTTTGGGGAGTTCTTATTGTTGATTTGGGGAGTATCTTTTGGTGTGGAGTCCGCGTTTTTATGCGGTGTTCTTTCTTCCAGATCTGAGGTGTGATCGTTGTCATGATCATCCGCCATGGTAATGGGATGACCTCCGGGTCCCCGGCAACGGCGCCAATGTTCTGGGGGTTACCTGAAACTGTAGGTCGATCTCGGACGAGATCTTCTGTGCTGGTCGAAACGGTTGTATCCGATTTGTTGAGCTTGATGGTGATACTGATTCCTTCGTCCCTGGAGGATGGGGGTACCTGCAAGGGACTCCGGTACTTAAGTTAGCACGGGTATTAAGCAGGTATTGAGTAGAATCAAAGTATGAGTTATACCTGGGTGCTCCAGCGTATTTATAATAGTGTAGAGTGACCTTCTTAGATAAGATAAGTTAGTTATCTTATCTTTATCTTTTATCTTTTGAGTGAGGTCATCTTATCTTCAAGGGAACCGTCTTTATCTCTACGGGCTTGGGCTGCCCTTGGATTCGGGACGTGTTCCTCTGTTTGGGCCCTTTATTGAGCTTTCCTGTGACTTGGCCGAGCTCTTTGAGAAGAGGTCGGGTCGTCCTGACCTAAAGAGGTCGGTCGCTTTGTCTGTAGAACATCCCGGGTCGGAGAGCTCGACCCAGGATATGAACAGTTATCATGCATTATTGTTGGATTTATCTTAAATTTTTTGAAAATTCAACTATTGGGGATATATTTGAACAAATAAAAAACTTTTAAGACAAAATTAAAATAAAATAAAACTTAAGTATATTTTTAAAACTTTTTCCAACTTGTAGGAACAAAAAAATATAATTTATCCTTTTAAATATAATTCATGATTAATTTTGAGAATTATTGTATCTTCTTTGTTATTTGAATTTTTTGTCATAGATTTAATTTTATGTTAAACAAAAAATTAATTAATTAATAAGAACTAATAATATTATGTCGTTATATAATGTGGCTTATTATTTTATGTAAATATTTTGGATTTATTAAATGAGAAAATAAGTAATAATTTGGATTATTATATCTATTTATTTTATAAAATTTAGTTTTAAAATAAATTGGTTGAACATTATATTATCAAAGTAGCATCTTTTGTGAAAATTGATTTATTTTAAAATATTAAAAATATAGTAATATATAATTCATGCGAATATTGGTCAGTCCAAAAGTTTATATTTGGTCGAATTACATCCACATATTTATGGTGACTGTATACTTGAGTGATTAGGAATGATCAATACTTATTATTTATGTGGACAATAATCAACCCAAAGAAAATTTATTGTGCAGCCAAATAATAAATATTGAACCATATGTTTATTTTCTATTTAATTATGTAACAATTAATTGACGCAAAGAAAAGTTAGTGTTTGGCCAATTAATAAAAAATATATGGTAAAAAATAAATATGATTCTCATGTTTTCATGTGAATAATGAATCGATCCAAAGATTGGTTTATTATTTGACAGAAATTTGTTGAGAATATTTAGTAAGCCGTACTAAATAAATTTATTTGTGCGTAATTTATGTAGGTATGATCGGCCCCAAAAAAAATTTTGTATTTGGCCTAATCACATGCGCATTTATAGTAATAAACATGTAATATTCATCTCCTTTTATGTAAATAGTAAATTTGTCCAAAAATAGATTTATTATTTGATAAAAATTTTTATCAATGTTTAATTATTGTATTAAAAATACTCTTACAAATTAATATTTTTGTCCAAAAATTAAATATTAATGTTGTGCTACATATTTATGATAGCCCACCATCATATAAATAAAATTCATTTGATATGTAACTTAGGTGAATATATTGTTTTGTTTTAAAGTTAAATTTGCCAAGGTATATATCTAGACTTTACATTAAAGGTTGAATAATCCTTTTTTTCATGGATAAAGTCTCAAATAGAAAAATTGAATTTTAAGAAGTGAGATTGTTTAAATCACATAAGTTTTATAATTATAAAGTATGAGATTCCAAAAGACTCACATACAAGAATAAAAGTTACTGCTACAAAAAAATTTTCTTAAAAAATACAGAAACACTTTGTTAAAAATGATAAAGTTAAAACAAGTAAGACATTTGTAAAACTAAATTTAAATGAAACATACATAAAAATATAAATGAGTACATCTTATAAATGTCCTGACTTATTTTAAAATTAAATACACTAAAATTATAGCCGACTAATAGTATGCTTATGCATTTTATAGTTTCCTTTTACCACGGTTAAGCTAATTTAACTTATTTTATAGTTTCCTTCAAAAAAAATTCTCAGTGTATGCAATAAAAAAAAGATCGAAATAAAAAATATTAAAAATATTTATTTGGTAAGTATTTTAAAAGTATATGAATTTTAAAAGTAACAAGATAAAGAAACTGAATATGGTATATCTCAAAGGGAACAACATAAATAAATAAAAAATTTAGTTGTTCCTTTTGTAAGTATTTAAAATACTACAAAAAATTATGTTAAATATCATGTTTAGTATATAAAAATAGGTACATTTTTAATTTGTTTTGATTGAAAATTTTATTTAGTTTTAATGTTGAAATATATATTTGATAAGTAAATTTTGACTTTTTTATTCACATAAGTTGTCTATAAAAAATTCTATAAAATTGTATAATGTCTAATGATGTTGTACATCCTTTTGAACGATAACAATTTAGTGAGAATTGATATAACAAGTTTGTATTATGGTTACATTATTGTTAAAGAGTTATATTATTTAAATTTAAAAGAAAATGATTTAAATATGTATTTTGATACAAGTATTTTTCTTTTGAAATAACTCTAAATATACTTCAGCTATTATTTTTCTTTGATGATATCTTAATTTATCTCATTTAAATAAAATAGACTATTCATACTTTGTTAACAGAATCACTCTCAAAAAAAGCATTGAAAAGTTATAGTTTAGAACTTTAAATTCTTGATAAATTTTTAAATTTTGCATAATCTTATATTTTTTTGGGTATTTATTTTATTTGTGATTTTACAATTAAAATATTTTTAGAGATAGAAAATTGACAATTGTTTGAGAATATTGAATTGCGGAGAATATAGTTAATAAATTATCTTAAGTATAAACTTAACACCTCAAGAACAAATATTATTTGGTATATATATCTATTAAATAAAATGATTTCATTTTATATGAGATATTATGTATTGGTGTTATAAGTGAAAAGTTTAAGTCTATAAAAGATTAAAATATTTAAGACTCATCTCATTAATTACCTGAAAGTATTAAGTTATTGGTGTTGAAAACCAAATAAACTAAATAGAGATATAAAGTATACTTTGTTATAAAAGGTCTCACTCAAAAGTAAGGCATTAGATACACAAAGAATTTTTTTATTTTATGGAAAGATTTATTTATGACCATAATAATATTAATGATATATTTTTATCTTGAGTTACTCTGGATGGATATAAAATTTTTTTCTAAATAGCAATGTTGATAAGACAATTGTTATACAGAAATTTTTTGTGTCGCAAGATACAAATAAATATATGGACTGCAAGTTAAAGAATTCTATCTCTATGTAAGGATCCAATTTTTAGTAAATTGGATTTTCAACTATTTTAGAACTTATTTTGCAAAATCTGAAAATCATTATTCATCATAATTTAGTAAGGCAGATCCAATTAAAAAAATAAATAATAAATTAAATTTATTTTTACGAAGGTGAATAATTTTTCTGATCAAATTTGACTCTATAAAGACTTGTTCACATTTATTTTTTATTTGTTTACCCTCACTAAATTATCCTATAAACATTTTAGGGTTGGAATTGCAATTAGTGATAGTTTTGTACTTGCCAGAATAAAAATTAGCACACCAAAAATCGTAAAATCAATAATAATATAATTATCACCATGTTAATTATTTTTTTAGGAATAATATCAACTACTCATTATTGAGTTATTATTTTAAGGATAAACATCAGTCAGTTCATTGTTTTACTATGGAGTAAAATTAATTCGAGATAAACCTCAACCTAATACTCAACATACAACTCCTAAAGATGACGAATTCTCTTTCTTCTTTCTTAAGTCAACCAGTCATTTCTTCCTCTCATGTGGTCGAATTCCTTTTCTTTTTTTATCGTCTCTTTAATGATTTTAATCCCAAATTAATTGCATTCAACTGTGGATAAACATGACGTATAAGCCATGACTTAGACTCCTTATTTTCACGTTCCTTTTCTCTTGTTTTTTAGTCTATTTGACCACTTGAAAATCAGCATTTTTTACTACCATTAATTCAAGTCTTACTTTAGATTTTATTAAGTAAAAAAGTTAGAAAAACTTAGAGAGAGAGCAAAAAGGCTTAAATCTTGAGAGAGAAAAATAGTGCACATTTGTCTAGTTTTAAACAATTTTCAGCACATATTCAAGGTGTTCTTCCATAGTTCATAGCCGGTTCTTAAAGAATTCAAGCTTTTTAAGTACAATTCCTTGTTCTTTCATGTTTATTCTTGTTCCTCCATATAAAAACCAGTAAGGTAACTTTGTTGTTCATCAATTTCTTTTTCAATTTTGAGAATCATTCTAAAAGGATATGTTGTTCTCTTTCTTGTATGTAAACCATCCTTAGAAGCTACAAGAGCACATCCCAAAGTAAACAAAATTCAAATTTAAAGAGGGTGACGATCACTTTCTCTTTTCTTTTCCATGGTTCGGTCAAAAGAGCTAAAATTTTATTAATTATTTTTTTGTCTTTGTTTAGGTAATCTTTGGTGTTTAAGGTATCTAAGAATCAAATTAAAGAAAATGTAAGGGTTAGAATTAGTTAGAAGGTCTTTTATATATATGAATAAAGTGTTTTCTTTGCTACTTGATAACCTTCTTGAGATGATGATTACTTATGATGATGCTTAAGACGTGAATAAATACTTGAAATCTATAACTCAGGTTCGATATGAAAGATTGATTGTTTAACTAGATAATGAGATATGTTGGTCGAATGATATAAGTATTCAAATTGAATTTTGTGGTATTAGGTTGCTTAAAATGCAAAAGCAGTTTATGCAAAAATTATGCAGATAATCTAACAATTTTGCGAATTTATTGCTCTCATCCTAAAAGTTCAAGTGATGTGAAACTAATTTTAAATGAAATTTTTGTAAACCTAGTTTGTCGTCATAAAATTTCAGAATTTTTAAAATTATGGTTCAGGAGATATAAATTTTTGAAATCTGACACTTTATACAGTAAAAACTAGATTTTAGTTTTCAAACCAGTAATTTTCACTATTCATAACTCCCAATTCTAAATAGATATTGAGTTGCAACTAATTGCCAATGAAATCTTAATGAGTATAGTATGTCTAGTCTAAATTTCAGGGTGATCTAAGTATTAATGATAGAATTATGCAACTTGGAAGAAGTTGTACTCGAGTTAAACCCTAAAATGGTCTCTGAGATTGGCGTTTTGCACTGAAATCGTTTCTGAGATTTCAATTGCACCAATTACGTTCCTGAGATTGAAAAAAATACACCATAGTAATCCCTGACCCATTTTCCATTAACGACGTGATGACATGGCATGATGACGTGGATTGTAAGTGACACGTGTCACTTCATGATTTGGCCACGTGTAATGGTAGGATGATGTGGTGACCAGTGACACGTGGCATGCTGACGTGGATAGTTGTGCCACGTGTCACAATGTTATTTGGCCACGTGTCCAGTTGTGCCACGTGTCGCAACAGTATTCGTCCACGTGTCATCCATTATGCCATCGTTGTATATGCACCAAATTAGTCCCTCACTTTGCATTAAGTGACTCATTTTAGTCCCTGAAATTGAATGTCGTGCACCAAACTAGTTCCTTCACCACCAATTTTTCTCATTTTTTTTAAATTTAAAATTTTAATATCTTGGATACACTAATTTCAATTCTATTTTTTCATATATCGTTTAAATACAAGTACTTTTATAAAAAAATTTAAGATTTTAGTTTTAATTATATAATTTTTTTAATAATTTAATATTGGTAAATTTTGTAATATATAAGTATGTTATTATAAAAAAAATAATTATATGATTGATTAGACACATTTTTTTTATAAAAAAACATGTGTTTTTAACAAGAAATTAATAATTAAAATAAATATTTTTTTCTTATGAAATACACATTTTCGTTATGTATAAATGAGCTAGATTGAAGGCACTTCAACCACCCTCACTACCACTTTTGATCTCTGCAGTCTAGACGAAAGAGGTTGGAGATGATAATGAGGGAAGCTTGAAATGCCTTCATGTCAACTCCAAGACGGCGGCTATTAGAGGTATCCGCAAGAAAAAAAAATATTTTATAAAAGTATTGAAAGAGGTTGGAGATGGTAGTAAAGATGCTTGAAAAAGCCTTCACGTTAACTCCAAGTCAGCAATTAGGGTATTCGCAAGAGAAAAAATATTTTATAAAAACACTTTTATTTGAAGAACGTGTGAAAAAATAGAATTGAAATTAATGCATTCAAAAATATTGAGAATTTTGAATTTATAGAAAAAAATGAGAAAAAATTGGTGAAGGAACTAGTTTGGTGCACGACATTCAATTTCAGGGACTAAAATGAGCCACTTAATGCAGAGGGACTAATTTGGTGCATATACAATGATGACATAATGGATGACACGTGGACGAATACTGTTGCGACACGTGGCACAACTGGACACGTGGCCAAATAACATTGTGACACGTGGCACAACTATCTACGTCAGCATGCCACGTGTCACTGGTCACCACATCATCCTACCATTACACGTGGCCAAATCATGAAGTGACACGTGTCACTTACAATCCACGTCATCATGCCATGTCATCACGTCATTAATGGAAAATGGGTTAGGGACTACGATGGTGTATTTTTTTCAATCTCAGGAACGTAATTAGTGCAATTGGAATCTCAGGGACGATTTCAATACAAAACGCCAATTTCAAAGACCATTTTAGAGTTTAACTTAGTTGTACTCACTAGTTTTCAAAACATCACTATACAGAAATAGAACCGATTTCTAAGATATAACTCTCTTATCAAGAATGATATCAATCTGGAACCAAGTGTAAAAGAAACTTAGATGAGTCTAGTTAAATTATTTCAATTTTTAGAGTTATTGAATTAAAATGGGATTTTATATAAAATTTTGAACTCAACACTATTGCTATTTTATTTAGTTTTTGGAAGCACAAAATAAACTTTTTGTAAAAAATAATATAAAATCCAGATTTGCTTAGATTATGTTGGAATCAAAAAGTGGTGAAAGATAATTATGAACAGAAAGAGAGCTTTAGAATCTTTCAACGAAGAATGAAGGAGATAGAAGTAATTATAAGAAAGGACTAGGGACAAAAGAATAATTATGAAGAAAGAGGGCATAAGAGCTTCTTAAGAAATGAGTGAAGGCTATAATGGTAAATTACTAAAAAATTAAGGTTTAGAATGAGATTATATATTATAAAACCTAAAAAGGAAAAAATTAGAGTTTAGAAAAAGATTGAGAGAAAAGGATCTCATCAGTGACGAATTCAAAAAATTTTAAGAGTAGGGACAAAAATATATATATTAAAAATAAATTTTGTTAAATATTATTAATTATATGGAGATATAAAAATTAAAAATAGTTAGTGAAGACTTTTATTTTTAAAATACTATTCATTATATATAATTTATAAAAAAATATTTTTTATTTTCTAAAACTTGAACTTAAAATATTTTAATTAAATTATAGATACCTTATTATCCTAACTAATTTTTTATACATATTTAATAATAAAAGACTGAATTAATTGGTACATTAATATCTAATAATATACTAGTATTTATAATTTGAAATTAAAATTATATATAAATACTAAAAAAATTAAATTTGTATATAAAAGTATGTTATTTAATTTTGATATCATGTTAGATGAAAGATTTTATGCATGTGTTTAATTATGTATTGTAATTAAAATATTTTTCTATATATTATTATTTCTAAAAATAAAAAATATCTTTTAAATTAATAAATTAATCAATTCATTTTAAAATTTAATACGCAATATAGATACATATAATAGAATGAAAAATAAAAAAAGTAATAAAAATGAATAAATCGAGAATAAAATAAAATATATAAAATCACGAAAAAAATAAAATATTAGATTAATACTTAAACTATAATTGTTTGAATTAAAATTTGCAATTGAAAATATCAAAAAGAGAAACAATGAATTATATAGAGTCATAGAGAGCTATATAAAAAAAATTAAAATTTATTTTTTGATGAAGAGAAGATGACCATTAGATAAGAAATAGAAAAAAAAATTGAAAATATAAAAATAAGAAGAGAGTTTAAGAAAATAAAGGAGTAAGGACACAAAAATTAAATTTAATTAGGTTAAATAATAATCAAAATAATAAAAAAATAAAAAATAAATTTAAAATTTTAGTTAATTAAATTTAATTTATTTATAATATGTTATTTAAAATTTGAAATGAAGACATATTATATATAACTATAGTTTTAAAAAAAAATTAAAAATACCGTAGAAGCAAGTGCCCCCTCATTATTACTACTGGTCCGTCCCTACTTAGATGTTGCATTTCTCAATATTTGTGACTACTTGAACTTATGATTGTTATTCTGCTGTATATTTGAGTTTGTACTTGTTTGCGTGATTTAGTGACTTGACTGTGCGAATTTTTAGACATAGACGGCAGAACTTCTTAATTTTCCTACTTCGTATTTTTCTAAAAACCTTTAGGTTCTCACTCCCTTATTTTTTACGCTCGGTCGATGAGGCTAAGCGTGATTTTCTTTGAATATCCAGCCTTTGAACAGTTTATGGAACTAGTGATGGGAGACATAATGATCTAAGGTACATATTATATTTATAATATTCTCAGATCATTGATAGTTTGTAATTTAGTATGTACAATATAGATCCAGGCTATACTAAATTTTTATTGCTAATTTAAAGTGGTAAATATATATCATATTTATAATATTATCAATTAATTTTCTTATAAAAATTTTAGGATTTAAGATTTAGAAATAAGGACTTATGATTTAGTATTTAGGTTATAGATTTAATTTTCAGAATAGATTCTTCTAAAATTTAATGTATATTAGTACATATTATATTTATAATATTTTAAATTAATTCTCTATTAAACTTCTAGAATTCAAGGTTTAAGGTTTATATAAATTTGTTTTTATAGAATTTTTACCGCTAAAGTTTAAAGTAGTATTAGCACTAATTATATTTATAATACTCTCGATTTATTTACTTATAAAGTTCAATGTTTATGATTCACTCACGAGGTTCATAATTTAATATGTACAATATAGATTTGGGAATTGATATATTTTTATTGCTGAAATTCAAAGTAGTAAGTATATCTCATATTATATTCTCGATTAATTTGTGTATCCAAATTCATGTCAGGATTTAAAGGTGATAGTTCATAAGTTGGGTAAGTCTAAAATCAGTTTAATTATTTTGTGGGCATTAAATGTGTCACTTTTTATAAATCATTAGATTTTATTAAGTGAAAATCAATAAATATTATGAAAGAGAAATATTA
>NC_029777.3:32718574-32748638 GCF_000817695.3 Arachis duranensis
TGTATTATAAATAATATTTTGTATAATAATATCTAAATTAATATAATTTTTTAATATTATAAAAAAATTTTGTATAATAATTAATTTTAATAAATAAAAAATATTTAGATATTTTGTATTTATATATTTTATATTTAATTATTTAAGTGTAAAAGATTTTATTGCCATTTAAAGTATTACGTATTAAAATATTGTCATTTAAATCATTTATTTATGTACTATAATATTCTATATTTATTAGAGCCCATCAATGTTTTTCTTTTATATAAGCCTTTGATTTTAATCTAATAAAATTTAATAATCTATATAAATGTGACACATTTAATAAACACATAAGTATTGAACTCATTTTAGACATACCTACATATTATATTTATATTAGTTGATGTTTTCTCATCAAAGTTTTAGGATTCATATTTCAAGCAAGGGTTTTTTTGTGTCTGGATAAAAAGTAGCACAAAATCGAATTATGCTAAAGCATCTCTCTGAAGCAAATCAGCAACCCCCTTAATGGTCTTAACCACTCCAAGTCAGTATCATTCTCTGAGCTCCAAGCTTGGCCATCATATCCACCACCATGTTTACCTTATACAACGCAACCATGATCTGAATATCCTAATCTCTAGCTAGAATCTCAATAATTTTTGCAATTAAATCCTTATCCTCACCACGCATCCCGGTTTGCAACCTTTAGATGACGAGAAAAGCATCCAACGAATCTGTTTCACAGATGACCACCTTCAAGCCACACTCCCATGAAAGAACAAGACCTCTCCATATGGCAAAAAACTTGCAACAGAGCACCAACCAATGCAGCAACAAATCAAAGAAACCCTTAATCCACTTTCCATTATCATCTAGGATGACATAGCCAAATCCTGAAGAATAGAGGTTTAGATTCACATTGGCATCACGGCTTACATTGGCAAAACCAGAAGGAAGAAGATCCCAAAAGGCCATTCTATGCTATATCTCAGACATGAACAGAACAAAAGATCAAAAATAAAGTTTTGGATAGTTTTACACTCACATAGAATCATAGAAGACAAGGGCCAAGAGTTTTAGGGGTCAAAACTTCCTGATTTCTGTGCCGCCATATTCACCAAAGCCTAGAGCCAAAGACCACCTTAATCTCACTCATAGCCTTTCGCACCCAAAAAGTGACATTTAGGCTTGCCGAAAATTCAAAACCTCAGGACAATAGACTATGATTCTTCATGGCACCTAGGACAAATCTCTGAGGCTGAGAGGACTCTCTTGTGTCTAAACTGAGCAGTGGGGATGACATTCAAAAGGCAGAGCCAAATAAAATTTTGAACTTCTCAAGAACAATATGTAATATCCTACCACACAGAACCTTATGCTTATATAGTGAAAATGATTTATAAGTAGGAGCCTTTGTAGTAAAAAGGATAAAACAAAATCGTTAAATCGAGTCTCAACCTAGAACACGTGGAGGCTAGCTACTGCTTTCACCTAAAGAAACTCCTATCTCAGATATTTAGAAGTGTATCAAATCACATTATCAATCAATAATCATATACATATACATACTCAGCAATAATTCAATATTTAGCACAGCCATCCGGCTCATAACATAATCCATAACCAGTCATAATTCATTATCAAATATAGCCATTTACCTCAAAACATACACAGCACTTCCAACCACATCATCAACAACTCAAATAATCACCAAATACAGACATTCGGCTCATAACATAAACCGCACTTCTGCCATCATCCTAAGTAACCTCTTATGATCAATATCAAGCATGATTCATCATTTTTCAACCTTACTTCAATCCCAAGCTACCATTTTTCCTAGCTTCATCTCATTACTAGGCAAACTATTATGATTTAGGGCTAAAAGAATCAAAATTAGAGGCTTAGAGGTTTGAAATTAGATTTTAAAATACAAAATTCATTTTTGCTAAAAACAGAAATCACGTGTACGCATGAGTACATATTTTGATCCATATCGTGTACGCAGCACCTTTTCGAGTATGCACACGCACCAAACAAAAATGAATGGCCGTGTATGATGGGATCTGCGTACACAAAAACTTCAGGTCACGTGTATGCATGGGCAATATATATCGAGTATGTATATAAATACCTATCCTCGTATGCACGTGTGCCAAACAGAAACGAATGGTCGCGTATGATGGGTATGCATACTCATGTATTGCAGAAGCTCCAAAAAGCTACTAAGTCCAGAATTTTCAGCTTTGTACACCAAACTTTGATCGAGCATAACTTCCTCATTTTTAAACATTTTTCCTCCGTTCTTCGAATGGCATAAACATCGCGGACCAAATTTTATTTCTAAATAAGTTTGACATAAATTAGATCCAGAGACCAAGTTATTCTCTGACAAAGTTGGGCCAAAATCACAATTTTCACCAAACATAACAAAGCTCCAATTTCAAAACATACAATTTCCAAACCCTTAAAACCAACCCAAGTCCTTATTAATTCAGCATTCTTCATAACTCTCAACTCAATATTCCATGTTCAACAATACACAATATACATTCATCATCTTACCAATCCTCTATTTTTATCAAACTAAGATTCAATAATTCAATGTCAACAATATACAAATACATCATCCATTTCTTAAGACAATTTCAACATCAATTTTACCATCAACATGTTACCAACAACAATCCAATTTCACTAACCATTCCACATATACCGAGTTACCTATACCATACATACAAGCTTCTATCTCAACCTCCAAAAATCACTAACCACATACATAATAATACAATCCATCTCAACCAATCAACAACATACAAATTCAATTCCTATCCTAGGGTCACTAGCCTAAATTTTCACATTACATTACATTTTAGATACAAGAAACTGAAATCATACCTTGGTCGATTCCCCAATAAAACATCGAACACTACCGATTCACTTTTTCCTCAAGCTTTCAAGGCTCAACACCTCACTAACAGAGTTTTCAACTTGCAATCCACTTCCAAGCATCCAAAATCACCAACAAGCTTCAACCCACTTACATATACATTGGGTAATACACATTATAGACACCCACACATACAAACTCAATACCCAAACACAACAAATCAAGAATTCTATTAGGATTGAGAATTCTTACCATACCCAAGAATCAAAGAGGCAAGATTAAGCATTTTTCTCAAGTTAATTAGATCCTATAACATCAAAGATCTCAAAATCTCAATACCTTTTTCTCAATATTTTCAAAAATCAAGGTTGGGAAAATTGGAAGGGATTCGTAGCTTACCTCTTGAATAATATTGTGGACTTTGTAGAGTTTGACGCTGCGGTCGCGTGGCTGCAAACGGTGCAGCAATCAAAGCTCGGAGTAGCAAGATATGGTGGTTTGAAGTTATACCAAGGGTTTGCTTCTTTTCCCTTCTCCCATTGCTGCTTCAGCGTTTTCAGCATGCAAAATGGGGAGAGAAAGAGCTGAACTCACTTTATTAAGTGAGTGGGTTGGACCCATGGGTTCGTTTTGGACCCGGTTCGACTGGTTCGGCCTGCTCGGCGCAATTTTGGGCCAAATTCTTTAAAATTAGTGTCAAAAATCTTGTTTTAATTTTCTCTATCACATTAAACTATAAAATTTCTTTTTCTAATTTTCTAGAATAAATATTAATTTATGTGTTAATTATTTATTAATTAATTGAATTTTACATTTTACCCACCTATATAGGAATTTTGTCCACAAAATTCGAATTCAGTTACCTAAGAAAAGGCGCAGATAGTTTATTCGGATTTCTAATTCAAGTTCTCAAATATGCCCCTCAATACCGGCAAGACTCCACCCGACTTTGACTAACAAAACTTTCTTTCCGCGCAACCGTTTAACACTGGTGTCGTCAATTTTGACCGGAGTCACTTGGAGCATCAAATCTTCCTTTAACTGGACGGATTCAAGTTTTAACACATGGCTAGTATCAGGAGTATACTTTTAAAGCTGCGACATGTGAAATACGTCTTGCAGGTTGAAAAGATATAGCAGAAAAGCTGCTTGATATTTGACCGGCCCCTAATCTGCCTTAATACTTCAAACAGTTTAATACATCTCGATTTTAATTCTTTAGTTTTGATTGCCCCACTGATTCTAGTCTATTAAAGTAACTTTTAAGAATGTGTAACTTCCTCCTTCAAACTACCAATGCCTTCTTCTTTCTTACTCGCATAACTTATCTGTTGGCTTTACACAGTTATAATCTCAACTCGAATTCGCTTAATCTTTTCTTCATTATCTTGTCTTTCAACTTGGGACTTAGAATGGTTAATACTCTGGGGTTATTGTAACACGAGGGTGATCAATGTACTTTGCAACCTTACCAAATTCTTTGATAAATTAGTCTCCTCTAATAGGCGAAAAGCAGGTGAACTTGTCATTCAATTCATGATTACCTAACGACATTACATCTTTTGGTCATTACTTGGGGTCTTTCTACGAGGCGTCATCACGCTGTCATGATGTCGCATCAGTTCACATCCTCATCCCTTAGATAGTGCAAGCGTAGAATTTCCAATTAGTTCATTAGATTTAAGTATCACAAATTTTAGTATAGAGGTTACCCTTTCTCTTAAGGTTTGAAAAGTCGTTGCTATCGGACATCTAAACAAACAGTGCGTCCTAACACGTCAATTTAATCACAGACATGTGACCAATGAGAATTTAAAGTTTCACAACTCTTCTTGAGATTGCATCATTATGCACTCCTCCTTCCATGTCCAGGCACTTTTCTTTAAGGAATTAGCATCTTAGTGTTTATATCTAGAAGTTATACGAGGTGCCAACTAGGCTTGAATTGGTTCTCAAAAAGATATTAAACCTAAAGCCGATTTAAACCATTCGACGGCGTTCGCTAGAAAATGTAACAAAGTTTGGTACGGTGGTTGAGCCAATCTTAGAAAATAGCCAAAGGCGCAAGAAGAAGAACTAAACTATGGAAAGAACCAAAATTAACCTTGATAGAGAGAACAGAGCATACACAAGTTGATTACATCTCAGCGAACATCAATGGAATACAAGTTTACAAAAGAGAGCAACTCTACTGGCAGTAAGTCCTTATGATTCAAGGATTTATGTGATTATACCAAGATAAGCTCAGACTCATCCCAGAAGGAGCGAGATCCATGTACATAAGAAATAGTATTGGAAAGATAATCAATTCATTATGAATGTCAAAAAGCTTATCGAGTAATCGAAAATTGTGTATAATTGTGTTGTATAACTAATTGATGGTAACTGATGGAGTTGGGAATTGTGAGTGATAGTGAGTATGGTTGATTATGATAAGATTGATTCTAGTTTGTTTGATGGCATTGTAAGGGTTGAATTCGTGATTGATTGTGATGATAGTTGACTGTGTGTGAATTAAGGACAAGTACGCGATTGTATTTCCATGTGAATGTTTTGCTAAAAATTTTAGTCACATTGGATGAAATGCACATGGGGTGTTTACAAATAAGGACTACGGTTGTATTTAAAAATGTATAGTTAAGGCATAGAGGAGTTTAGTAATTTAAAAGAAGAAACAACTCTAAATGCTAAAAGGGCTTTTATAAGTGGATGAAAATGTGAACTAAGGATTTGGAGTGAGAGTGATACCGAATAGTCAACTATGACATTAAAATAAGCTTGAGCAATGATTATGGAAACGTTTGGACTGCTAACTTGGGTTGTAATCATGGTACATGAACAATTTGAAAAGGTTGATATTGTGATTGGTTGTCATATTGAACTGTGATAAGTTAATTATTGAAAATCTTCTATCTGATAATTTGTTGAAAATTCAAAAAGGAATTTATAATAAAATTTTTAATATAAGTTACAAAAGAAAGGCTAAGTTAGATTGCGAAGAAGTGTTGACGTAACCCCTCACGTATAAATCTTTCTGTTATTATCTTCTTCTTCCTCTAACATAACTGGTGCTTCACACCGGGAACGCTTAACTGAACGAACTTTGTTTCTATTACTCACCTCATCTAGCTTCTAAGTCCTGCCAACTCTAATAGTGTCATCATACGTAATGCAATTGGAACTGATCCGGCCCCCAACACTAAATCTATCGCAAGTTAGCAGTTGAAGATTAAACCCATGTCATGCCGTGTCATGCATCTTCCTCGTAGTTTACACTCACTAAGTTTCAAATAGCAGCTCCGTACAACCAAACTAAATTCTCCTTAAGCTTTACAAGTTCTAATGGCAATATCTTATGCGGCACTCTCAGGTTTGGTTCTAGTTTCGACACTTCTAGTCCTAACTTGTCATTTCTGTCTTAGGTATGAATGAATACAATGTGTCAATGTCCTATAACATAATTAAAATTCAACCTCTAATTTCACGATTACCTTCACCACGTTGGGACCGACCAACATCCTGAGTTCTTTCATGTGGACAATATCAAGAGATATGCCTTAAATCTCTACAATGGTAACATGGACCTGGCCCATACCTACGAGGCTAACCTAGAACAGTCTCATCATGGCCTTCTAGTAGTAGTGCCCACCTCATTAAGCAATCTTTCGTGAATTGGCTCTTCTAAACAAATTCAGTGAAACTCGTTAGCCTTTGTGGATACACGTAATTAAAGATATCTCTCCTAAGTCCTTTCTCATGCTAAGCACACATCCACTCCTCATAATTGGCTAGATTTCCTTGACAAGCTTTTGAGAAACGACATATGTTGTCGAATTCACGAGTATAGTCAGCAACGGACATATCCTTTTGCTTCAGCTGCGTTAACTCCAACTCCTTTGCAGTATGAAACGCATGCAAGAAATATTTTCCATAAAAATCCATCTTGAACTTATTCCAAGGGACATCCGTTAACTCCACCTGCAAGGTATGACACAACTCTTGCTACCAATTCTGAGCATCTCCCTTTAACATATAAGTCATTATCTCCACTGATTGTACTTTAAGAACATGCTGAGTGTACAAAAATCTCTCCACGTCACGAAACCACTGATCAGCCTCAAAAGCATTGACATTTCCATTAAACTAAGGTGGACCACTCTTGAGGAACTCAGTAAGGGTCATAGACCTATAGTATCGACCTACGTTTCTTGTACCAGCACCAAAGTTTTCATCTCGACATCCTTGCGTCGGTTCAACCACAGAATTTTCTCTCTGAGTACCTTGTCCAGATCTGTCAAACCTATTTGGTCCCTGTTCACACCAAACAATTGATATTAAGGTGATCAGTTTCAATATCTCAAGTTTAGTGCCCTAGAGCCCTAAATGCATAAAAGTATGCTACACATATCAGTCAGATATCCTAAGTAGCATATAGACACACACACACAGAGTATGCACAGAAGCATAGTTAGTCCTTCTCTCAGGCTCTAAGGAATAAACTGCTCTGATACCATAATGTAACATCCTACCACAAAGAGCCTTATGCTTAAGTCATAAGACAGAGGTAGTGGTGAGGTATTACGACCTCTAAAAGTAAAATTATATATATAAAAGGATTTATAATTAGGAGCCTTTATAAGAAAAAGGGTAAAACAAAATCGTTAAATCAAAAAGCGCAACTCTCACGAAGCGATAAAGTAAACGAGCAATGTAAAAGTAAGCTAACGTGAATATAAACAAAAGAGAATTCCAAGGTACAAATATCAAAGCTTAAGACTCGACTCGCGAAGACTAAACCAGCCAGAGCACATAAGTGTATACATATAAATATAAGAGAACCCAAAGAAACCCCAAAATATAGTTACAGAACCTGTTTCTCCAAAATAACCTCTAAGAAGATAATACATCATATATATATGAGAGCAATGGAGATAATAAGTATCTATATATATAAATACACATAACTAAAATAAAGTCCCAACAACTCAAGATCTTCTCTTATTAGAAGCTTCCAGCATGCCTTAGCGAGGAGCCTTACGTCCTGCATCTAAAAACTACAAAATCCGTACGGAGTGAGAACCGGAGGTTCTCAGTATGGTAACAGTACCCACATATCTGACATTTAATGTCTTGGAAAAGCCGAAGGCAATCCTAGAACTTCTGACATATAATTAAAGCTTATAAACATAACTAAACCATGAAAATGAAATAGGCAACTAGCCAAGGGTCTTCAGTCTATCTAAAACTCCCTTTTCCAACTCTTTTGATCCTCCCAACCACTACCAGAATCAAATGTCACAAACACAATTATTACAAGCAAGAAAATCACAAATAGAAAGCATTTACAGCAAATAAACATGTAGCAAATAGTTTATGCAATCACTTAGGCAATCCAAACAAGTCACACCAAACAAACATATAGATGCATACGATGCATGCCCTGTCCTAGTGGCTGATGAGTCTCATCTGTCGGTTATAAAGCCAACCCGATAAGTCTTGGTAGCTAATCATTGGAATGTCCCTCTGTCGTGCATCCCCAACTCGAGTAATTCTCAATCATAATTATAATCATACAACACCTACACTGGTGTTTATCCACGGGGGCGAGCTCATCTGGAACTTTTACAGTGTCCGGCCACACTTTCGACATAGGGTCAGTAGAGTATCGAGTCTCAACCTGGAGCACGTGGTGGCTAGCCACTGCTTTCACCTAGGAAAACTCGTATCTCAGATATTTGGAAGTGCATCAAATCACATTATCAATTAATAATCTTATACATATACATATTCAACCGCAATTCAATATTTAGCACAACCATCTGGCTCATAACATAATCCATAACCAGCCATAATTCATTATCAAATACAACCATTCGGCTCATAAGATACACAACACTTCCACCCATATCATCAACAACTCAAATAATCACTAAATACAGCCATCCGACTCATAACACAAACCGCACTTCTGCCATCATCCTAAGTAACCTCTTATGATCAATATCAAGCATGATTCATCATTTTTCAACCGTACTTCACCCCCAAGCTACCACTTTTACTAGCTTCATCTTATTACTAGGCATACTATTATGATTTAGGGCTAAAAGAATGAAATTAGAGGCTTAGAGGTTTGAAATTAGGTTTTAAAACACAAAACTCATTTCTCCTGAAAACAGGATTCACATGTATGCGTGGGCCACGCGTATGCGTGAGCGCGCATTTTGGTCCATGTCGCGTACGTAGCACCTTTCCGCGTACGCACGCGCGCCAAACAGAAACGAATGGCCGCGTATGATGGGATCCGCATACGCAGAAATTTTAGGTCACGCGTACGCGTGGGCCACGTGTATGCATGAGCATGCATTTTGACCCATTTTGCGTATGCAACACCTGTTCGCGTACGAACACATGCCAAACAGAAACGAATGGCTGCGGATGATGGGTTCGCGTACGCATGTATTGCCGAAGCTCCAAAAAGCTGCTAAGTCTAGAATTTTCAACTTTGTACACCAAACTTTGATCGGGCATAACTTCCTCATCTTTAAAATATTTTTCCTCCATTCTTCGAACGACATAAACATCTCGGACAAAATTTTATTTCTATAGAAGTTTGACATAAATTGGAGGTCCGGAGACCAAGTTATGCTCTGTCAAAGTTGGGCCATAATCACAATTTTCACAAAACTTAACAAACTTCCAATTTCAAAACATACAATTTCCAAACCCTTTAAAACCAACCCAAGTCTTTACTAATTTAGCATTCTTCATAACTCTCAACTCAATATTCCAAGTTCAACAATACACAATACACATTTATCATCTTACCAACTAAGATTCAATAATTGAATGTTAATATACAAATACATCATCCATTTCTTAAGACAATTTTAACATCAATTTTACCATTAACGTGGTACCAACAACAATGCAATTTCACTAACCATTCCGCATATACCGAGTTACCCATACCATACATACAAGCTTCCATCTCAACCTCCAAAAATTACTAACCACATACATAATAATACAATCCATCTTAACCAATCAACAACATACAAATTCAATATCCTAGGGTCACTAGCCTAAGTTTTCACATTACATTACATTTTAGATACGAGAAATCGAAACCATACCTTGGTCGATAACCCAATAAAACCTGGAACACTACCGATTTACTTTTTTCTCAAGCTTTCAAGGCTTAACACCTCACCAACAGAGTTTTCAAATTGCAATCCACTTCCAAGCTTCCAAAATCACCAACAAGCTCCAACCCACTTACATATACATTGCCTAATACACATCATAGACACCCATATATACAAACTCAATACCCAAACACAACAAATCAAGAATTTCACTAGGGTTGAGAATTCTTATCATACCCTAGGATCAAAGAGGCAAGATTAAGCATTTTTCTCAACTTAATTGGATCCTATAACGTCAAAGAGCTCAAAACCTCTACATCTTTTCTCAATATTTTTGAAAATCAAGGCTGGAAAAACTGGAAGGGATTCATGGCTTACATCTTGAATAATGTTTTGGGCTTGGTAAAGCTCGACACCGCGGTCGCGTGGTCGCAAATGGTGCGACGATCGGAGCTCAAAGTAGCAAGATATGGTGGTTTGAAGTTACACCAAGGGTTTGCTTGTTCTCCCTTTTCCCGTGGATGCTTCAGCGATTTTAGCATGCAAAATGGGGAGAGAAAGATCTGAACTCACTTTATTAAGTGAGTGAGTGGGGCCCACAGATTCGGTTTGGGCCCGGTTCGACAGTTTTGGCCCAATTTTGGGCTAAATTCTTTAAAATTAGTGTCAAAATTCTTATTTTAATTTTCTCTATCACATTAAACTATAAAATTTTCTTTTCTAATTTTCTAGAATAAATATTAATTTATGAGTTAATTTTTTATTAGTTAACCGGGTTTTACAGAATAGACCGTTAAAGCCAATTCTAATTTATCTGGGAGTACCAAATAACCCTATGACTCAGTAACCACTTATACCCTTTTAAGAAATGAGAAGATTCTAGAGGAAGCATGAAACCGGACCCAACCTAGTTGAGCTCTAAATTGGAGTGAGGGATTTAAGCAAAAAATATAATGTTTTACCTCATCCAGAAGAGGTGTGGCTAGAATATCAAAAGGCCAAGAATCATCAATCCAAATATAAGAAATGTGCAAATCAGAGTCTGAAATGTGGACAATAAAAAATGTTGAGTTTAGAGAAAACCTTGATGATGACAATCATTTGATTAAGATATAATTGATTGAGTACATTAATTTTATCTTTTAAGTTTACAGAAAAGTCTTAATAGAATCTAAAATTCAGCAAGAAACATATCAAGAAAATAAGCATTCATTGTGATACTTTTTTATCAAAACAAGAAGGCAACAAAAAGGGAAGATTCTATGAGATTAAATTTCAATAATTCACTTTTAAAGATTGGCCTCCATTATATAGCTAGCAATCTTCCAAGAATCAAGCTCATATATGATTGGAAAGCTACTGCACTTGCTATCAGTCTAAGGAAGGAAGTATTCCCTCATCAATGCCAACGGCTAAAATAATTAAAGGTGCAACAACTAGCTTGATGAAAAGAAAAAATTTTTCTACATTGAAGATGAGATATCAAGATCTATATATGATGATTCATCCAAGGAAGAAGGCAACCAATTTAAGCACAACTCAGATCATATACACAACCTTTTGTATTGAGAGATACGAAAGGCAAAGAGAGTTGATCACACAAAAGCCATTTAATCTTATATTTGAGTGTTTGATTTTGAAAGTGGATTAGGATTAAAGTGGACTTAATTATCCTTATTTAAGTTAGATTAGCACATAGTGGTTACTAAGCTTGGGTTAGCTTAGGTGTGTTATAAGAGTGTGAGTTCCTTGGAATTGGTGATTGTATTCATTCTTGATTATAGTGAAAATTTGACCATGGTTCATGGTGGAGATTGGATGTAGGTCTCATTGCACTTGGATACTAAATCAGGATATATCATTGTGTCATCTTCTTTCTTTATGTTTGTCATTGCATACTCGAGTGGAGACAAAAACTAAAATAATCTCCTGATTTATCAGTTCTGCTGCATAAATTGTAAAAGTGATTATTACTTGTGTTTTCTTGATTTAACCCCTTCTTCCCAAGTTACTAGAAAACTTTCAATTAGATCAAAGCTTAGTCTCAAGGAATAAGCTTAAAAACTTGGAGTAAAAGATCCATTGCAGCTATTGTGGCTTACACGTTGACTGAAAGACAATCATGTTAAAGGTTTCCTTTCTTTAATGGAACCAACTATTCTTATTGGAAATAAAGCATGAGGATTTTTGTGTAACCAATTGACTATAACACATGAAAGATCATTGTGAATAAGCTAGACGTTCCTTCCAAATGCAACGATGATGGCAATGTTGTTCCAAAGGAAGATTTTGAATGGATATCTGAAGAAAACAAGAAAGTGGAGCTGAACACCAAAGTTATCAATATGATGCATTGCGCCATTAGTTTTGAGAAATTTAGTAAAGTCTCAAGGTGCAAAAAGTAAAAGAGATATGTGACAAATTGTAGCTCACACATGAGGAAACCGAGCAGGTACCCGTGTTGACATCCTTTTGAAAGAATATAAAATATTCTTCATGATGGAAGATGAATCAATTGATGCAATGGTTGAGAGGGTCTCCATCATCATCAATAACTTTGATGCGATGAGAAAACACTTCTCTGAAGAAGATCTTATTAGAAAGATCTTAAGAAGTCTTACCAAGTAATAGGAGACCAAGAGCACTGCAATATCTAAAGTAAATGATCTCAACAAGATTACTTATGATGAATTGAGAGAAAATGTAACATCTCTTCCAATAGAATACCACGCTAAAGTTATGACATTTTTACTAGAAAGGACATTACATGAACTTTTTTATTATTATCTATTTAATATATGAGTCTTCACGACATTAACTTGTTGAGAGTTATAAGAAAAGCCAATTTTTTTATAATACAAAACATGTTCAAACAAATATATTCACATAACTATTTATAAAGATGTAGTACTTCAAATATTAAGGGCAAGGAAAATAACCCCAAAAAGTAAAACTCTATTAGTATGAATTCTCCTACTCATTCACAGCTTCTCAATAAGTATTCTTGTTCGTGTCTCTGAAAAGAGTTGGAATATATTGGGGTGAGAACAAATCAACGCGTTCTCAGTAAAAAATAGGAGTGTCGTAAAAACAAAGAATAAGTGCAAATCATTAACTTGTATCTCAGGAATAATTATCTTTTTCAAGTCTTTAAATCCTTTAAAATTGTACTTTAAACAACTTAGTTTCTTTCTTAAAATTACATTTCTTTAAGAGGATTTCTCGTACGTATGTAATTTGAAAACCTTAAATTTCTGAGCCTTTACTGTGACTCTTTTATAAATCGTTTATTGAACATATCTATTTTAGTTTCTAATACGTAAGAATTCCAATCCACATCAATCTCCATTATACTTGTAAACCAACAAGCACAAGCAAAATACACAATACAAATACATAAAATTCAAATAGCAAGGAGTTCATAGATATTCACAATACGATAATACAAAGCACATCCAAGCAATTAACTCAAACATATATGATATATGTTTATCCTAAGCAGACTATAAGTTCATGTGTCAGATGATCTACTCTTGATATTACCTAGGCACAAGTCCTAGATATGACTTTTCAAATGTATGGCTGAAACCATCCAATTGACTTTTAAATTGCATTAATCCCTATGACATACCCATTCAGTAAACTTCTAATTGCACTAAGCCCTATGGCATAGCCATTTAGTTGGCTTCAAATTGTAAGACCTCCTAATTTTGAAAATTAAATAATTAGTTGTTTATGAATTATTATATTATATTGATATTTTTTTCTAAAAAAATTGTGTTATTTTCTCATTCTGTGCTTGAAGTATCACCATAATGTCATCTTCCTCATTGTACTGTACTGCTCCAGACTCCACTACAAGCTACGAAGCCTTCCTATTTTCTTGCATTTCATTTGCACATTTATTTTTTGACATTTCAGTTCCAGCTTCACTACCATCATCACAATTGGCATTCCCCAAGCAATCTGAAGTCTCCCCTATGTCATCATTACCTAGCTACAACGCTACCATTAGTTCTTGTACCTCAACTACACCTGGGATGTTGTCTGCTATACCCTTCGTTGAACACATGTCTCCCTGGCAACCACCTTCGCAACTTGCTTCCTCATCTTCCTTCGCATTTGGGACACCCAGCCTCATTCCATACCCTACTGTACCACCACCCCATTCTCCCTTATGCTTTGCAATAACATCGCCGTAGCAACCAAGGCCTGAACCAGTTCTCCCTCCGAACTGGTCCGCCACCAAACCTCCACTTACTCGCAGTGTACTCGCCACAGCCAAATCACCAGCATCGTTCCCCCACCCATCTCCTCCATTCAGATCTCGCCTCGTCTCAACAAACCCGGACCCTCCACCATAGCCAGTATTCGTCACCCAAACCTGGCCTCCATCACCAACCGCTTCCTGGCTCCCCTTCCCTCCCTCACTATTCGCCATCGTGGGGTCTTCAAACCTATTTTGGGCCATTAAATTATTTTAATTAAGTAGTTAATTAATCGCCGGTCTTACACTTCTATTATATAAATACTCCGTTAAACTCATGTATGATTCAATTCTAATCTACACATTTTTTTCAAAAGTAGATGTATTTTATTCATTAAATGAAGTAAAATACAATGAGGTCCATTTTATGACACATAATAAAAAGAGTCAAAATTTTTAAAGTTTTCACTAAAAGGTGAATACATCAACAAAATTTGAATGAAAGAATCAATATATTAGGAAAAGAAAAGTGAGCTCAGCACATTCTCTATGTAGTGAAGAAATTGGGTATTGAACCCACGACCTCCTTCTTTTAAAAATTTAAAATAACTACTAAGCTATAAATTTAAATTATTAATTAAGTACGTTTGTTATTTAAAGGATAATGTTGCAAGAACTTGAAGTTAAAAGAAGAGTGATAAGATATTTATATTTGTTTATATTATTTTAATTTTATTAAGAACTTAATGATCATGCTATTTATAATTTTATGTTAAATTTTTTTAAGATTTTAATTTTTTTAATTTTAATTTAAACTTAGTTTTTCTTTATTTTCTATTTTATTAATATATATGAAATATGAAAGGATTGAATTTTATATTTGCTTGAAAAAATTTAATTTTCCTGTAGGTAAGATAGGATTGAAAACTCTAGGATGACTAGGGTTAAGGTTGAGAGATTCTCAACCCACAAATAAGATAGTATTAAATTTTAAGAAAATTTTCAATCTGCAGACAGAGATTGGGTAGAGTCTAAACCTTACACTACTCTATATATTGTTAGCCTTAGTGAAGACCTAATTAAATAATATATATAATTAAAAATTTGATAAAAATATACAGACTAACAAAATAATTAAAACTTATCTTTAACTATAAACTAGTGTATGTTCCCGTGCCCTACATAGGGTAATACATAAAATTATATAAAAAATTTTTGTTAACAATTAAATGAAAAATATATATAGTAATTATTATTATTATAAATATTTTATAATTTAAAAATATTAAAAATAATTAATATTTATTTTAATCAATTTGGATTGTTTGAATGATTTTCTCATTTATCTGTTTAAGCAAGTATTTGGAGTTCGAATATCACCCTTAATAAATAGAGCGTTAATATGTGGTGGATTAATCCTCGACTTGCCGAGTTAGGAAATCCGTAGAAAAAAATTGTATTTGTCTTTAAAACAGATTAATTTTTCATTAATAGCAATATTTATGGACTTTTGTCTTTGTTGAAATTTACTTAGGACAATTTTATTTGTTGGTATCGTATTCATTCTTAAAATCAAAACAATATGATCAACATTGTTACTTGTTAAAACTTACACATTTTATGAAATGATTTTTGAATTTTCAAATTTATAAATTTATGTTATTATAAAATTTATTAGATCGATTAATATTTCTTGATAACATGGTGTACCAAAATACCATCGTTGAGTATTACTTAGTGTAAAGAGAAACCAATAATAACTTTTGTTATTAAATATATAATTTATTCTATTGAAAAATAAATTAATATTTTTTAAATTTATAAATGCATTTTCTTCTAATTTCTTACACCTTTTTATTTGACAATATTTACCATTAAAAAATAGCAAATGACTATATTATCCCACAACATATATATGATGTGCAAAATAATTTCTTGTTTTGAAATTAATTCTGGTTAGTGAGATAAAATTTAAAATATTTTTTATTTTCTTACTCAAATTTAAATTTAAATTTAGAATTGATTAATGGCTCATTTTTTTAATTTCAACAAAAAAAATAAATTGGTTAGATGTAAAATATTTAGCATTTAATAATTTCAATCATTTAAATTTTAATTACCAAAAGTTGGATTAAAAATTAATTATAAACTTAATAATCGAGAATATATATTATATTAGTACATAAATAATAATAATATCCAATGTATTAATTATTTATTTTTTTGACAGAATTAATATACAATCTATTGAGGATTGATTTATTCTCCAAAATTTTTTTCATAAATTTTGTAATATGTAAAAATAGTGATCTTATTTGTTATTATTATTAAACAATTTTTTATAATTTTTTAATTAGGTAATTAACTTAATTAATAACTTTTATTATTGCTTTTTATACTAAAAAAATATCAGTTTATACTATTTACATATTTTTCATTACTAATAAATAAATAAATAAATAAATATTTACACTATTATATTTATTGTCCTAGATTATGACTTAAGTTACTTATTTTGTATGTTAAGTAATATTTTGTATGTTAATTTATTAAATATTAAGATAAAAAAAATTGTTCAATAAATTATATAAATAGTCATTATAAGAAAATGATATATCATATATAATAATCCTTGATATATATATATAGTGTCATGTATATATTAAAATTATCTATTTTAATTATGTGAGTTATTATTGTTATTTTTACTTTTTCGTTACATAAAAAAATAATATTTAAAACTAAAAAAGAGATAATTAATTTTTTTAATTTAAATTAAAAAATGTCTTATAAATATATTTAACTTTTACATATACTAAGTGTTATAGTATTAAATAGTATAGTATTTGCTATAACAATGACTCAAAATATTAATCCAAGATATATTTGGGTTTAGTAAGACCTTAATGCAAGCAAGATCAACTAAAATCCATTGTTAGGTCCCAAATCCGACTTAGGTTCATTACCTTAAAGGTCCAATGCAGATGAAGTCCACGCATCCCCTCTTAAATCGACTCAGATTGGATTTTCATTACTAGATAGATATGGTAATGAGTACTTAGAGGAGCGTGAGAAGCCTCTTCCCATCCCTTAATCCTATTTAAAAAAAATGCCCCTGTTCCTTCTTCATCATTGTAAGTTCTTGTTTATACCCCTTAGGGAATGCAGATTTTTTTGGTAAACTTTTGAAAAAATAAATACAAAAAGACATAATATAATAATCAGAAAATAATTAGTTCAATATAATTCAACACAATTTATAAATATTCGTTATGAAAAATAATATTTCAAAAGGAGAAAACATAAAAACATATTCCAACATAATAACATAACATAATTTTTTGGGACGATACTGAGTGACGTAGTGACGGACTTGAGAGGCAGAGAAAGTGAGTTAGAGAGACAGGATCGTGGCTGAGAATGAGTTTGAAAGAAAAAGGAAGAATTCAAATTGGAGGCAGAAATTAGGGTTACTAAACAAGAATGAATTATGTATATATAAATTTGGATAATTAATAATTTTATTCCATGAGGCGAGTACTTATGTCTGTGTCCCCATTAAGGATGGCAAACAGGAAAGCCCGTCCTGTCTCGCCAAAAGTCCGCGATCTAGTGGGCTAGCCTGTCTTGCCCTGCTTAGTAAGATGGTCTTAAATTTCCCCTTCACCCCGCCTAATAGTAGGCTGGCGGGCTCTCCCTTTTTTATAAATAATTAAATATTAAACAATATATAATTTCACAATAATTTCAATAAATTTATAATTTCTAAAAATATAAAAAAAATTATAATCATAAATATATAATAAACATAATTATAAACCAAATTTTTGGAAACAAAATAATAAAATTAATATTGTCTAAAGCAAAAAAAAATATTGTCCAAAATATATAATTAAACATCTTCAAGTTTATAATCAATCAAACATAAAAACATAATCCAAAATATAACTTGGAACATCTTCAATTATCATCTTCATCCTCTTGTAGATTAATATCATAAAAATTTGTAAAAAAAGGGTCTTGACAAAATAAAAGCTTGGCCCAGCGAGAAAACCTGCACCGTCCCACCGAAGCCCGCCAAAACTCATGGATTAGGCGGTGCGGGGTAGGCGGGTTTTTTAAATTTGGCAGTCTCAAATTTTCAGCCTAACCTTCCTTTTTTGTCAGGTTATGCGGGTTAGCCCGATGGATTTTGGCCCGTTTGCCATCCCAAGTCCCCATCCATTTTTGGATGGCAGGTCGTGAGGATTTCACGAGTCCCCATCTAGCCCCAAAATGCGAGTAATTCCTACAAATACCTTTTTTGGCTATTTTTGTGATCATCCCTATTGCTAGCATTCATTGGTTTGTGACGTGGAGCTATTTTAGCCATTCAATAAATTCTCAGATAATCAAAGTTTAGGTTATATCATTTTTATACAGTCACATGTATCCTTGTTATAACAATATTAATAGAAGATAAATAGATAAACGCTAAGCTATTGTTTGAATATAAGATAAAAAAATAAGAGAAAAGAAAATAGAAAGAAAGAAGATGAGAGGAAGGAAAATGGAAAGAAAAGTATATTTTTGTGTGTGTGTGTTTAGATGAAGAAAAAATGAATGGAAAGAAAATAAAGGAAAAAATTTCTTTTGCTTGGATGGAAGTAAGAAAAAAAAATATAATAGAGTAAAATTATATTAATATTTTTATATATTATATATAAATTATAATTCAAATGGTAACTCTATATCTTAACCCATGTTTGCACTTCTGCATAAGTTTTCTTTGCAACTTTGAAGAGAAAAAATTTACATAAGCTCCACATACATTTTTATATTTTTCATTCAATTTTTTTGTTGATCTAAACAATAAAAAATTAATTTTTTTCATCTATTTTCTTTTATGTTGATAAACCAAAGCCACCCCAAAATTACCTAAATTCCCCAAACTTAAAAACATTGCATAGTTATCTCCATTTATATTTCTATTTAAACTGAATTTAATGAATTTGAATTAGGGTAATAAGTAATAAATTGAATCTATAGGATTCGAATTACTTGACATTTTGATTCGAATTATGTCATCCCCTACTAAATCGAATCTATAAATTTCAATTTATATGGTCTATGCTAAATTGAAGTAATAAGGTTCAATTGATGCTCACTTAATAGCAATTCAGCTCTTTATAAATCGAATCTCCTTCATTCGATATAGTAGTTGATGAGTTTGGAAAATACCAAATTCAATTAATGATGATCAAACATTATTAATATGATTAATTGCAAAATTATTAATATGATTTCAATTCATATATGTTGATTAAATTAATTTTGCTATGCAGGTTTTGATTGGGCCGAAAAGAAAAGGAAAAATAAAACAAGCCCGTTAAAATATTTTCAGCATTGATACAATATTTATTGTGGCTGAAACAATAATTTGTTTATTGGGCCAAATTCAATCAATATTATTATTGGCCCAAATCAATGTTTCTACCAGAAATTTGCTTGCTTGGTCCGAAACCAATTTTGAGAGAAAGCAAATGTTTTGATTCATGCTTTCAACGGATCTCCTTTTTATCATATGATGGAATTCAAATTCTATAAAAATGAGTTAATGCAGTTCTTGGAACTATGAGAGAGAAATTATAATTGATTAGATGGTTGGCCTTAATGAGGCACGCTACTCAGTAAAAGGGAAGCAAAAGCAACTCATTTTTTAATTACTTTGTTCAAATTCATTTAATTGCTTTTCTTTCTACTCTCTCTTCTCTCTCGTCTCTCTTCTCTATTCGGTCATATCACCGTAGAAACCATGGAGGCTATGGCAAGCTACCGTAGAGAAGAAGAAGCAAGCAACAAGACCATCACAATGATGGCAAGAAAAAGAAAACAAAAAGTATATTGTGGTTGAGATCTTCACCAAGAAAGGTAAGATTTGGTGAAGTAAGCTCAAGCTCTCCATACCAAAAATGGAAGAGAAGATTTCGGTCAGAGGAAGAAGATCCTTGAGGGATGGTTTGTCTCAGCTTTTGATCAACTACCACAGGAGGTAGCTACTGTAGCTACGTGGTGAAGTTGCAGAAGTTTGAGCAGAAGAAGCTGTTATGCATCAAGAAGCATCAAGGGTTATGAGTCCTTCTTGGAGTGCAAGCAAGGAGGGATGTTTCGGATTGATGAAGCTTGGTGTAAAAGGAAGACACAGAGGTAATTGCATGTTGGTTAAAGCATTCGGTTTCCTCTCCTCTCTCTCTGGCCAAACCGGTTTTCTTGAAGAAGAAGAAGTTTAGCTTGGTTAAAGTGGTTTCAACCGTGGAGGCTTCCCCCTATATAAATAAGGGAGAACAGTCAGGGCTTGAAGCAAGAAAAAGAGTGAAAGCATAGTGTTCACATAGCTACCTAAGCTAACAGAAATTCTTCTCCTTCAATGTTCTTCATTTTGTATTTTTATGTTTAATTTTGTCTGTCTTGAGTCTCATGGAAAAAGGTAAACAGTGAGGTTTGTAAGAAAAAGACATAGAGCGGAGAAAGGTAGAGAGTGCAAAATTAAAAAAAGCCATAGATGTTCTTAGAGGTCCTTTGTATATCTGCGTTGTGTTTCATGATTCTGTGGGAATCTCCTTGCAAGTTGGGTTAGCACTTAGCAGTTGAAAGCTTAGCAGTGATAAAGTCAAGTTCAGGATTGGGATTTAGATTCTGGACTTGACCTGGATAGGAAGGGTTGTTCCTAGGGAGAATTGGTGTTTGTAATCAAGGGTGATTATAGTGAAATTCCATCATTGTTGTGATGAAGACTGGATGTAGGCTGCATTGCACTTTGCAGCTGAACCAGGATATATCTTGGTGTAATTTTCTCTCTCTTCTACTCCATTCTTGATTCTGCTGCACAGGAGACAAAACTGAAAAATATCTCCTGGCTGGTCACGAGACAAAACGAAAAAATCTCGTGGCTAGGTACGAGACAAAAATAAGAAATATCTCCTCAAGTGTTCTAAAGGACAACAAGGGTTACTAAGCGAAAAGGGGGCTAAAATTCAACCCCCTTCTCTTAGCCACTGATAAACCATCAATTGGTATCAGAGCTTGGTCTCAAAGAGATCAAGCTTTGTAGCTTGGAGAAAAGATCCAGATGGCAGAAAATAGTGGCTCTAATCTGGTGTCCTACAACCTGACAGAAGGACAATCAAGCAACAGACCTCCACTTTTCAATGGGAAAAAACTACACCTATTGGAAGGAGAGAATGAAGATTTTGTTGCAAGCAGTAGATTATAGACTTTGGAAGATTATCCTGGAGGGTCCTCAATTTCCAACCACCACAAATGCTGAATGAGTAGTCTCTCTTAAACCCGAAGCAAGCTGGACCGAGGAAGACAGAAAGAAGATGGAGCTCAATGCCAAGGCTGTCAACTTGCTCAACTGTGCTATCAGCTTCGAGGAATACCGACGGGTATCACGATGCACAACGGCAAAGGAAATCTGGGACAAACTTCAAATCACCCATGAAGGAACCACCATAGTGAAAAAGACCCGAAAAGATATGTTGAACAGAGAGTATGAAATGTTTGCAATGAAGGAAGGAGAATCTATTGATGAACTGTTCAAAAGATTCAACATCATCATTGTTGGCTTAGATGCTATGAAAATTACGTATCCTGATTCTGTGCTTGTGAGAAGAGTTTTGAGATGTCTCACAAAAGAGTGGAAAACTAAAGCATTAATCATTTCTGAGAGAGCAGTAGTTTAGATTCCATGACATGTGATGACTTGAGAGGAAACTTACTTGCTTTTGAAAACACTTATTTGAAAAAAGATTCCAAAAAGAAAAGAATTACTTTTACATCTGTGACTAACCCTCTGGATGATGAATCCAGTGATAATTCCTCTGAAAATGAGTTTGTGTTGTTTGCCAAAAAATTCAGAAAAATGGTGAAGTTCAAGGAGAGAGGCAAAGGAGGTAGCTCAAGAAAACAAAAGAAAGATTTCAGCAAGGTGATATTCTACAACTGCAAAGAAACTAGACATTTTAAATCTGATTACCCTAAATTAAAGAAGGAGGAGAAGCCAAAGAGAGGAAAGAAAAAGGGACTGATGGCTTCATGGGAGGACTTGGAAAATGACTTAGACGATGATGAAGAATCTGAGACCAAGTCACAACCATGTCTCATGGCAGATCACATTGATCAGGTAGTCTTTCACAACCCTGACACTGAAGATCTTCATCTTATGATAGACCACCTTTTTGGATGTTTTCTGCTTGATAACCAAGATCTTGAGCAACAAATCACCATCCTAAAAGCTGAAAATGGTTTTCTTAAAGATAAACTAAGGGAGGTTGAAACTGCTGTTGATCTTGTTGAAGAAAACAAGCAGTTAAAAGCTCAACTTAGAAGCTGTGAAAGTGATCATTCAGTTGTTGCATATATAAACTGTTTCAAAGAAAATGAAGAGTTGCTGAAAAAGATCAAAAGTCTTGAAAATGACTCAGCTAAGTTCACTCAAAGTTCTGAAAATCTAAATCAATATTTTGGTTAGTCAAAAACCACTCTATGACAAAGCTGGCTTGGGGTATTACAAAAATTGCAAATCTGTTGAAAAACCTTATTTTGAAAACATAGCCTCATCTTCAAATGATACAAGGTTTCAAAACCCAACAAGCTTTAACAAAACAACAACTCCAAGATTTTGTAGACTATGCAACCGAAATAGGGACTTTCCCATTCAATGCTTTTTTTGTGAAAGATTGATTGGTGATAAGGTTTACAAAGTTATTTTTGACTACAATGGTTTGGGACAGAGGAGATGGTTTAAAATGAAAGGATCTAAGAAGATTTGGATACCTAAGGTCACTTAAGCTCATTTTGTAGGTATGCCTAGCATCCAAGTGGAAGGACAATATGTGGTATATGGACAACGGATGCTCTAGGCATATGACCAAAAAGGCAACCTTCTTCATAAAACTTGATGAGTATGATGGAGGGTTTGTCACTTTTGGTAATGATGGTAAAGGAAAAATAGTGGCCATTGAAAAAGTTGGTAAAAGTTTCTCATCTTCTATGAATGATGTTCTTCTTGTTGATGGTTTGGAACATAATTTACTTAGTGTTAGCCAATTGTGTGATTTAAGTTTTGAAGTTGTCTTTAGAAAGTTTGTGTGTTAGTTGTATGTGAAAAATTTGGAGATATTTTATTTGAGGCTAAAAGGTGTAATAACGTGTATGGATTGACTCTTGAGGACTTGAAAGATAAAAAAGTAACATGTTTTACCTCTCTTGAATCTGAAAAATGGCTATGGCATAAGAAATTGGGTCATGCTAGCATGTACCAAATTTCTAAGCTAGTTAAGAAAAACTTGGTAAGAGGAATTCCAAATATTAAATTTGATAAGGATCTTACTTGTGATGCTTGTCAATTAGGCAAACAAGTAAAATCCTCTTTTAAAACAAAAGATGGAATTTCAACCAAGAGGCCATTAGAGATGTTACACCTTGATGTTTTTGGACCAACAAGAACTCAAAGTTTAAGAGGTAAACACTATGACTTAGTGGTGGTGGATGATTACTCTAGATTCGGTTGGGTACTTTTTCTTGCTCATAAAAATGATGCTTTTCATGCTTTTTCAACCTTTTGCAAAAGAATTTAAAATGAAAAAGATTTAAAAGTTGCCCATTTGAGAAGTGATCACGGAAAAGAATTTGAAAACCAAGACTTTGAAAAATTCTGTGATGATTTTGGAATTGCTCATAACTTTTCATGCCCTAGAACACCTCAACAAAATGGGGTTGTTGAAAGAAGGAATAGAAGTCTTCAAGAGATGACTAGGGCTATGTTATGTGAAAATGAGGTTCCAAAATTTCTATAGGCTAAAGCTGTAAATACAGCTTGTTATATTTTGAATAGGACCATCATAAGAAAAGGGTTGAAGAAAACTCCTTATGAGCTATGGAAAGGAACCCCACCTAATCTTAAGTATTTCCATGTTTTTGGATGCAAATGCATTGTACTTAACAACAAAGAAAATCTTGGTAAATTTGATCCAAAATCTTACGAGGAAATGCTTGTTGGATACTCCACCACTAGCAAAGCTTATAGAATTTACCTCAAAGAACATAGAACCATAGAGAAATTCATACATGTATCATTTTGTGATTCTAATTCAATTCCCAGTACTGTGATAGATAATGATTCAGATTGTGAAGATGTTGTCAACAAAGAAACCAATGGAGAAAACCCCAAGTCTGTTCAGAATGAATCTGTCTGTCCAATTTTGTCTCGTCAGAATAGAGGAGACATTTTTGTTTTGTCTTCTGAATCAGCACGAGAAACTAAAACAGAACAGCGTGATGAGGCTCAACAAGGCTTAATCTCAATCCGAAAACCAAGAGAATGAAAGTCCATGAGGGGTTATCCTCATGACTTTATCATTGGTGATCCCTCACAAGGTGTAACAATAAGATCCTCATCCAAAAGGCAATCCAAACCAAGAAACTTTGCTCTCTTGTCACAAATGAAGCCTAACAATGTTAAGCAAGCACTTGAAGATCCCTCTTGGGTCAAAGCTATGCAAGAGGAGCTGGCTCAATTTGACAAAAATGAGGTTTGGACACTAGTACCTCATCCAGATGGTAAGAAGGTAACGGGTACTAAGTGGGTCTTTAAAAATAAACTTGGTGAGGATGGACAAGTTTTTTGTAACAAGGCTAGATTAGTGGCCCAAGGTTACGATCAAGAAGAGGGTATAGATTTTGATGAGTCTTTTGCTCCAGTAGCTAAAATGGAGGCAATTAGGTTGCTTCTTACCTATGCTGCCCATAAGGGTTTCAAAATATTTCAAATGGATGTTAAATGTGCTTTCCTTAATGGCTTTATTGATAGAGAAGTGTATGTGGCACAACCCCCCAGTTTTGAATATAAAGAGTTTCCAAATCATGTTTTTAAACTCTCAAAGGCCCTTTATGGCCTTAGGCAAGCTCCAAGAGCTTGGTATGAAAGGCTTAGTGCCTTCTTATTGGAAAATCACTTTCAAAGGGGTACCACTGATACAACTTTATTTATTAAAGCATCTAATGATGATATTCTCCTAGTTCAAGTTTATGTGGATGATATTGTGTTTGGATCAAGCAATGAATCCTTGTGTGAAGAGTTTGGAAAACTCATGTCTAGTGAGTTTGAGATGAGTTTAATAGGAGAGCTAACTTTCTTTCTTGGCCTCTGTTCATACCTTGGGTCAAGTTGTCCGACCCAGGATGTTTAGCGACAAGCCAACCGACCTCTTCAGGTCAGACTATCCGACCTCTTCTCAAAGAGCTCGGCCAACTCGCCAAAGGAGCCCAAAGCAGGCCCAAAACGAAGGAACACAGCCCAATCTAAAGGCAGGCAAAGCCCAGAAAGATAAAGGCGGTTCCCCTAAAGATAAGATGACCTCACTCAAAGATAAAGATAAGATAAGATAACTATCTTATCTCCAGAAAGGTCACTCCTCACCATTATAAATATACTGGAGCACCCAGGTATAACTCACACTTTGATTCTACTCAAAACCTGCTTAATACCCTTGCTAACTTAAGCATCAGAGTCCCTTGCAGGTACCCCCCATCCTTCGGGGATGAAGGATCAGCAGCACCACCATCTCTAAACAGGTCGGACACGACAGCTCCGGCCACCAGCTCTAAACAGGTCGGACACAACAGCTCCGACCAGTACAGAAGATCTCATCCGAGATTGACCTTCAGTTTCAGGTAACCCTCGGAACATTGGCGCCGTTGCCGGGGAACTTGGAAGTCATCCCATCACCATGGCGGACAACCATGACAACGACCATGATTCAGATCTAGAGGATAGAACGCCGCACAAAAACGCGGACACTACACCAAAGGATACTCCTCGACTTAACAACGAAAAGGATTCTCCAAACACAGGAGCCATGGAGGCGCTTCAAGACCGTTTAAAACAATTGGAAGAAGAAGCCCTACATCAACGAGAGCCTAAGAAAGACCAATAAACGAAGATAAAACGATGCCGGAAATTGGAGGACAAACTCCTAAAACTCGAAGCCGATCTCAAGAACAAAGCTAATCGATCCTCTCATGAGGATAGCTCCTGCAAGGACCAGGATCCATTCACCAAAGAGAGCATGAAAGCTAAAGGACCCAAAGGACTTCAAAGCTCCAGACATGACTCACACGACGGCACATCAGATTCAAGCCATCATCTTAGCAATTTCAGAAGCAGGATGTATCTCACGGAGGCCTCAGATGCAATCCGTTATTCTCCATCCAGAAGGACAAAGCCAAACACGCACCAAACCTATTAGGGATCAAGCAAGGAGATCAAGAGAGCCTTCACAACTACATGAAAAGATTCAACAAAACATGTCTGGGCATACAAAGTCTCCCAACAGAAGCAGCTGTCAGGGGCCTCATCAATGGTCTATGAGAAGGACCTTTTTAGCCACTCAATATCCAATAAGCACCCAAACATCTCTGAACGAGGTACAAGAACGAGCAGAGAAGTACATCAACATGGAGGAAAGCTCTCGACTAGGAGAGATCTCAAAAACAGAACATTTCTACTCCTCTCGGATAAGGATAACGAGTCCAAGAAAAAAGAAGATCAACATTGAGAGAAGCCTAGAAAATACCACAATTACACCCCTTCGGGTGTCTCTTGTGGATATCTACCATGAAATATGCAACACTGAGAAGATCCCACCACCTTGCCCAATCCAAAACCAAAGATGTCAGACGTGTTGAAGGTCCACCTCACACCGAAGAGGTCAGACGCGTTGAAGGTCCACCTCACACTGAAGAGGTCGGACACGTTGAAAGTCCACCTCACACCAAAGAGGTCGGACGCGTTGAAGGTCCACCTCACACCAAAGAGGTCGGACAAAGTTGAAGGTCCATCTCACACCAAAGAGGTCGGACGCATTGAAGGTCTATCTCACACCAAAGTGGTCGGACAAGTTGAAGGTCCACCTCACACCAAAGAGGTCGGACGAGTCGAAACGTCTCACACCAAAGAGGTCGGATGAGTTGAACGTCCACCTCACACCCCAGAGAGACATGTTCATGGAGGATTCGCAGGAGGAGGGATCTCTAAATCATCTCGCAAAGGACACCTCAAAAAGGGATATTAAGGAAGTGAGAGAGGTTTGAATAGGACAACGGGGTGCAAACAAGCCTTCCGAGATTTCAAAAATTCTTAGGGCAACCACCCATTCTTACCCGACCAAGGCAAAGTGAAAAGCTCATATTATACCTCGTAGTGGGAAGTCGGGCAATAGGCTCATCACCAGTTAAAGAAGACAAAAGTGGGCAACAACCCGTCTACTTCATCATCAAGGCTCTACAAGGGGCCAAACTAAACTATCAAAAGATAAAAAAGTTCGCCTACGCCTTCATATTCTCTTCTCGACAACTCTGCCCATATTTTCAAGCTCACACTATTAGAGTTCGGACCAACCAGCCCATAAAAGGCATCCTACAGAAAATAGACTTAGCTGGAAGAATCCTACAGTGGGCAATCGAGTTATCCGAATTCAATCTTCGACATGAAGCTCGGACAGCCATCAAATCACAGTATTTAGCCGACTTCATTACAGAGTATACTAACACCCTGGGAACTCCTACAAAATGGAAACTCTACATGGACGACTCTTCAAACAAAACCGGGCATGGTGCGGGTGTAATTATAGAAAGCGATCAAGAAAGCCAAATCAAGCTGAATACAAGGCACTACTGACTGGTTTAAGGCTAGCTAAGAAGGTAGGAGCTTACCATGTCCAGTGACTCACAAGTAGTCACCTCACAAATAGAAGGGAGCAACCAAGCTGAGGATCCCACCATGAAAAAATACCTCGGGTAATTCGGGGGACCCTGGACAAAACCAGAGAACAGCTCGGACAATTCGGGGGACCCTGGACAAAAAAAAATAGCTCAGACATTTCGGAGAATATATAGTTCGACACATACCTCGGGAGCAGAATGCCCGAGCTGATGCACTTTCAAAATTAGCCAGCACCAACAGCTCGGACAATTCGGAGAAAATAAAGTCCGACACATACCTCGGGAGCAGAATGCCCGAGCTGATTCATTTTCAAAACTAGCCAACACCAAACCAGGGGGCAATAACAGAAGCCTCATCCAGGCAACATTACAAGACCACAACAAGGAAGAAAAACAAACCCTCTCCTCAAGATCCGGCAACACTAGCTCATAATTCTCCTCCTCATCCCTATCCCTACAAATTCTACGGAACCTCCTAAATTGCACACAGTACTCAGGGTCAGCCACAGTAGCACGCATAACAACTATGGAATCCAGTCAATCAGACATTCCGTCCGGGATCTTAGTAGACATCTTAGCTATATTTTTTCAAGAAGACATAGGTCAACCATGGGGTTATTACCAAACAACTCGGACAAATAAGGAAACAACTCGGACAGTAACAGCAAAACATCAGATATCAGATACAACAGTAAAAGAGAAACCCCAGGACACGAAAGTCCAGGGGCACCCTTTGGAGGCAACAACAGGGCAAGAACACAGAGAAAAGAAGCCAACAATCTATACCCAAACAGTCCGAACACCTCTCAAATAAAAGGTCAACACAAAAGCTCAAACTTTTGTACAAAAGGAGTCAGGCAACGATGAAAAGAAACAGGAATAGCAACCAAATCCTAAGCAAAACACACATTCTCCTCAAAAGGCGAACGACAAAAGAAAAGTCACAACAAATGATCAAAGATGCAAACTTTTTACAGAAAGAACCAAAGTTCTTCAGATTAAAAGGGAGCTTGGGCTGAAGAGCGCCCACAAGTCTTATGGGCATATCGAACAACTCCACACTTCACCACGCGGAGTGAAGGCAATGATCCCAGTAGAGATCGAAGAAGGATCCCCCAGAATGATCCTCTACAATAAAGAGGTCAATTCTCAAACCCAAAGGAAAGAACTCGACCTACTCGGATTAGGGAGGAAGCGTTAAATCGTCAAATGGCCTCAAGATATAGTCAGAAGGTAATCCAGCAAAGTTTCGCCAACAACTATCTCATCCTATTCCGAAATGACATCGGAACAAGTCGACCGGGAGAGGAAAAGCTAGCAGCTAATTGGAAAGGACCCTGCCAAGTCACGGAAGCACTGGGGAAAGGTCACCACAAAGTGTCCGACCTCGAGGGGCGAGAGCTACCAAGGTCATGGCATGCCTGCAAAAGGCGCCAGGCCGAGATCTAAAAGATTGCCTGACCTAGAAGGGTAAGCACTAACATGTACACATTCTTATTCATATTTTCATTTTATTGTTCAAAAGTTTGCGGATTCCCTAAAATGTTTCCTACCAAGACGTCTGATTACGACAGGTCGGCAAGGTGAAAATCAAATTCACCGTCCGATCACGACAAAGGTCGGCAAGGTGAAAACCAAATTCACCGCCCGATCACGATAAAGTCGGCAAGATGAAAACCAAAATTCATCATCCGATTACAAAGCGACAGGTTGGCAAGCTAAAAACCAATTTCACCGCCCGACCACGATGAAAACCGAATTCATCGTTTGATTTCGACAAAGGTCGACAAAGTGAAAACCAAATTCACTGCTCAATCAAGACGCAATAATCTGAAACATTCATCGTTCGATTATAAAGCTACAGATCGGCAGAAAGTGAAAATCAAATTCACTACGCGATCACGATAAAGACCAAAGATGAAAACCAAATTCATCAAAAGGTCTGCCAAACGAGGGTTAAAACCCAAACTCTACAAAATCGGCAAAGATGAGAACAGAATAATGCAAGAAGTTATAGAAAGTGATCCATAGAAAGGACCTGACGAGGTCCTAATAAAATGGATTGCTATAAAA
>NC_029777.3:32748656-32775456 GCF_000817695.3 Arachis duranensis
ATCTGGCCAACCCTATAAAAGAGGATTACTATAACTTAGAAGAGTCTGACATGATGAAGTCGGACTCCTACAAAAAAGTTACAAAGGTAATCCCTGAAAGAGACCTGAACAAGGTCCAAAAAAGAGGATTACCAAGTAACTCGACAGGACCGACATGATAAAGTCGGTCCAAGCCGATCAAACCGACAAAAAGTTATAAAAAGTAATCCCTAAAAGAGACCTGAACATGGTCCAATAAAGAGAATTACTAGAAATAACTTAGAAGGGACCGACAAGAAGAAGTCGGACCAACAAAAGCTACAGCTTGGACCGACAAGAAGAAGTCGGACCAACGAAAGCTACAGCTCAGACCAACAAGAAGAAGTCAGACCAAAGAAAGCTACAGCTCGGACCGACAAGAAGAAGTCGGACCAACTAAAGATACAGCTTGGACCGACAAGAAGAAGTCAGACCAACGAAAACTACAGCTTAGACCGACAAGAAGAAGTTGGACCAACAAAAGCTACAGCTTGGACCGACAAGAGAAGTCAGACCAACAAAAGCTAAAGAAGAATCGACAAGAGAAGTCGGACCAATAAAAAACGTGCGCTAAAACGGACATAGCTCCGCCCAAAAAGCCACGGCTCCACGACAAGGCTATCAAAATTGTTTAGACTGACTAAAAAGTGTTCTACACTAAAAAGTCGTCGGACAAGTTAGCCCCAAGGACCACATCGACCAAGCAGAAAGTGGACGAAACCAGAAGTGATCAAAAGAGGTCAGACAAAAAAGTACCAACACTCTACAAAGATCCACAAAAGGGACAAAGACATCTTGCAAACGGCCAGAGAAATGTCAGGAATGCTTTGCTAAAAGGTACGAAGTCTTGAAAAAGAGACACTACTTAAAAGGCAAAGGCACAAATCAAAACGGCGCTAAAAAGTCATCCAAACAAACTGTAAAAAGGTTTCCCACCGGAACACTACCTAAAAAGTTGTTGGATTATGACTAAAAAGCCCGAGCAGTGAAGACAAACAAGTCGGAAGAAAGGCTGAAAAGCCCTCTCAATAGAGCCAGGATGCTTGAGCACGACTTCCCCAAAAGAGATCGAACCTCTGAAAGCACGATCTCACGAAAAAGTCCGAACTCAAGTAGGGGCAAAGTCATACAGGTCGACGTCAGAGGCACAAGCACGACTTCAAAAAAGAACAAGCCAAAAGGTTGGGAAACAACTTAAGGCTCAAATGTGCTTAGCCAAAAGGGATACAACTCCACTCAAAGAAGGCACAATCTCAAACAGGTTTACGAACGTCATCCGAGACTAAAAAAGGTTCTATATAAAGAACACTAAAAAGTCATTGGACAAGTCACTAAAAGTCCAGATATCAAGCCGCAAGGATAGCTTCGTCGAAGCAGAAGGTTGTCAACACAAACTTAAAAGCAAGGCGTGATCCAGAAGGCAAGGGTAGAAAACCCACACTACCACTCAAAAGAGGTTGGACTGTGAAGTACCAAACCTCTAGAAAATCTATAAAGATTGCAAAGCAATGAAGAAACAAGCCAGACAGATGCTTGACCACGACTTCCAAAGAGATCAAAGCTCTGAAAAGCACGATCTCATGGAAAGATCGAACTCAAGCAAGGGCACTGTTCATACCCTGGGTCAAGCTGTCCGACCCGGGATGTTTAGCGACAAGCCGACCGACCTCTTCAGGTCAGACTATCCGACCTCTTCTCAAAGAGCTCGGCCAACTCGCCAAAGGAGCCCAAAGCAGGCCTAAAACGAAGGAACACAGCCCAATCTAAAGGCAGCCAAAGCCCAGAAAAATAAAAGCAGTTCCCCTAAAGATAAGATGACCTCACTCAAAGATAAAGATAAGATAAGATAAGATAAGATAATTATCTTATCTCCAGAAAGGTCACTCCTCACCATTATAAATACATTGGAGCACCCAGGTATAATTCATACTCTGATTCTACTCAAAACCTGCTTAATACCCTTGCTAACTTAAGCATCGGAGTCCCTTGCAGGTACCCCCCACCCTTCGGGGATGAAGGATCAGCAGGACCACCATCTCTAAACAGGTCGGACACGACATCTCCGGCCACCAGTTCTAAACAGGTTGGACACAACAGCTCTGACCAGTATAGAAGATCTCATCCGAGATCGACCTTCAGTTTCAGGTAACCCTTGGAACTGCCTCCAAATTAAACAAACTCCTAGTGGTACCTTTATTCACCAAGGAAAGTTTGCTAAAGAATTGATCAAAAAATTTGGCCTAGAAAATTCCAAACTAATGGAAACTCCAATACATCCAAACACTAAACTTAAAAAGGATGATGATGGGAAAGATGTGGATGAAACAAGGTATAGAGGAATGATCGGATCACTTATGTATCTTACCTCCTCTAGACCGGGTATTGTTCAAAGTGTGGGTGTATGTTCAAGATTTCAATCTCACCCAAAAGAATCCCATATTTCAGCCGTTAAATGCATCATTAGGTACATTAAGGGAACTAGTGATTATGGTCTATGGTACCCAAAATCTGATGAGTTTTGTGTAGTAGGATTTTGTGATGCAGATTATGCGGGAGATCGGGTGGATAAAAGAAGCACATCGGGCATGTGTTGCTTCCTTGGAAGCTCACTCAACATGTGGTCAAGCTGAATATATCTCTGCCTCCGCTTATTGTTCACAATTAATATGGTTAAAAACATAATTAGAGGATTACAAATTAAAGATCAATAGTATACCCTTGTTTTGTGACAATATGAGTGCCATAAATATTTCAAAAAATCCTGTTTTGCACTCAAGAACAAAGCACATTGAAATAAAATATCATTTCATTAGAGAACATGTGCAAAAGGAAACTATTGATATTCAATTTGTAAAATCCGAAGATCAATTTTCGGATATTTTCACTAAGCCCTTGTGTGAAGACAGATTCTGTGCCTTGAGAAGTAGTTTGGGAATGATAGAATTATGTTCTGTTGATAACATGTGAATTTTTCTGATTCTGTTTATTTTTATTTCGTGAAAAAGCAGGAGATAAAAATCAGGAAGTGTTGAATGGGCCATGATATAGGGGGAGACTGCACTGATATTAATTTTCGTAGGCCCCACCAAATTGATTTTGATCTTTCTCTGATCCATTTTTGAGTTCCTAATTTTTAATAATACTTTTGGGAAGTTATCTTTTCAAATCTTGTGAGAATAAGTGCTTGTCAAATCAAATCTTTATCCTTCACTCATTCCTTGATTTTAGGAGCTAACACCTCAGTTTACTTTTAAAACCCCTCTTTGGTTAATAACCGTGCCTTAATGGTAATAACTACCCCACTTCTCTCTCCAATCAGCATTTAATGCTCTTTTAACCTCCCACCTCTCTCCACTCACTTCAGCCTTCCCTCTTCATCTTCCCTCTTCATTCTTCATTCATTTTAACATGAAAAAGAAAGTTGCCCCAAGAAGGAGTAGCCGAACCCCCTTACCAAAAAGCCCTCCATTCTCTACCCCTCAAACCCACACACATATTCATATCCATTCCACATCCTCTTCATCCAACTCACCTCCATCCAAACAAACCGAAACAATGCACAGGAAGGTGATAGCCCAGAAAACCTCAGGAAGAAGAAAAATTGGAAAGAACAAAGAACCAATAATGGAAGAAGAAGAGAAGTCTCACACCTCACCACCACCCTCACTACCGAAAAAGACTACCCCACATGCATTTGGAAAAAGTTCACAGAAGACCAAAAGCTTTGTGTTACACAACACGAGGGAATTGGCCAATCTGGAATCATTGGATTTCAAAAATAATTTCAACAAGCCTTATTCTCACTATGATCTAGCAAGATTCAATTCTTGTGCATCTTTTGAGTTCCACAAGGAAGTACTGGAGAAGCGACACTCGTGTGCCACACACCTAGTGAATCTGGACTCACTGGCAGCCAAAGGAATGAATTTTTATCCTCTGTTTGAAAGTTTGAAATGGACCCCTCTCCTCCATCTTTAGACACCTGTTTATCCGGGATTGGTATGAGAAATTTATGCTAATATGAGGCTGATCGATGGTACCATTCACTCTTACGTGAAGCGGGTATATATGACTCTGAACTCAGAGAAAATCAGCACTGCCATGGGTTACACTGATGAAGGACCAAGAGCGTACATGTCTGAGAAATGGGACTCTCAGATTGGAGTTACATACCAGATTGTCCTACAAAAAATCTGTGAGAATGTGTCTGGCTTGGATGGTACCGTCCCCACTCATAAGGCCCTAGGTCCCAAAAACTCAGTGTTGCACAAAATCATTACTCATATTCTGACTCCACAGAGTAGATCACATCACAGAGTAACTGTTTTTGACTCTCTTGTGCTATTTGCTATTGTTACTTCCTCTCCTATTTCTTTTGCGTACCTTATGATAAGACATATGTGGGAATCTCTTAAAAGTACTAAAAAGGCAAATCTACCATATGGCTTGTTTCTCACCAGTATTTTGAATATTTTAAAGTTGACCTAACAAATGAAGCTGTTGAGAATAAGGTGTCATTCATAAAAGGAGGATGAGTTTTAGGTAAAAGCACCATAGCAAAGCATTCGGAACCTTCAGAAAGTGACCTTGAAAACCGCCCAGCCGAACCATCCAAGGTGGCAGATTCACTCAAGGAAGTTCTTAATGAATTCTCAAATATGTCCAAACTGATGGTACAATCACATAAGGCCGCTCAAAAACTAGCATATGAAAATGAAAGGGCTTGGAAAAAGTGTCAAGAACGAGTGGGTTTGATGCTTCAAAACTTTGACGAAGAATTGGGGGCTGGAGAAAAAGATGAAGATTCTGGATCAGAGTACAATCTGTCCGATGATTGATTTAGTCACTTCTAGTTCTTTTTAGATTTTTTGATGTTTTGTAGTCTGCATGGATACTTTAAACCTATGACACTGTGATAAACTCTTGGTATTTTGGTTATATTGTGGATATTCTACTTCTAATGTCATTTTTTCCGGGTGCCCCTTTGATGACAAAAGGGGGAGGAATGACCGAAAAATTGAAAATTGAGAGAAAACAGTGGATGAAATCCTTTGTGGATTCATGATCCTCCTTGTTTCAATTATTTTCTGTGGTGATCTTCTTGATACATTTGATGCATTTGATTTACTTTTGTGGATTTGTTTGCTGCATCATGGATTATGAATTATTTTTGGCAGTTCCTTTAAGCTTTGATATGTAAATAAATTCTAAGAGTTGCTGTGTTTTGAGATGATCATGCTTGATTAAAAATGTTTTCCTTGCTATGATAATTTTGCTCTAATATGTTGACTGGAAAATATTTTCAAATGACTTGAACACCAATTTCTTGAAACATTAAAAATTATTTTTGAATGATATGTACTTAATTGCCTTGTGTATGTTTGAGCAGAAAATCAATGTTATGATAACAAATGAGTTTTGTTTATCACTCCAATTCTGCTCATAAATCAAGTCATTCAACATTGCAAAATTTTATATGTTGAATAACATAGTTGCCTTAAGCTTGACTTCAAAAGTTACAGGTAAAGACTCCCTTGATAAAATAGCATACATTGAGGGGGAGCCATGTAACAATTGGAAAGGAAGGAATCCAAGTATTCAAAAGGGAGTACCCTAATTTTTTTATTTCTTCCTATTTCAATTTTTAATAATGTTTGTCATCAAGGAGGAGATTGATGAGTTTGTAAAAGTCCAAATTCAATTAATGATGATCAAGCATTATTAATATGATTAATTGCAAAATTATTAATATGATTTCAATTCATATATGTTGGTTAAATTAATTTTGCTATGCAGGTTTTGATTGGGCCGAAAAGAAAAGAAAAAATAAAATAAGTCCATTAAAATATTTTCATCATTGATACAATGTTTATTGTGGCTGAAACAATAATTTGTAAATTGGGCCATATTCAATCATTATTATTATTATTGGCCCAAACCAATGTTTCTACCAGAAATTTGCTTGCTTGGTCCGAAACCAATTTTGAGAGAAAGCAAATGTTTTGATTCATGCTTTCAACGGATCTCCTTTTTATCATATGATAGAATTCAAATTTTATAAAAAGGAGTTAATGCAATCCTTGGAACTATGAGAGAGAAATTATAATGGATTAGATGGTTGGCCTTAATGAGGCACGCTACTCAGCAAAAGGGAAGCAAAAGCAACTCATTTTTTAATTACTTTGTTCAAATTCATTTAATTGCTTTTCCTTCTACTCTCTCTTCTCTCTCATCTCTCTTCTCTATTCGGTCATATCACAGTAGAAACTATGGAAGCTATGGCAAGCTACCGTAGAGAAGAAAAAGCAAGCAACAAGACCATCACAATGATGGCAAGAAAAAGAAAACAAAAAGTATGTTGTGGCTGAGATCTTCACCAAGAAAGGTAAGATTTGGTGAAGTAAGCTTAAGATCTCCATACCAAAAATGGAAGAGAAGATTTCGATCAGAAGAAGAAGATCCTCGAGGGATGGTTTGTCTCAGCTTTTGATCAACTACCACAGGAGGTAGCTACTGTAGCTACGTGGTGAAGTTACAGAAGTTTGAGCAGAAGAAGCTGTCATGCATCAAGAAGCATCAAGGGCTAGGAGTCCTTCTTGGAGTGCAAGCAAGGAGGGATGGCTCAGATTGATGAAGCTTGGTGTAAAAGGAAGACACAGAGGTAATTGCATGTTGTCTAAAGCATTCGGTTTTCTCTCCTCTCTCTCTGGCCGAACCGGTTTTCTTGAAGAAGAAGAAGTTTAGCTTGGTTAAAGTGGTTTCAACCGTGGAGGCTTCCCCCTATGTAAATAAGAGAGAACAGCCAGGGCTTGAATTAAGAAAAAGAGTGAAAGCACGATGTTCCTATAGCTACCTAAGCTAACATCTGTTTAAGTTTGTCTGTCTTAAGTCTCATGGAAAAAGGCAAACAGTGAGGTTTGTAAGAAAAAGCCATAGAGCGAAAAAAGGCAGAGAGTGAAAAATTAAAAGAAAAAGCCATAGATGTCCTTAGAGGTCCTTTGTACATCTGTGTTGTGTTTCATGATTCTGTGGGAATCCCCTTGCAAGTTGGGTTAGCACTTAGCAATTGAAAGCTTGGCAATGATCAAGTCAAGTTCAGGATTGGGGTTAAGATTCTGGACTTATCCCGGATAGGAAGGGTAGTTCCTAAGGGAATTGGTGTTTGTAATCAAGGATGATTATAGTGAAATTCCATCATTGTTGTGATGGAGACTGGATGTAGGCTGCATTGCACTTTGTAGCTGAACCAGGATATATCTTGGTATAATTTTCTCTCTCTTCTACTCCATTCTTGATTCTGCTTCACATGAGACAAAACTGAAAAATATCTCTTGGCTAGTCACGAGACAAAACAAAAAAATCTCGTAGCTAGGCATGAGACAAAAACAAGAAATATCTCCTCAAGTGTTCTAAAGGACAGCAAGGGTTACTAAGCGAAAAGGGGGCTAAGATTCAACCCCCCTTCTCTTAGCCACTGATAAACCATCAGTAGCATAGATAGCATCCAAATAATTTGAATCTTATAGATTCAATTTACTATGAAAACACATAATTCATACTCCATAAATTTGACTTACATAGATATGTAATTGAGACATGCGCGTAATTTTTTTTACTTTGACAGATATACGTAAAATTGGTTTGCAAATAGTTTATAAAGGTGATTTACTCCACATATTATAACTTGTGAAATCATAATATTTTGAGAAGTGATGTATAGATAACTTAAATATTGATAAACCTGAAAAGTTTTAGAAAAAAATAAAAATATAAAAAAATTACATGTTGATCCATAATTTTTAAAAAATTTTTTTTCCATATTTTATGATTAATAACTTTAAAATTATATATATATATTTTTTATTTTTATTTTATAGAGACTTATAATTTTGTTATTAGTGATGTTAGTGGTTATAGAGAGATTTTTACCTTTAAATAAATTATAGAGGAATTAAAAACAAAATTGGTTCCTATTTTTCTGACAATTTATTTTGTTTTTAGTTTAAATTAAAATTAAATTATTTATTCAATTTATATTTATTTGTTTATCCTAATGATCGTATATAATAGATAATATATTTAAGCATGTTTTGAAAGAAACTATTGAATTTTATATAATTGAAAGTTAACTATGAAATTGATAAAATAAAAAATTAAAAATAAGGTAATAAATAATTAAAAATAGTAAAAAAAAAAGCAGAAAACAATGCATGTAGTTGATAAAAATACACTTTAAAAAAATTAGTATAATCAATGAATATAAAAGATGAAAGACAAAATTAAGATATACTTTTGTTAAAAATTCAAAAAAACATTGTGAAGAAATACCTATTAATCAAGTTTTATAAAAATATTATAAAAAATTTAAAATGTTAATAAATAAAATAATAACTCCTTTAAAAATTATTAATCAAAATACATAAAAGTACATTCTGATTTCTAGATATAAAAAATAATACAACAACAAACAACAACAACAACAACAACAACAACAACAAAGCCTTGTCCCACTAAGTGGGGTCGGCTACATGAATCAAAGGACGCCATTGTGCTCTGTCATGTATCATGTCTATAGAGAGACCGTTTTACATGTAGATCTCGTTTGACCACCTCATGGATGGTCTTCTTAGGTCTACCTCTGCCTTTCACCCTTTGTCCATCTTCCATCTCATCCACCCTCCTGACTGGATGTTCTATGGGTCTTATTCTCACATGTCCAAACCACCTGAGATGCGATTCAACCATCTTTTCCACAATAGGTGCTACTCCAACTCTCTCCCTTAAATCTTCATTCCTTATTTTATCCAATCGCGAATGACCACTCATCTATCTCAACATCTTCATCTCTGCCACACTCAGCTTATGTCCGTGCTCCCCTTTAGCCATCCAACACTCCGTACCATACAACATAGCCGGTCTTAAAGCGGTGCGATAGAATTTACCTTTAAGTTTTAGAGGCACTTTTTTTTCGCATATAAAACCAGATGCACTCCGCCATTTTGACCAACCTGCTTGGATCCTATGATTTACATCATGTTCAATCTCTCCATTATCCTGTATGATGCACCCAAGATACTTAAAACTTTTAACTTTTCGTAGGATATTTTCTCCAATCTTTACCTCTATATTAGGGTTTTTCCTTCTTAGACTGAACTTACATTCCATATATTCTGTCTTGTTACGGCTTATGTGCAGACCATACACTTCTAAAGCTTCTCTCCATAACTCCAACTTCTTATTTAGGTCTTTCCTTGACTCTCCCATAATGACGATATCATCGGCAAAAAGCATGCACCATGGCACAGGCTCTTGGATGTGCTTTGTGAGTACTTCCAAGACTAATGTGAAAAGGTATGGACTTAAGGATGATCCCTGGTGCAATTCTATACCAATAGGGAATTCCTCTGTCACACCACCTTGAGTCTTCACACTAGTTGTGGCCCCATCATACATGTCTTTAATTGCCCGAATATATGCGATCCTTACTCTCCTATTTTCTAAAACCTTCCATAAGACCTCCCTTGGTACCCTATCATACGCTTTTTCCAAATCAATAAAACCATATGTAGATCCCTTTTATTACTACGATACATCTCCATCATCCTTCTTAATAGGTATATCGCTTCAGTGGTAGATCTGCCTGGCATAAATCCAAATTAGTTCTCTGTTACTTGTGTCTCTTTTCTCAACCTCCGTTCTATCACCCTTTCCCATAACTTCATAGTATGACTCATAAGCTTAATCCCTCTATAGTTTCCGCAACTTTGTATATCCCCCTTATTCTTGTAGATAGGTACCAAGGGGCTCTATCTCCACTCATCAGGCATCTTCTTTGACCTTAAAATCTCATTAAAAAGCTTAGTTAACCAGTTGATGCCTTTTTCTCCAAGACCCTTCTAAACCTCAATCGGGATATTATCAGGTCCTACTGCCCTACCATTTTTCATCTGCTTTAGTGCCTCTTTTACCTCGAATTCTCAAATCCTTCGATAGTAGTCAAAGTTTTGATCTTCTTCCCTTGTACATAATCGACCAAGGCTCGGAAGAATCTTCTGTCCCTCATTAAATAACTCGTAGAAGTAGCTCTTCCACCTTTCATTAATCTTCTCCTCTTGAGCCAACACCTCTCCATCCTTATCCTTTATGCACTTAACCTGATCCAAATCTCTCGTTCTTATTTCCCAGCTCTTTGCGATTCTATATATACATTTTTCTCCTTCTTTCGTGCCCAAAGACTGGTAGAGACCCTCATATGCTCTTGTTCTTGCTTCACTTACAGCCACTTTCTTCTCTTTCTTAGCCGCTTTATATTTTTTCCAGTTATCTGCATTGCGGCATAAAGACCACTCTTTAAAACATTCCCTTTTTATCTTTATCTTTTCTTGTATACTCGCATTCCACCACCAGGAATCCTTGTCTCTTGGTCCTATTCCTTTAGATTCACCAAAACTTTCTTTTGCTGTTTTTCTAATAACTTCTGCCATCTCCCTCCACATCTCTTCCGCGCTTCTATTTCCATCCCACTTTGCCTCTTCTCCTACCCGTCTTAGGAAGCTTCTTTGTTCCTCACCTTTCATCCGCCACCACCTCGTCCTTGGGTTCTTCGTATAATGTCTTTTCCTCAACTTTTGCTCAACGCGAAAATTCATGACGAGCACCCTATGTTGTGTTGTCAAACTCTCTCCCGGGATAATTTTACAGTTAATGCAAAATTTTCAGTCGACTCTCCTCAACAAGAAGAAGTCGATTTGAGAGCTTGTCATGCCACTCTTATAGGTTATAAGATGTTCGTCTCTCTTTTTAAAACATGTATTTGCAATGAGAAGATCAAAGGTTGAGGAAAATTCCAAAATAATTTTACCCTCGGCATTGATCACTCCGAAACCATGGCCTCCATGAATACTCCCATATCCAGTCACTTCTCTCCCAACATGGCCATTTAAATCTCCTCCTAAGAAAATCTTATCTTCCAAAGGTATGCCTTGAACCAAACTCTCTAGATCCTTCCAAAACCTTATCTTGTGTTGTTCATCCGAACCCACTTGCGGTGCATAGGCGCTAATCACATGGAAAGCACTTCCCTCCACCACAAGTTTGATAGAGATGATCCGATCTCCCACCCTCTTGACATCCACTACGTCCTTCTTGTACTGCTTATCCACAATTATTCCAATCCCATTCCTATTCTTCACCTTTCTTGTATACCAAAGTTTGAAACCAGAAGTATCCAACTCCATAGCCTTTGCACCAACCCATTTCGTTTCTTGTAGGCACATAATAAAAAATAATTCAAATTAAATTCATTTATTTTATTTATTTGTTTATTATTTATTAGATAATTTAATATTTATTTAATTTTGGTCAAATCAGATAATATAATTAATTAGTTATAATTAATGTTGTTCACCCTAATGGTTTAATTGAAACATATTGAAACTCTAAAGATAAAGTTAAAAATAAAGGATAAAATAAAAATAAAATTGCATTTGCTATCTTGAAATTTTTTTAATAAAAATTTTATTTATACATCTTTAAAATGCATCACTTTAATACAATGATATTTTTATTAAAAATAAAAATTATGATAAATATCTTATATATTTGTTAGTAAATTATATATAAATATTTTTTGAAGTATATCATTTTTATTATATAAAAATAACTTAAATACTTTTAAATGTGATTATGATAATTCATTAATTATTATATTTTTGTTTACTAATTTTAATGATAATTAAATGTAAAAAATACTAATTAATAAAGAAATAAAATTTAAGATAAACATGTCCTGAACAAATTGAAATAAAATAAAGACTTTTAATTATGATAATTAATTATAATCACATATATTTACTTCAAGATTTATACTTTTAAAACTCAGTATATTAATATTTTGTATTTTTATTTTTCAATTTTAGACTATTGCAAACATTAGTTACTCTCCAATAATGACAATGCTTTAAAAAAATAAACATAATTAAATGATCTTAAAATTATATAATAATTTTTAAAATAACAATAAAACTATAAAAATATTATGGTCACCTTGAATTACTACAGGTTCAACTTCCATCGACAGTGGTAGAATGCCTAAATTGAGACATTTTCAGACTATAATATTTATTAAACAAACAATTAATGAAACACTCATCCATACCTTCTCATTTTGAGTATATTTATACATAAAAAAAAAGCTGAAATAGCAAAAGTGATAAAAATGATGATTTTTATAATTTTGTGTGGCTATCTATATATAGAAGACTAGAAGACTATGATTATCTAACAAAATTAATTTTATTTATTGCATTCAATTTGAATAAGTAAAAAATCATCTTATTTTATTTTAGTCCTTAATTCACATGATTTAAATTTAGCTCAATATATATGATTTGATTTGATTTAATTATTAGTGAAAAATATATTGAGAACCTATTTTATGCATAGATTTGTTATTTTAATGATTAATTAATTAATCTAATTAATTAATTAATTAATATAGATAATTAGTATAAATAATTTGAATTAATAAATTAAAAAATACTAACAAAATATTAAAAGAAATAAATTAAAAAATACTACCAAATCAATTTGATATAAATTATAATAAATTATGTGATATTTAAATATCTAATCAAATCAATTAGTTGATATAGTTGATTTATCATAATAAATTGTATTTAATGAGTTAAAAGAAACAAATCACTAAACACTCTCATAAGCATGCATGTTACATCAACTCCATCATTAAGTGTAGAAACCTGATTTTTATATAATAGAATAGATAATAAATAGCATATATGAGGATATGATATGAGACATATTTTAATTATAAAATTGGTATTATATAATAGATTTTTTTTAAATTCTTATTGCTTGTTCATTACTAATTTTTACGTAATTACTTAATAATTTTTGCCTATGAAACTATCAACTACCTAATATTATGATTTAATTAATAAGAATGATGACATTAATATTTTTTTATAAGTCTTGTTATTATTTATAATTAGGAAATAGCTATAAATAAATTTATTTCCTTAATGAGTGTTAAATTTGTTGTCAAATTCTATATCATCTTTAAACTTTTAGTGTAATTGAGTCTAATTTCTATATTTTGAAATAAATTTACTCAAAAATATTAATATGTAAATTATATTATTATTACAAATTACTTTTTTAACGTAATTAACTGTGCTTGTTTGAACCATTAAATTTAGCTTCTAATTATATTAAAGTCAACCTATTTTATTATCTTGTGCCTTTAAAGAATTTACACGACTAACATAAAAATATAACAATTGATAAAAAAATTCATTACAATCGGTATATTCATTTTAATAAATATTCTTCTATCTAATATTATAAAAAATACATTGGCCACTTTAAATTGCTACAGGTCAACTTCCATCTACATTAGTAGAATATCTAAATTGAGATATATTCATCAAATAAACAATTAATAAAACACTCATTCGTACTTTCTCATTTTGGGTACATTTATACATAAAAGAAATTATACATAAAGAAAAAAAGAAGAAGAAAAGAAGAGTTGAAATAACAAGAGTAATAAAAATTATGATTCTTATAATTTTGCGTGGCTATTTATATATAGTAGACCAGACAACTATGATTATCTAATAAAATTAATTTATATTTATTATACTCAACTTGAATAAATAAGAAATTATCTTATTTTAATTTAGTTTTTAATTCACATGATTTGAATTTATTTTAATATATATTATTTGATTTGATTATTAGTTAAAAATATCTTAATTGTCTATATTATTTATAAATTTATTATTTAATGACTAATAAATTAATCAAATTAATTAATTAGTACACACAATAATTTTGATATAATAAATTAAAAAAATAAATCAAAAAATACTCTTGCTCCCTCGTTAATTGAATTATAGAATAGATGTTAGTGAGTTATTAACAAAAACCTAACCTCCCAAATGAATAAATCAGGGGAAACCCCAAAATACCCCTACCACTACACTACCAGTCCTAATCTAAAATCTTCTTCCACGGCAGCCACTTCATTCTCCGCCATCCTTTGAGCTCGTCGCCGATCCGCTCTCCTCTGGTTTTGTGTCCGCCGCTTTTCTATCCACCAGCATCCTCCGCCGCTGCCTGCAAAATCTACTGCCGGCACCGCAACAAAAACCGCCTCCGTCAGAAACTTAGGTATGCGTTCCTGTTCTTCATCTTCTATTAGTTATTGTTTCACTTTCTGGAACCTAAATTTGTGTCTCTTGTTTTATTTTATCCAAATGCTAGTTTTTTTTTTCTCTTCCTCTGCAAATTGAATTTATTTATTTTAAACTATGGTATTTTGTATAGTGTTTTATGTTCTTTTCTGGAATGTCAAAACTTTGGCAATAGAATTTCCTTAATGGAATGGACATTGATTGTGTGTTTCTTCTACTTTCTCTGGCCCTTGATATATTGATTTCTGATTAATTGATTATTGAATATTGATTACTTGATCAGTTAACTATATTGCTTAGTTCAATTTTAAAATTTCTTTGTTCGTCTATCCTTTTTATTAGATTAGTTCTGGTTTTGCCTCTTTGTGAATGGAGGGAAAATGATAGGGTGCGAATAATGTTTGGGTTAAAGGTTTTAAATCCACAAATTGGATTAGGATGAAGCTTAAACGTTCCTTATTCTACTTATTGCTAGCCCTATTTGAGGTTCTGTTTTTCATCGAAACTTAACAGATTTGTTTATGCCATATTCAGTTTTCTATGTTCTATTGTTCAATTCTTGTGCTAGATTCGATTGGGGTTTAGAACCAGTGAGCAATTACAACTTTTAACTTATTTTTAATTTTTCAACCTTTTTTATTGTTTTTATAGCCTGGTGTAAATTCGGTTTTAATTTAACACGGCTTGATCAGGTCTAAAATTGAATTGGAGTCTTGAAAATAAACCCGGTCAATATTTTGGTTCGGTCGTTTAGATCAAAGCAAACCCAGTTTCACTTGGCACATATAGGCCCCTGTTTTTACTTTTTATTCAACGCAAAGATGATGGTAACTTGGTTTGTGTGGTTGTGTGGGCAGCTTGGTTACACAGTAGGACAGCCGCCGGGGTTGGGCATCTGGCGATTTACACATACCTCTCACAGTCCAAAACCTCAGAATTCATCAAGTAGATCAATCTGCATTGTCGCCCTCCAAATCATGGCTTTAGGTTTTGCCATCGGAGTCTTCGGTGTTCTCATTCTTTTTCACGCCGCTTATTCAACCATCCAATGTATATATATCCCTTCAAACATATCATTTCCTTTCTCTATTTTAACCTTCTTCAATGGAATCTAATTCTGGTTCTGATTTTGTTGTAGATAGGGGTTTGCTCAAGATCACCGAAGAAGAGTTTTCAGGGCCTCCCTTCAATGTAATAATTACTCTATCATCTTTGAATCTTCTTGCAATGATGCGTTTTTTATTATCCAATTTATGGTTTTTGGGATCGCAGGTGGTGACTGAGCTATCTCTGGGGCTAGTTCTTTGTATGTGGGCTGCGTTAACTGTGCCGGGGAAGTTTCTGTCCATACACCCAGATTCTGAGGAGAATAGGTAATTTAATTCATTCTTTTTAGTTTCATGTGAGTGCTAGATTCTAGTGAGTTTTAAGTAGTTTGTGCTTGATTTCATTTTGCTGTCATGATGATTTGCTAATTAATTATTATAAGATGGGCCGTTGAAGTGGTTCATATAGGTTTAATTTGTTTCCAACACAAAAGCTATGATATAATTAAAGTTCTGTCGGTTGCTGGCTATTTTCTGAGTTGAGGCTTTAGTTGGCAGAGAGCACCATGATAGTCAAGGAATGGAAATATAGAGAATAATATGGGGGATGTAAATAGAATAGGTCTAGTTGACGCCAGGGTTTAAAAGAGAGGTAAATATTCCGGGGAAAATAAATCTGACTTTGGAGCAGCATTGCTGTGAGAATTTGGGTTGTTATAGTTGCAATTCAGTTTAAGCTTGGTCTAACTTGATCAATTGATATTATTCAGCTTCTTCATTTGTAGGTTATCTTTGTCTTCCACCGTACTTAATAGAGGGACAAAAGTATATTGTCATACATGAAATAATCATAGTAGGATTTTATGTTAAGGTGAATTGAGAAAAATATAATTCCACCTTATGGATTTTCTGTGAGGAGTAAAAAGCCAAACAGAAAGGGAAAAAAAATCAGATTCAACTTTTCCTGTTTATTTACACAAATCAAATCCATAGTGTCCTACCATGCCGTGTGTAGCTGGTGGTCTAGAATGGAGGTTCTTGTTTTATGTGTTCATTGCATTGCAATTTGCAAGGATCCATTAATTTGCAATGATCAGCAATGTGTTCATTCACAATCTCTCAGTAGATGAAAGATGGTAAGCAGCTGGCGTTGACAAATATGCTCACTATCAACATTTCATCAAGAAGAGAAGAGACAAGGAAGATATCTCACTGTTTCTGCAAAGGAATTTTACATTTGCAAAAGTTTATTATTTCTTCCTTTGCTTATGTTGTGCTGCCCTCATAGTTGAGGCATATGACTATAATGTACAATTCTACATACTAGCTGCTGATCAATCTCACATGTTATGAATCATTTGAATCTCAATCAGAGTTTGTCTCCTTTGGTGCAGGATTGTTTCTTTGCCTGCTAACCTTGACTTCATGATCTTCAACCACCGAGGCAAGGTCTTCCCTGTGGAAATGGATTTGAAGCTGAAACAATGATGACTTTAGGATATCCCTCTTTTGAGGATTAAACATATTTTCCCTGGAACATTTTAGAATTTTGGATTTGAATTTGATAATGTCATTGGTTTATCCATGTCTCTTTGCACCTTCGTTTTGTAGCTTATATATACTTCAGATTCCTGTACTGGCCACTTAGCACTTACTGGTAATTTTGACATCATATTATCACTTATATCATTATGAAGAAATAGCTTGCACTAACCTTCTCAGATGTTGTGCTCAAGTTATCTAACTGGTGGAATATTTTTGAAAACGTAGCTCTTCAAGCACCATGTTCTTAGAATTTGGCAACATTTTCAAGCTACAATAATAAAGTTTATTTTGGTAGTTGGGAGAGTGGTTGACCTGGAAGCTACATGTTGATAAATGCCAAAATTTAGTGTTGTCTTTGCAAGTGGTTTCTGAAACACAAGACCTTACAGTTGCTATGACATGCTTGACATATATTTATTAACGCATAATAATTGCATAAGACATGTAAGATCAAGTCATAACTCATATACAGCAACATGCAATGGGCAAATTTCATAATGTGATTTAGTAGGTAACTTGTTGAAAGATCTTTATACCTACATTTAAAGCAACAATTTGATTTTTGAGATTGGTAGATAAATCAACTGGGAGGGGAAACAGTTGGAATGGAATGCATCTTCTCAATTTTTTTTAACAATTGAGAGAGTAAAGTGTGATCTTTTATCATTAATTGTTATAAGTGGAACCAAGAAAAAATATGAGAAAAAATGCATTGAAGGGTTATAGATCACACTTTACTCAATTTTTTTCAACAATTGAGAGGATCCATTCTCATTGGAATGTGGTGTATTACGGCTCGGATTGACCTTTTTAACAGAGATGTAATAAACATTAGGTCAAGTGGTGATTGTGTTTCACATGGGGTCACTTATTATGTCTAACCGGATCTCAACTTGTAAATCTGCTGTCCATAAATGCAAAAATCATAAATAAAATCTGGAAAAAAAAAGTTAGATAGTGGACAACATTACATTAAGTGCCCAAACAATTCTTCTTAATTCTAACATATCATATATGTATAATTTGTTCTAGCAATTTGTGATCCTTTTCTAATTTGGGATCAGATGTTCACAATGTCACAAACTGTAATGTTTCTGCTTCAGCACAAAAGCACACATTATCAAACAAAGTCACAATTCGGTTTTAGAAAATTTTAAGAAATACCTCTCAGATAACAAACCAAAGAGTATAATAAATTATATTCATAAGCATGTGTTACATGCTGCAAAATTATTTGGGGAATTGAATGGGAAAATCGTGTTTGGGAGGGAGGCAAATGTGATAAGTAAAACAGAATAGGTTCCAAGAAACAGCAACAGCAAAGTGTTCTTCCATAACATCTTCACTTGATCTTCATTCTTCAAGTGTCTCATTGCTGTCCTTTTGGTGCTAAGAGTGAGAGACCCTTTCTATATCTGACAAGCAAAGGAGCTGAGCATCTAGAAAGAGAAATAGATTTTTTCAATTTTTTTTTTTCCTTTCAATTGTTGTAAAGTGTGATTTTTTACTGTACACTCTTTAAGTGGGACTTAAAAAACACATGAGAAAAGATATTAAACATATAAAATCACACTTGACAATATTAATTTAACAAAAAAAAAATTGAAAAGATCTATTCTCGAAATAAATGTTTATATTGTCTTTATATGAGTTTGGCTATTTATTTTGATACTAACATCTAAGGGAAATATATAGCATAAAAATAAAAAACTTGGGATGGGAATTTTATAGAAAAGTCATGAAGTTAATTAATTAATATTTAACATAAGTTAAATTGTGTGAATTATATTTTTTTTATTCCAAAATAACGAGTATATTTCTATTATAAATTTTTAGTTTATATAATGCAGATATTTTTGGCCTAAAATAATATTGACATTTAAACATTTTAACATCCTGGTTAATTCATTTTGAGAAAATTCATAGAAGTCGCCTTCAATCAAAATTTAAATTTGAGTGGAATAATGTTTCTGAATCGAAATAAACTTTTGAAACAAGTATGAAACCCTTTGTGGCAATAAGATTCGCCAGTGAAACTCCATCTCCTCATCACTTGTATGGAATTCTTGGATAGAGAATTAATTGACAATTTATCATCGCAAGTTTCGTCACGATATTTTTATGAGAGGTTAGACAACCTTTTAATGAATTGTTAGTTTCAGGATTGAGTTAGATATTTTTTTTATAAATAAATAAAATAAATATTTGGATCTATGACACATCTAAGCCTTATTGCTATTTAAGTCCAACCAAACAGGCCTAACACTAACAAAAATCATTCTCATTAAAAGAATATGTACACGCACCTGAAACCCTAAAAAACGTTACCTATCTCTTTGAGTTCTAATATGAAGAACCATTCATATCTCCTACTCAAAACTGCAACAAAGAAATTTAAAATCTCTCTCAAAACCTCTCAAAAATCTTTCAAATTCTCTGTGAAAACTACTGCAAAATTCAGTGGTACATTTGAGATCATCAATAAAAAAACATAGATATAGGAACAAAGATTCCTCAAAGTACTGACAAAACTACTTGTTCATTATGTTCAGTTTTTCTTTCCCATTCTCGCATTTCTACTAGTTCGGTTAGGGTTTAGTGGATCGAGTTTGTTCATTTAGTAGATTGAGTTTCTCTGATTCAATTTTTTCTTATTTTTCTTGTTTTGCTTGAAATTGTTGAACTTGTTCATGTATGGTTGTTTAGTTAGTTTTTGTTCAAATCTGAACTAATTTCGATTTATTTGTGAATTAATTGAGGTTCACTTGTGGCTATTGTTAAGTATTGACCAAACTTTTTATTCCTCAAGAAATTTCGGTTCATTTCTTGTTTAATTTAAGTTCACTTGGCTTCGTTTCACTTGAATTTGCTAAACTTGTTCATATGTGGTTATTTAGTTAGTTTCTGTTCATTTCTGAACTAATTTTGGTTTATTTGTAAATTAACCGAGATTCACTTGTGAGTACTGTTAAGTGTAACACCCTGTTAGCCTAAACCTTACCTCTAGCCGTAAAGCTAAGGATAACATAGTGCCACGACAGTTCTAAAGCTTATAATATAGTATATATTCAAGAATTTATATAACTAGAAGGCCGATGAAGGAGTAAAGCTCAAAGTCGCATAAAGCAGAATTACGAAATGTGAAGCATTCACACATGGTAATTAAATGCCTAGGTACGAACAGAACAAGATATAATACATATAAAACCTTGTAGATAGCTCCAAGATACACAAGGTAATAAATAAATTAACAAGATATATATATATATAAGTATGACATACAAAAAGAGGACAAGTCATAGCCTGCGGAGTTTAGGCCAGCTAGTCAAACTGAATACAACAGTGTTTTGAAGTTTTAAAACAACAACAACCTATCTCTCAAAGTTTTTAGAAATAAAGCCTCTAAGGCAGCAAGGTTATATAAATACAAAGGATGAGAGAGTGCTTATATCAAAATAAAGAAGAATAAAACAAAGATAGAACCATACTCCGCTCTGTCACCATCTCGCAACTCACTGAGGTGGGTTACGATCTGCATCTGAAAAATAACAACAACATATGGTATGAGAACTGGAGGTTCTCAATATGGTAACAGTTTTCAGTATATAAGATGTAAGGTTCCGGGATGCCAAAGGCAATCCTAGAACTTCACACCACAGATATTCAACCTTAAAAAAATAAATAAATAAACAATAACCATAAACAGGGTTATCTAAACTTAGGGGATTTCTAACTAATACTAAACACACCGCTGTATCCCACAGCCTTCGCCAACCTAACCTTCGTGCGAATCGGTGCGATCCCGTCGCCACCGCCTACCAAGCCTCCTCAATTCCAGCAGAAAACACAAGTAATGCAAACAAGTAAAGCACAAGTAATATACATATATAGCAAGTAAACAAATAACAAGTAGACATGTGATCCCTTTAGGTATAACTGAAGTTAAGCAAAGCAAACAAGCATATAGAAGATGCATATGATGAATGTCTGTCTTATTGGCTCGTGATATCACTTGTCGGTCTATAAATGCCAACCCGACACATCCTCCCAGATGAAGCCTTCCTTGACACTCCAGAGATATAGGCTTTGCACACTCATGCAGCAGAGAATCTGCCATGCCAGAGATATAGGCTTTGCACACTCATGTAGCAGGGAAGGTTATGCGAGCAAAATACAGCCCCAGCCCTCACATCTCAGCATAGGCAGGAGACTGCCCCAGCCCTTGCCCGAGGCGCATAGCGACTTGCCAAACCTAACAATTCAGTAACACAGTATAGCTCATTGATGAGCGGATATTTTATACGCTTTTTGGCATCATTTTCATATAGTTTTTAGTATATTTTGTTTAATTATTATTAAGTTTTTATAGGTTTTAGTGTAAAATTCACATTTTTGGATTCTGCTTTGAGTTTGTGTGTTTTTATGCAATTTTAGGTATTTTCTGGCTAAAATTGAGGAGTTGGAGCAAAAGCCTGATTCAGAGATAGAGAAAGCACTGCAGATGCTGTCCGGATCTGACCTCCTTGCACTCAAAAGAACTTTTTTGGAGCTACAGAAGTCCAAATGGAGCGTTCTTAACGACTATGGAAAGCTGAATTTCAGAACTTTCCAGCAATGTATAGTTTTCCATACTTTGCTTCAGAATAGAAGGCCCAAAACTGGCGTCCAATGCCAGCCTCTTGCCCCATTCCAGGCGTCCAGCACCCAAAGGAGGAGACCATCGCCCAAACGCCCAAAGACGACCCCCTAGCCAGCGTTTAACACCCTAGAGGCCTCATATCACGTGGATCTCATCAAAGCTTAGCCTAAACACTCACCAAATGTGCCCCAAAAGTAGATTTTAGCATTAAAAGACTCTTTTACCCTTTCTTATGTAATCTTTAGTCATTAGTTTAGTATTTAAGGGATATTTTACATAATCATAGGGGACTTTATGCCATATTTTCGTGTATCATTGTTTTTCCTATAAGTATGAGTTTCTAAACCTCCTAGGTTTAGGGGAGGAGTCCTACTGAGTTTTATGGATTAATAAAAGTATTACTGTTTCTCTTCAATCCGTGTTTGATTTAATTCTAAGATGTATTTTTGTTCTTCAACATGATGAACGGGATGACCCGTGACAATCATCTTCGTTCTTCATACTAAGACCGCGTGCCTGACAACCACCCGTGTTCTTCTTGGGTTCGTGTGAATACTTAAGTGGAAAGCATTGAACCGCCAGCTTGACTATACATCTCTTAGACGACTAATCCACAAATTTGTTAGGGCCTTCTCAAGACACCAGTTCACCCGAGGTATGGGGAGATTAGGGTCTCTGTGGTAGAGTCTAGAACCAAGGCGTAGCATCCTCTGATCCGGAAGATTCGACCTTGTCTGTGGCATTTTGAGTAGGATCACCAAAGGGAATGAACTGCATGAGCTTCACCCTCAATCAGAATGGATCTGCACTAACACTGGGGTTCAGATCTGGAGGAGTACTGGTGGCTGCTCAAACCAGTGTCAATAACATACAGCCTGCATTGAAGAAATCATTCACAATTGAAGAAGACAGTAAAACCAGAGTTAATCCAGAAGAACAAAGCATCTCCAAGCCTTAACCATCTAAGATTATCATTGTAAACAAATCAACCTAGTCTAGATCTCATAAATCCAACAACTCTTCTATCCGCTTGACTAAGATCTACAAGATAACCATAGCTTGCTTCAAACCACAATCCTCGTGGGATCGACCTTGACTCGCTCAGGTATTACTTGGACGACCCAGTGCACTTGCTGGTTCAGCTGTGCAAAGCGTGGGGATTCATGCACCAAGTTTTTGGCGCCGTTGCCAGGGATTGTTCGAGTTTGGACAACTGACGGATTATCTTGTTCCTTAGATCATGTATTGCCTTTAATTTTATTAGAGTCTTTTATTTTATTTTTCTTTTTTCGAAAAATGAAAATAACTTTTACAAAATGTTTTTCTTTTCTTTGTTTAATCTTTGTTCTTGCTTTGAGTCTTTTGTTTTTGTTCTTGTTGAAATTTTCGAAATCTTTGAGTCTATTTTCAAAAAAAATTTAAAATTAGTGTCTTTTGTTTAAGTCTTGTGTCAATCTTTAAGTTTGGTGTCCCTTGTTTGGCTTTATTGGCTTGAATTTTTCGAATAGTGTTCTTGGTCTTCATCTTGACTTTCAAGTTGTTCTTGTGTTTTCTTTTTCTTTTGATCTTAAAATCTTTAAGTTTGATATCTTTTCGGTGTTTTTCTTGCAAATTTTTGAAAATTGTGTGTTTGGTTTTCAAAAATTTTAAGTTTGATGTCTTTTGCATGTTCTTGTTTTCTTTGAATTCTTTGAGTTTTGTTCTTAGTGTTCTTCTTGATCTTCAAAGTGTTCTTGTTTTTATTTTTGTTTTGATCTTAAAATTTTTAAGTTTGGTGACTCTTTGTATTTTTCTTCTCAATTTTCGAAAATTAGTCTTCTCAGACCTAAAAATTTTAAGTTTGGTGTCTTTTTGGTGTTTTTCTCTTTCCTTATTAAATTCAAAAATAAAAAATAACTTTTCTACCTTGATTTTAATAAAAATTTTGAAAATTACAATAAAAATTCAGATTTTAATTTTAAAATTATTATCTTATCTTATCTTAATTTTAAAAATCAAATTTCAAATCTTATCTTTTCATATCTTATCATATCTTTCTTTTAATTTGATTCTTTCTTAACTTATCTTTCTTTTAAGTTTTAAAATTCAAATCTTTATCTTATCTTTTGTTATCTTTCAAAATTTAATTTCAAAATCATTATCTTATCTTATCTTAGTTTTAAATTTCAAAATTCAAATCTTTCAAAAATCATATCTTTTTCAAATTGCTATCTTATCTTTTTATCTTTCTTTAAAATTTAAAAATCTTATCTTTATCTTATTTCAAATTCAAAATTTAAATTAAAATTTCAAAATTCAAAATTTAAATTTCAAATTTCAAATTTTAAAATCAAACCTTTTCAAAAACTAAATCTTTTTCAAATCTTTATCTTATGCTGTTTCAAATTCAAAAACTCAAAATTTAAATTTAAAAATTCAAATCTTAAATTTCAATTTTTTTAATTTAAAACTTATCATCTCTTAACTTCCTTATCTTATCTTTCTTACCTAACTTATCTTATCTTTTCTATCTTAACTTCTTTTAAATTTTAAAATTAAATCTTTTTCAAATTTTTTTAATTCTTATCTTTTTTTGTTGACCTTTTCAAATATTTTTAAATTCAAATCTTTTCTAATCTTCTATCTTATCTTGTTTTCAAATCTTTCTTAATTAGTTAGTTATTTTCTCTTTCTTCTTTTTCAAAACTTCCTAACTAATTCTTCTCTATCCTATTTTTGAAATTTCTCTTCCATCTCTCCCATTTTCAAAAATTCATCAATTAACTTTAAAATCTTTTTAATTAATTAAGCTTGAATTTTTGAATTAAATAAATAAATAAAATAAAAACAAAAATATTTTAATTCTTGTTTCTCTTCGTGGTTCTTAATTTTCGAATTCTCTATCCATCTCTTTTCGAATTCTTCTTCTTCTCTCTTCTTTCTTTCTTCTTCACATCTCACATGGAGTTCTCTATTCTTTGACATAGAGCTCCCATTCTTTTTCTTTCTTATTTTCTTTTTCTTATTTATGTATGCAGGAACACTGAAGTCACTATGGATCTAAAGGGGAATATACGAATTAGGAGACCTCTGGGTTCTTATATATTTGACACTCCTATTAACTCAGATGACTTTAAGGTCAACCTAGACCAGATCTTGCTATTACGGCAAAAGTGCCAGTGTTATGGACACCCGCAAGAAGACCCCAGTAAGTTCATCTTCGACTTCCTGCAGTTCTGTGACACTGTAGAGACCAATTGAGTAGACCCTGAAGTCCCCAGGCTAAAACTCTTCCCATTTGCTCTGAGTGATCAAGCAAATGAATGGTGGCATGTTGAACTTAGAGGAAGTATGATCACCTGGGATAAAGTTGTTAACAACTTTCTGAACAGGTTCTCTCCCTCACAGAGACTAGCGAAGCTAGTGATAGATGTTCAGATCTTCAGGCAGAAGGAAAGCGAGTCCCTCCGTGATGCTTGGGAGAGGTACAAGCTGATGTTCAAAAATTGCCCTCCCCATGCGTTGTCTGGATGGGGCAAGATGATCATCTTCTATGAAGCTATCTCTAAGATTACCAGAGAGATAGTAGATCATTTTACAGGCGGTTCTCTGTACCTAATAGAGACACATGAAGAGGCAGATGAGCTCATTGAGATAGCTGCCAATAACTAGCACTTATACTCCTGTGAGGAGACCTCAGCTAGAACAGAAGTTCTAGACATGGAGACCTTAAAAGAAGGTGGGACAGTAGTCTTCTCCAAGGAGGCCAAACCTCAGGAGCATGCTACTAAGGGACTTAAAGCAATCACGGACCAGAAGGATCCGGAGATTGCTATTGAGCACACCACTACAGAAGAGAAGGAACCCAAGTTGATTCTTCTTTGGGCGTGCAAGAGGAGCAAGTGATTACCACAGAGCTCGCCCTTATAGAGGTGAAAGAGTCTCAAGAGCTGCCTTTGTAGGCGTGCAACCAGAACAGAAGATGAGCAACTGGCTCATTTCTATGCAGCATTCAAGAAGCTGCAAGTCAATATATCTGATGCAAAGGTATTGGGAAAAAAGACCCCCTATCTGGCCTGTCTAAAAGGCATTCTTTTTGAAAAGAAGGACCTAAGGGGAGATGAATTAGAGGTACTTACTGAGAAGTACAGTATCCTAATTCAGAATGAGTTGCCTAGGAAGATGCCAGATCCAGGGAGATTTCAGATTCTATGGACTACTGGAAAGCTCACTTTTGTCAAAGCCCTGTATAATCTTGGCTTAAGTTTAAATTTGATACCTTCATCTGTGATGAAGAAGCTAGAAATCCAAGAGACATAAGAAACAAGGATTACCTTGCATAAGGATTGGATAGTGTTCAAGGTTCTTGACCCTCTATTACCCCCTGACAAAGGAGGCACTTGCATAAAGGATTCAGCATTCAAGCATCCTCCCTTGAATGGAACCAATTCAATCCCTCCTAAGACCAAACGTAAGTTTGGTATTGGATATACACTATCTACCAAGGAGGAAGGCCCTAAAAAGATGACACCTAGGGGTTGAAAAAACAAAAATATCCCTAGCGAAGGCTTTTCACCATGGAAAATGGTAATGTTCACTTATCTCATCATGGTATTCATCATGGAAGAGGGAAGTGGCAAAAAAGGACACCAACATATTGCTGCAAGCCCAACCTTGCCTTAGGCAGTGAATAAGATCCTGTCTCTTGAGCATATTACGCTATTCCATGAAAGTACAGAAAGGACACTCTCGGTAAGGAGTAAAGATTTATTCCTCTATGACTATCTTCCTCCTTGAAAGGAGCTATTCGTCAAGCTAATGACATTAAAGAAGCGCTTGTTGGGAGGAAACCCAAGCTTAATTAATTATTTTCCTTAATTTTATTTTACTTTGATTTATTTTTTTAGGTTGATGATTGGTGCGCGAAATTGTGAACAATACTTTTTCACAACTCTCATAATCCCCGGTAATGGCTCCAAAAACGTGGTAGCTCAATACCATGGCATTACACAACTTCGCACAACTAACCAGCAAGTGCACTGGGTCGTCCAAGTAATAAACCTTACGCGAGTAAGGGTCGATCCCACGGAGATTGTTAGTATTGAAGCAAGCTATGGTCATCTTGTAAATCTTAGTCAGGCAAACTCAAATAGTAATGGTGATGAACGAAAATAACATAAAAGATAAAGATAGTGATACTTATGTAATTCATTGGTAGGAACTTCAGATAAGCGCATGAAGATGCCTTCCCTTCCGTCTCTCTGCTTTCCTACTGTCTTCATCCAATCCTTCTTACTCCTTTCCATGGCAAGCTTAAGCAAGGGTTTCACCGTTGTCAGTGGCTACCTCCCATCCTC
>NC_029777.3:32788040-32803421 GCF_000817695.3 Arachis duranensis
GGTGACTTTGAACGCCGGTTTGGGCCATCAAATCTTGGGCAAAGTATGGACTATCATATATTGCTGGAAAGCCCAGGATGTCTACTTTCCAACGCCGTTGAGAGCGCGCCGATTGGGCTTCTGTAGCTCCATAAAATCCACTTCGAGTGCAGGGAGGTCAGAATCCAACAGCATCTGCAGTCCTTTTTGGTCTCCGAATCAGATTTTTGCTTAGGTCCCTCAATTTCAGCCAGAAAATACCTGAAATCACAGAAAAACACACAAACTCATAGTAAAGTCCAGAAAAGTGAATTTTAACTAAAAACTAATAAAAATATACTAAAAACTAACTATATCATAACAAAAACATACTAAAAACAATGCCAAAAAGTATACAAATTATCCGCTCATCAATGATCTTGTGCAGTAGTAAAAACAGAGACAGAAAAATTTAGCAGTGAAAACATAACACTCTGGATGGAGTTTTGCTAGAGTTGAACGCCAGCCAGGGAGCAGACCTTGGGCGTTCAACGCCAATGCAGAGGGTAGGAAATCTAAATTTTCTAGCCTCTCAAGACTAGTGGGTCTCACAGCATATTTACCTACCCCCACCCACTTCAAAATTAAATTTCCCTCCCATTTTTTCCACCCATGGCTGAATCACTCTCCCCCTCCATCTCCTTCTATTTTCTTCTTCTTTTACTCTATCCTTCTCTTTTCTTTATTTTGCTCGAGGACGAGCAAAGCTTTTAAGTTTGGTGTTAGAAAAGCATTGCTTTTTGCTTTTCATTACCACTTATGGCACCTAAGGTTAGAGAACCCTCTAGAAAGAGGGAAGGAAAGGCAGTATCCACCACCTCCGAATCTTGGGAGATGGAGAGATTCATCACCAAAGAGCCATGAGAGAAGATCAAAGGGCTATGAAGGAAGAATAACAAACACAAAGGAGTGACATTGAAGAGATCAAGCACTACATTGGATCCTCAACGAGGAGCACTAGCCGCCACCATTAAAGGTGGATTCATTCTCTTAATCACCTCACTTTATGTCATTTTTCTGTTTTCTGTTATGTTGTATTGTTTGTTCTCTTGTTCTTATTTCATGATCCTTTTTATCTATGTCTTAAGGCTATAAAATGTTCCATATGTCTCTCACCTTGCTGAAAAGAAAATTTTAATTGTAAAGAATTGAGAGATATGTGAATTTCAAGTTTACCATAAGAATAGTTCAATTATCTTGATGTGGTGGCATTGCTTTTGTTTTCTGAATGTATGAATAAACAGTGTATATTTGAAATTGAAATTTTAGAATGTTGGCTCTTGAAAGAATGATGAAAAAGGAAAGATATTATTGGTAATCTGAAAAATCCAAAAAATTGATTCTAGAAGCAAGAAAAAGTAGTAAAGAGAAAAAGAAAAAGCATGTTACAAAAGAAAAAAAATAATATATGCATGCGAAAAAAAGAAAAAAATTGACGAACAAAAAAATAAATAAATAGAAAAATAAATAGAAAAAGCCAATAGCTCTTTAAACCAAAAGGCAAGAGCAAAAAGCCAGTAACCCTTTAAACCAAAAGGCAAGGGTAAAAGGATCCAAAGATCCTAAGAGTGTGCTTAAGAACTATGGACACCTCTATATGGGGATTCTAGCAACGCTGAATCACAATCCTAAGGGGTTCACCTCGTTAAAGTGTCTGTGGCATTTATGTATCCGGTGGTAATACTGGAAAACAAAATGCTTAGGGTCACGGCCAAGACTTCAAAAGCTGTGTTCAATAATAAAAAAGAACTAAACTAGGAGAATCAATAATATCATCTGGATTCTAAGTTCCTAAAGAGACCAACCATTATGAGTTTCAAAGGATAGTGGGATGCCAAAACTATTCAGAAGCAAAAAGTTACTAAGTCCCGCTCATCTAATTGAAACTGAGCTTCATTGAAAACTCTGAGATTTATTGCACCTTACTATTCTTTTTATCCTACTGTGTTTTTAGTTGCTTGGGAACAAGCAATATTTTAAGTTTGGTGTTGTGATGAGTGGATATTTTATACGCTTTTTGGCATCATTTTCATATAGTTTTTACTATGTTTTGTTTAATTTTTATTAAGTTTTTATAGGTTTTAGTGTAAAATTCACATTTTTTGATTATACTTTGAGATTGTGTGTTTTATGCAATTTCAGGTATTTTCTGCGTGAAATTGAGGAGCTGGGATAAAAGCCTGATTCAGAGACAGAGAAAGCACTACAGATGCTGTCGGATCTAACCTCGCACTCAAAAGAGCTTTTTTGGAGCTATACAAGTCCAAATGGAACGTTCTCAACGGCTATGGAAATCTGACTTCCAAATCTTTCCAGCAATGGCTAATAGTCTATACTTTGCTTTAGAATAGAAGGCCTAAAACTGGCGTCCAACGCCAGCCTCCTGCCCCATTCCAGGCGTCCAGCACCAAAAGGAGGAGACCAGCGTCCAAACGCCCAAAGAGGACCCCCTTGCCAGCGTTTAACACGCTAGAGGCCTCATACCATGTGGATCTCATCAAAGCTCAGCCCAAACACTTACCAAGTGGTCCCCAAAAGTAGATTTTAGCACTAAAAGACTGTTTTACCCTTTCTTATGTAATCCCTAGTCATTAGTTTAGTATTTAAGGGATATTTTACATAATAATAGGGGACTTTATGCCATATTTTCATGTATCATTATTTTTCCATATCAGTATGAGTTTCTAAACCTCCTAGGTTGAAGGGAGGAGCCCTGCTGAGTTTTATGGATTAATAAAAGTATTACTGTTTCTCTTCAATCCGTGTTTGATTTAATTCTAAGATGTATTTTTGTTCTTCAACATGATGAACAGGATGACCTGTGACAATCATCTTCATTCTTCATACTAAGACTACGTTCCTGACAACCACACGTGTTCTTCCTAGGTTCGTGTGAATACTTAAGTGGAAAGTATTGAACCGCCAGCTTAACTATACATCTCTTAGACGACTAATCCACGACTTCGTTGGGGACTTCTTTAGACACCAGTTCAACCGAGGTATGGGGAGATTAGGGTCTCTATGGTAGAGGCTAGAACCAAGGTGCAACATCCTTTGATCCGGAAGATTCGACCTTGTTTGTATCGTTTTGAGTAGGATCACCAAAGAGAATGAACTGCAGGAGCTTCACCCTCAATCAGAATGGATCCGCACTAACACTGGGGTTCAGATCTGAAGGAGTATTGGTGGTTGCTCAAACCAGCGTCAATCACATACAGCCTGCCATAGAAGAAATCATTCACAATTGAAGAAGACAGTAAAACCAGAGTTAATCCAGAAGGACAAAGCATCTCCAAGCCTTAACCATCTAAGATTATCATTGTAAACATATCAACCTAGTTCAAATCTCATAAATCCAACAACTCTTCTATCCGCTTGACTAAGATCTGCAAGATAACCATAACTTGCTTCAAACCATAATCCTCGTGGGATCGACCCTGACTCGCTCAGGTATTACTTGATCGACCCTGACTCATTCTCAAGTTCCCAACTCTTCATAACCATCACCGGTTTCCAATTTCTCAAATTACTATCAACTATCGCCACCTCTTAAGTTCTCTGAAACATCACCAATATAATACTCCGCCCGCTCAACCATAACTTCAGAAACCTACGTCACCGTCTTCTAAACTTATATGGAAATTTATCTATTTAAATCTCTAACTCATCTTTAATAATATTAGGACCTAAGCACTAGATCGTATTCTTAAATGGAATTTGAAGGAAGTTTGGAAAGTTAGAGAACTCTTAAAAATGAAGAAAAATTATTTTTCAACAAAATAGGGTCTATGCGTACGTATGCCCCATGTATGCGTACGCATACTTAAAATTTTGCCCATCTCGTGTACGCATACAAGTGGTCGCGTATGCATAGGTACCAAATAGAATGGCGCGCTCGCGTATGGAGAGGTTCACGTACGCATACCCTTCCAGACTTGCAGAATTTTATAAAGTTGCATAAATCAGTTTTAAACACCAAATTTAAACGTTCATAACTTCTTCTACAGAAAACTAAGGCTCAAGTTATGATTCGTCAAAGTTCACCAAAAACTGGTTTTTACCAAAAATTTGCTAGGTTCTCGAAACTTCCAAAATACACAACCAAACTAAACCAAAACATACCCAATCCATCACAAAATACTACCACACACTACACGTTACCATTCCATTGTACTTTCATCACTTCTACACTTAATTCACTCAATTTTTCCTCCATAATTTAACACAAATCTATAATTCCATTCAATATTCTCCTACCAATAATTTATACAATCTAATTCTTCATATACACCCTTCATCACTCACAACACCATCACATCACTCCCATAGCATCACAATCATTATATCACAATTATCACTATTCAATATCATCATTCACCAACATCATCACAATCCTCACAATCCTCATACATCACAATTATCAACAATTAATATCAAACCTATCCTATGGTCCACAAGCCTAAGTGAAACGACCTAACTCCCAGCATGTCATGATCATACTAGAAGCTGAACGTTACCAACTTGTTTCCCCAACTTAAGTAATATTTAATAAATATAAGCCTGTTCGTTGTTAACACCTCGCGAGACTTCGAGTAATTTTTTTTTAAAATAATGGTAGTTTAGAGTTGCATATATACAATATAACAAGGAAACATGAGTACACACATTCAGAGAATAGTAGAAAGCAATACATAGAACATCACACCATAATATACATCATAATAAAGAAGTGGCTCAGTTATACCAGTATAGAATTATAATACAGCATCTTTTAGTTAGTGACTCATAAAATATATACATATATGTACATAAGATGTCCCAGGGCCTGGCCTGTCCAAAAGCCCCTAAGCTGGAACCCAGGCTAGCCTAACTCTATGACATGCCTATTTCCTCTGAGCATGCTAGTAAAAGTGAGGGAGACACTCTAAGGTACTGGAGTTAGAGTGGATGCCTCAAAGGTCTCCTCGTCTCTGATCCAAAAGCCCCTCACAGAAAACCATTGGGTAGGTGGTGACACCCGCTCACTGATGTCTCATCTAGCTCATCACTTCCAGAAGAGATACCTATGATCTCAAAGTCCTCCTCAGGTTGCATCCAAGAAAGAGAAATGTCAGAGGATACATCGGGATCGAAGAAATGTGTAGTAAATGGACGCTGAAAAGGGTCTACCATGTACTATATAATCACGTACAAGAGGTGTCGTACAACAGATATAATACTCGCAGCCGTGCACTGGGTCGTCGTGGATTTACGGATGATTAATTTCATAGGGCTGGGGTAAGAATTGGGGAGTTCTTAGTAAGGTCGGGGTTTATAGTTAAGTACATAAAAGGTTTTTGAATATTTGATTGTTAAACCATCAATTTTCAAAGGATTTAGAAACTTGCAAACGACATTATAAATAGACTTAACTATAAACCTTTACTGGATCATAAACATAAAAGTAGTTACCTACGTGGTATAAATGATCATCCTGTTCCAAGCATATGTTCATTAAGTCTATGTTGAAGCAGTTAGATACTTTATACAGAACTAGATGTCAAACAAACCAACCACGGCCTCAGGCCCAACAACTCAATCAACATCCAATAACCACATTCTCAAACAATCAGTTATAAACACAAGTAATGAGGTTCAAACACAATCAAGAGCAGTTATGTCAAGTATAGCAATTAGCAATTAAACATAATTATTCACATAGGCAAACCAAGTACAATATGCACAAACAAGTATGATGCATGTCTGGTCCTACTGCAGGTAATGAGCTCATTTGTCGGTTTCGACCCGCACCTGACGCAATTCAACCCTCCAAGTCAGATAAGGCCTTCCCAGAACTTAATCCCAGATTAAGTACCGCATACCCTCTACCAAGTACTCTCGACTTGCAGGGCTGGTAATTGCTCAAATCTCAATATATCGCAGGTATGCGAGTCAGGCCTCTACCAAGCATTTAGCTTGCAGGGCTGGTATTCTCTTTACCGTAGCCTGTCTGGGAAGCAACAGCACAATATGGGCGTCCCCGCACAATATTCACAACATCGCCCGATGGCTCATATTTCACATATAACATACTTTCCATCACTTAGCAATCATCTTCATCATCTTTTCACAATTATAAATCAAGCATCACAACATCACAGTGAGCTCATTTCACAATTTTCTGCTTACTCTGTAAGGTCAAGCACACTACTATATAGCTTTTAACTCATTTTCTTTCTAACATGTATGAAAGTTTTTGAATCCTTTTTCATTAATTACATACCTCAATACCGTCTCTTATACCTTTACTTAGGTGTTTAATAAATAGAATTAAGGAATTCTGGACTCAAAACTGCCTTCTTGAGACTTTTAGGAAAAACTATTTTTTATCAATATTTTATTATTATTAATAAAATAATATTAATAATAAAAAAATATTTTAATATGTTAATATTAAAATAATAATATTTTATTCAACTTTTAGAAATTGCATTTTAACCCCCAAATTTTTAGAAATTGCATTTTAACCCCCTTAATTTTTAATAATTGCACTTTAACCCTTTAACTTTTCATTAATTAACTTTCAACCTCAAACTTTTTAATAATTAAATTTTGACCCCAAAATCATCAAACCAACACGTTTTCTTGTCCTTCCAAAATTCAAAATAATTTTTTTCCAAAAGTTTATCAGATTTCCACTTGGTTTTCAGCTAGTTTTCCAATCTTTTCGGTAATTGATTTTTACCTGATTTTTACCAAACCAAAGAGCAACGTTTTAGCCATCAAATACACATAAAAAACCATAAAATATCTTGAATTTCATGACTAGAAAGCCACGTTTTCTAGCAGGGACAACAACGACTTTAGAACCATCAAAAACTTGATTTTCAAGCATTAAACAACAAGATCTCATGATTAAACCATCACACAAACACTCAAAATCAAGCCTCAAGCAACAAGATCTGGTTTAGAACTTCAAGAACACAACCAATCATTGATTGATTTACCAAACCTTACCTCCTTTGCAGCTGCCAAGAATTGAACCAAGAACAAGCTTCCAAAAGCACTTTTACGCCTATTTTAACATCAAAAATAACTTTAGAACCATATGAACCATGAAGGCTGAAGCTTCATGATGATTAAAAGAAGGTTTTCCTCACCTCAAGGCAGCTAGAAATCATGTTTTCTTAGAGCCTATGGTGATTGAACAAGAGATCCTAAGAGAAAACATGAAGAAAACATCATCAGCTTGAGTTTCCACCATGGCTGAAACTTCAAGGAGGAGGAGCAGTCATCATGCCTTGATTTACCCCATGAAAATTGATATAAAAATAAAGAGGAGGAAGAGGTAAACACTTTTGTTGGATTAGATTTTTGATAGGGGTTTAGTTTGAGAAAGAATGGAGAAAGAAGCTTGAAGCTTTCATAGAAGTTCTTCCATTATTCTCCCATGAAAATTTTCGAATTTTGGCTTGCCTTGGAAGAAAAGGTGATGGTAATTATGAGTCTAGGGACCCATGGGGTTAGGATAAGCATTATCCTAAGGTTTGGTGTAAAAATATCTCAAGAAAAGATAATTATTGAAGCTAGATGTATTAGAGTATAAGTGTTTCTTACTTTTTCCTTTAGAAACCTTTTCTTGAAGAGCAAGAAAGGAAACACGTGGTGGCTAACTCTGGGAGAGCCACATGTCACAGGGTGCTGACTCATCAGAGTTTAATAATAAAATATCATTATGAAGATAATTACTAAAACTAGATACACGTTGGTGTTGAGCTTCTTTCTCAAGTTGCTTTAATCGATCATGAAGTGCTTCTATCACTCCCGGATTTGATGAATTTTTGTCTCCATTAGATTCCAGAGTATCTTTAAGTATAGCATCCATGTTCTTGTGCGGCGTTCTATCTTCCAAACCTGAGTCGTGGTCGTTGTCATGGTTGTCCGCGATGGTGTTGGGATGACTTCCAGGTTCCCCGGCAACGGCGCCAATGTTCCGATGGTTACCTGAAACTGTAGGTCGATCTCGGTCGAGATCTTCTGTGTTGGTCAGAGCCGACGTGTCCAGCGGGTGTATAGCGGCCGGAGCTGGTGTGTCCGACTTGTGGAACTGAGAGTGCTGCTGATCCTTTATTACCAAAGGGTGGGGGGTACCTGCAAGGGACTCCGATGCTTAAGTTAGCAAGGGTATTAAACAGGTATTGAGTAGAATCAGAATATGAGTTATACCTAGGTGCTCCAGTGTATTTATAATGGTGAGATGTGGCCTCCTGTGGATAAGAAAAGTTAGTTATCTTATCTTATCTTTTATCTTATCTTCAAGTGAGGTCATCTTATCTTCAAGGGAACTGCCCTTCTCTTGTAGGCTTGGGCTGCCTTAGGATCTGGGGCGTGTTCTTCTATTTGGGCCCTTTGTTTGGGCTTTCTCGTGACTTGGCCGAGCTCTTTAAGAAGAGGTCGGATTGTCCTGACCTGAAGAGGTCGGTCGCTTTGTCTGTAGAACATCCCGGGTCGGACAACTCGACCCAGGATATGAACAGTGCCCCTGCTTGAGCTCGGTCTTCTTTTTGAGATCGAGTCCTTGACTTCGGTCTTTCTTTGGTGAAGCCGAACTCAAGCATTTTGTCGGCTCCTTTGTAGCAGCTTTGAATGTAGAACGTTTCTTCTAAAAGACGCGTGCTTTTATATCGGCGCTTTTTTGGGAACGTGCGAGGGTTTAATGCCCTCTTTAATTTGAGCATTAATTGCCCTGTTTCCCTTTGGTTCTTTACTTTGATTTTGAAAACCCAGAAACGGTTTTTCTCCTTTAGCTTTTTCGTAACTTCTTTTCTCTGCTTTCTTTGCTTTCTGTTCTTTTGTTTGCGCTTCTGCTTTGTCTTGGAGTTCATAGTTTTCGTGTTTTCTCTTCTGTGACATTGCTCTTTGTTTGCATTTTTGCTTGTGAGAGGACGTCCCAGATTTCGTTTCAATTTCCTCGAAGCTTGCTGTTCTTTTCCTGGTAAGTACTGGCTTTCTTGTAGCTTTGTTTTCAATTTTTGGTGAAGCTTCGATTTTGCATGTTTGAAAGTTTGAATCTTTCGAAGTCTTGTATTTGCTTGTCACTGTAACATGTTCTTCCTGTCTTTCTTTTACGCATTGTCTTGGCTTTTTCGTTGAGGCTTTCTAGGGTTTTATTGTCGTTTGTGGTTTTTTCCTGCCTGATACTTGATAAAAATCTGCGTCTGTTCCTCGCTTTGTTTGAAGATTTGCTTTTTGCCTGATCTTTGAAAAAAGGTTGCACCTTTAATGGTCTCTGCTTGGCGTGTTTGGTAGAGTGCAACGATTTTTTGTATTTCTCCTTGCAGAAAGGTGTTTTGCTATTTTTTTGGATTTTTTTTGAAATATGCTGGGATGTAAGCTTTGTAGATTGATTTCTGGAAACCTTGCTTTGTTACTGCCTCCAAGGGATGCCCCAGGACTTTTGGTTTGAGTCTTGGGGTTTTCCTTTTCTTTGTTCCATCGCCTGAGAAGTATTGACCGAGTTGTTTTCTCCCTTCGTCCGAGATGTTTGTGGTAACCCCATCTTCTTTTCTTACTTGTAGGATTAGTTGGCCTCATGTCTTCTTGCAATAACATTGTAGAGATGTCTTCCAGAGTTCCTGAGGGGATGTCCGATTGGCTGGACTCCCTTGTTTTGTTGTGTGTTTCTGTTGTGGATGCTGAGTTTTGAACATAGCTGAGGAAGCGCCATAGGATTTGTGGTATGAATGCCCGTGAAGAGGATTACGAGCTTATTGCTACTGATTCTGATGAGAGAGTTTGTTTTCCGACTTCCATTGAGAGGGAGCGTCCCTTCTTCTATGCCTATGAATACTTCTTCAGCCAGTTTAATGTTACCTTTCCTTTTACTGCTTTTGAGACTGACCTGTTGTGGTCGTGTAATATTGCTCCATCCCCGCTTCACCCTAATTCTTGGGGTTTTATTAAAATTTTTCAACTTCTCTGCCGTGACCCAGACTTTTTTCCTTTATTTGTTTGTTTCCGCCAAGCCTGGCGGTTCTTCAAAAAAGAAAGCTTCTTGGGTTTCCTTCAGGTCCGCCCAGGGCCACAAAGTTTTTGCTATGTATGATGAGTCCTTCAAGGATTTCAAGAATTACTTTTTTAAGGTTCGTATTGTCGAGGGGGCCCGCCCCTTTTTTCTTGATGAAAATGATGAGCCTTCTTTCCCTTTAGAGTGGCAGAGGGATGTGAGAGTGTCTCGCTATACCTGGGAGATGCTTGATGATGTTGAGCGTGCTTTTGTTGTTGTTCTTGAGGATCTGTGGGGGAAACCACCCCATCTTGATACAAAAAGGTTTTTGAATGACCTGTCCTTGGTTTGGACTGTTTTGGGTACTTGTCTGACATGTCTCTTATACTTGTTTCTTAATTTTTTCTTCCCTTTGTTGTGACCATAACTCTTTGCTGTGGCTAATTCTGTATTTGTAGAGATGTCTAAGAACAACGACTCCATGAAGGCCTTTAAAAGGGCAAAGAAGGCAACTGCTGCTCTGAACATCTCGGCTAAAGTGACCGGCAAGGGATCTTCTCAGGTCCCAGTGAAGCCTCCTGTGCCGAGTTCTCTCGGGCCGAAGAAAGTAATTCCTACTCCTCGGTTTCATCAGGTCGATCATCCTCAGACTTCTGCCGTTGCTTCTGGTGTCCCTCCCTTAAAAAAGCAAAAAACATCCGAGCCCTTTAACATGGATGCCCCGGACTTTGATGCTATCGAGTTTGTTGACCAACAAATTGCCCCCTATGGTGGGCTTTCTATGGACGACGTGTCTCTTCTTCAACATCTAGATTTTATCACCAAAAGTAGTGTGAAGATGGCTCATATGGGTGCGGCTATTTTCCAAATAGTTCAGGGGATCCCGATTCATGCCACAAAATCCTTCATAGAGGAGGCCAAGTCAGAATTTGATCAGATTAAGGGTCTGAAGGATGAGTTGGAGGTGAAGTTGGCGAAGGTGGAGAAGGAGCTGGAGGGTGAGAAGGCTAGCTCTATTGCCTTGGCTGCTTCTTTGAAGTTGGTTGAGGACATGGCACTGAAGCATAAGGATAGCTATGTCTCGGCTTATAGGGAATTGATGCATCTCCGGGATGATTTGGAAACTGCTCGGATTAATTATGGTGAGCTTCAGGGTCACCTTGTGGGCAGTGTAACAGCCGCCTCCGAGAACCTGTTGGAGCAGTTCCGGATTGTTGCTCCTGATGCCGACTTGACTCTCATCAGCCTGGACAATATTGTAAGGGATGGTAAGATTGTCCCTGATGACCAGGATGATGATGAGGCTGACCCTCCCCAGTGCCTTCTCTTAAAGTGTCGACCTCCTCAGTTCCTCCTGTTACGTCCGATCCGGATTGCTAGATTCCGAACCGGGATGATGGAACTGTAGATGCTGTGCCTATTCAGACTTGCCCTCCTTCTCCCCGTAATGATGCTGCCGGGAAGGCTCCAGATCTTGGTTGATCTCCTTTGAGTATTTGTGTAAATAGCCTGGTTTGTGGGCTTTGAACTCTTTTTTTGTGAATGATGTTTTATTGACTGTTGATACTCCAGTTGCTATTTTTAGCAACTTTATTTTGAAAACAAAATGGTTTCTCTGAGGTTGATTTTGGTGGCCTCTTCGAAGCTTTATCATACTATGCTTTCATTGTGCTTTAGCAGGGTATCTGTTGGAATCTTGCTGCTTGGCCTCTTTAGATTGCTTTCATATTTTTTGTTTGTAGCTTGGATCCTTTTGAGGTCGTGACTTGTGGGGGATCCAACTTGTTTCTCGGTTTCCTCGCTTTTGTTTGTATTTTTAGCGCCTTATAACCGATTTCTTTATGTTGGTCCCCTTCTAAGTTATTTTTGTAATCCTCTTTCCTGGACCTTTGCCAGGTCTCTTTAAGGGATTACTTTTATAACTTATCTTTGTAGGAGACCGACTTCGTTAGGTCAATCTTTTCCTAGTTGTTTTTGTAATCCTCTTTCTTGGACCTTTGTTAGGTCTCTTTCAGGGATTACTTTTACAACTTGTTTTGTAGGAGACCGACTTCGTTAGGTCGATCTCTTCTAAGTTGTTTTTGTAATCCTCTTTCTTGGATCTTTGTTAGGTCTCTTTCAGGGATTACTTTTACAACTTGTTTTGTAGGAGACCGACTTCGTTAGGTGGATCTCTTCTAAGTTGTTTTTGTAATCCTCTTTCTTGGACCTTTATTAGGTCTCTTTCAGGGATTACTTTTACAACTTGTTTTGTAGGAGACCGACTTCGTTAGGTCGATCTCTTCTGAGTTGTTTTTGTAATCCTCTTTCTTGGACCTTTATTAGGTCTCTTTCAGGGATTACTTTTACAACTTGTTTTGTAGGAGACCGACTTCGTTAGGTCAATCTCTTTTAAGTTGTTTTTGTAATCCTCCTTCTTGGACCTTTATTAGGTCTCTTTTAGGGATTACTTTTACAACTTGCTTTGTAGGAGACCGACTTCGTTAGGTCGATCTCTTCTAAGTTGTTTTTGTAATCCTCTTTCTTGGACCTTTATTAGGTCTCTTTCAGGGATTACCTTTACAACTTGTTTTGTAGGAGACCGACTTCGTTAGGTCGATCTCTTCTAAGTTATAGCAATTCCTCTTTAATAGGGTTGGCCAGACCTCTTTTCAGGGATTTGCTGATAACTTGGACTGACTTGGTCCAACTTTTTAATGTCGGCCAGTCTTTTTTAAGTTATTATATAGCAATCCATAAGACCTCGTCAGGTTCTTTTTGGGATCACTTTCGATAACTTCTTGCATTATTCTGTGTTCATCTTTTGCCGATTTGTAGATTGTGGTTTCTGTCCTGGTTTAATCGACCTTTAGGTGAATCGCGTTTTCACCTTTGTCGGTCGATTATTCCTATCAAGATCGTATAGTGAATCTGTTCTTCACTTTCTGTTCGATCCGTTGCTTTATAATCGGACGATGAATGCTTCAGATTAATGCGTCTTGATAACTTGTAGAATATCTGAAATGTATTTTATTTAAAGAAAGTGCAAATATATACAGGCGGGAGTTTTTCATACCCTTAAGTCAGATTAAATCTCAATCTTGACGCTTCATTAAAAAAACTTTTCAGGAAAAAGAGTGCATCTTGTGATGAGACCTTTATCTAACTATAGTACCTTCTTACGTTACAGGCGTGCCATGATCTGGGGAGTTCTCGTCCCTCGAGTTTGGACAGTCTGTAGTAGCTCTTCCCAAGTACCTCTGTGATTCGGTAGGGTCCTTTCCAGTTGGCTGCCAGCTTTCCTTCTTCGGGTCAGTAGTTCCAATATCATTTCGGATTAAGATGAGATCATTCTCAGTGAAACCTCTTGGTACTACCTTTTGATTATATCTGGAAGCCATTCGCCATTTTAGTGCTTTTTCTCTGATCCGAGCTCTCTCTTGGATTACCGGAAGTAGGTCGAGCTCTTCTCTTTGAAGTTGAGAGTTGGTTTGTTCATTGTAGTGGACTACTCGGGGAGACCCTTCCTTAACTTCTATTGGAATCATTGCCTCCACTCCGTATGCTAATCGAAATGGGAATTCGTTCGTAGTGGAATGTGGAGTTGTTCGATACGCCCATAGGACTTGTGAAAGTTCCTCGGCCCAAGCTCCTTTTGCTTCTTGTAGTATCCGTTTCAGCCCGGACAATATGACTTTGTTGGCTGCTTCGACTTGTCCATTGGCTTGGGGATGTTCGATGGAGGTGAACTGGTGTTTTATGTTCAAGTCGGCCATTAGTTTTCTGAAGCCTGCATCTGTGATGGAGTATGGAACCCCGAACCTTGTAATAATGTTCCTATATAGGAATTTCTAACTTCTTTGAGCAGTGGCGTTGGCTAGGGGCTCTGCCTCAATCCATTTTGTGAAGTAGTCTACCCCTACTATGAGGAATTTGACTTGTCCCGATCCCTGGGGAAAGGGTCCGAGAAGATCGAGTCCCCACTTTGCAAATGGCCAGGGTGAGGTTACGCTGATGAGCTTTTCCGGCGGGGCGATGTGAAAGTTGGCATGCTTCTGACATGGTGGACATGTCTTTACAAATTTGGTAGCTTCCTTTTGTAGAGTTGGCCAATAGAATCCCGCCCAGAGTACCTTTTTGGTGAGAGCTTGCGCTCCGAGATGATTGCTGATGAGCGGATAATTTATACGCTTTTTGGCATTGTTTTTAGTATGTTCTTAGTATATTTTAGTTAGTTTTTATTATATTTTTATTAGTTTTTATTTAAAATTCACTTTTCTGGACTTTACTATGAGTTTGTGTGTTTTTCTGTGCTTTCAGGTATTTTCTGGCTGAAATTGAGGGACCTGAGCAAAGATCTGATTCAGAGGCTGAAAAAGGACTGCAAATGCTGTTGGATTCTGACCTCCCTGCACTCGAAGTAGATTTTCCGGAGCTACATAAGCCCAATTTGCACGCTCTCAACTGCGTTGGAAAGTAGACATCCTGGGCTTTCCAGAAATATATAATAGTCTATACTTTGCCCAAGAATTGATGGCCTAAACCGGCGTTCCAAATCAGCTTCAGAATTCCCGGCGTTTAACGCCGGAACTGGCACAAAAGTTGGAGTTAAACGCCCAAACTGGCACAAAAGCTGGCGTTTAACTCCAGAAAAAGTCTCTACACATGATAGCTTCAATGCTCAGCACAAGCACACACCAAGTGGACCCTGGAAGTGGATTTTTACGTCATTTACTCATTCTTGTAAACCCTAGGTCACTAGTTCACCATAAATAGGACTTTTTGCTATTGTATCTGTATCTCATGACACATTACACGTTTCTTATTGTATCCTCTACGGCATGAGTCTCTAAACCTCATGGTTGGGGGTGAGGAGCTCTGCTGTGTCTTGATGGATTAATCCAATTACTACTATTTTTCATTCAATCACGCTTGCTTCTATTCTAAGATATCACTTGTTCCTCAACTTGATGAATGTGATGATCCGTGACACTCATCATCATTCTCACCTATGAACGTGTGCCTGACAACCACCTCCGTTCTACTTTAGATTGAGTGAATATCTCTTGGATTCATTAATCAGAATCTTCGTGGTATAAGCTAGAATTGATGGCGGCATTCAAGAGAATCCGGAAGGTCTAAACCTTGTCTGTGGTATTCTGAGTAGGATTCAAGGATGGAATGACTGTGACGAGCTTCAAACTCCTGAGGGCTGGGCGTTAGTGACAGACGCAAAAGAATCACTGGATTTTATTCCAACCTGATTGAGAATCGACAGATGATTAGCCGTGCTGTGACAGAGCGCATTGAACATTTTCACTGAGAGAATGGGAGGTAGCCATTGACAACGGTGAAACCCTACATACAGCTTGCCATGGAAGGAGCCTTGCATGCATGAA
>NC_029777.3:32803440-32808087 GCF_000817695.3 Arachis duranensis
CATTACTGCAAAACAAGTATTTATTTCATGTTCTTTTACTTTTTACAATTAAACCTGAGAATTATTGATATCTTGACTAAGAGTTACAAGATACCCATAGCTTGCTTCAAGCCGACAATCTCCGTGGGATCGACCCTTACTCACGTAAGGTATTACTTGGACGACCCAGTGTACTTGCTGGTTAGTTGTGCGGAATTACAAAAGTGTGATTGTGATTTCGTGCACCAAGTTTTTGGCGCCGTTGCTGAGGATTGTTCGAGTTTGGACAACTGACGGTTTATCTTGTTGCTTAGATTAGGAATATTTTATTTTTGTTGGTTTAGAGTCTTTTATTTGAGTTTAGTTTCATATTTTAAGTTTGGTGTCAATTGCATGCTTTTACTTTTTTTTTTAATTTTTCGAATTTGCATAGTCTTAGTTGTTTCTTGATCTTTAAAAATTCTAAGTTTGGTGTCTTCTTTGTGTTTTCCTTTAAATTTTTGAAAATTTGTGTTTGATTTTCTAAAAATTTTAAGTTTGGTGTCTTTTGTGCTTTTATTCACTTAAATTTTTTTTTAAAAAAAAATTGTTCTTGGTGTTCATCTTGATCTTCAAAGTGTTCTTGGTGTTCATCTTGACATTCAAAGTTTTCTTGTTTGTTCTCTTTGTTTTGATCTAAAATTTCTAAGTTTAGTGTCGTTTTGTTGTTTTTCTCTTTCCCCATTAAAATTTAAAAATAAAAAATATACTTTCCTTATTTTACTCATAATTTTCGAAATTTTGCATTAAATTAGTCAAAGATTTTCAAAATCATATCTGTTTTTTAGTCAAGTCAAAATTCTAATTTCAAAAATTGATCTTTTCAAATCTTTTTCAAAAATCAAATCTTTTTAATTTCTTCAATCATATCTTTTCAATCATTTTTTTAATTGCAATGGTCACTTTTAATTAAATAAATAAAAAATAAAAAATAAAAATATAATTTACTTGCAATCCACATCATCTTCCTTTCTCCATCATGGACCTAAGTGGAATTGAGCAGTCCAGAAGGACTCTGGGGTCATATGCTAACCCCATTACAGCTGCATATGGGAGTAGCATATGTATACCTCCCATCAAAGCAACCAGTTTTGAGCTAAATCCTCAACTCATTATCATGATGCAGCAAAATTGCTAGTATTCCGGTCTTCCACAGGAAGAACCTACTGAGTTTCTGGCACAGTTCTTACAAATTGCTGACACAATACGTGATAAAGAAGTGGATCAGGATGTCTACAGATTATTACTGTTTCCATTTGCTGTAAAAGATCAAGCTAAAAGGTGGTTAAATAACCAACCCACAGCAAGGATAAAAACATGGAGATAGTTATCAGACAAATTCCTGAATCAATTTTACCCTCCAAAAAGGCTGACACAGCTGAGGCTGGACATCCAAGGCTTTAAACAAGAGGATAACGAATCCCTTTATAATGCCTGGGAGAGGTACAGAGGTATGCTAAGGAAATGCCCCTCTGAAATGTTTTCGGAGTGGGTATAGTTAGACATCTTCTACTATGGGCTTACAGAAAAAGCTCAGATGTCTTTAGACCACTCAGCTGAAAGATTTATACACATGAGAAAGACGATTGAAGAGGCTCAAGAACTCATAGATACTGTTGCTAGAAATCAACATTTGTACTCTAGCAGTGAGTCCGACATAAAGGAAGAGGCCATGGCAGTAATTACTGATCCTAATCCTCAAGAACAGATTATTGAGCTTAATTAACAATTACTCCTTATGACAAAACAATTAGCAGAATTTAAAGAGATGCTCCAAGACACTAAAAATGCTAACAAGAATATGGAAGCACAATTGAATCAGACAAGACAGCAACTATCTAAATAGATAACAGAAGAATGCCAAGCTGTTAAATTAAGGAGTGGAAAGACATTGAATGTATCAACTCAAAGCAGCAGAAAGCTAAGAAAGGAACAACTGACAGAGGATGACCAACCAACTACCCAAAATCCCTCTGAGGACAGTAAGAGCCCAGAGAGGAATGATTCTGGCATTCAAACGCCATAAAAGGGTTGCAATCTGGTGTTAAACGCCCAAAAAGCACCCAATCCTGGCGTTCAAATGCCACAAAGGGGTCAGACACTTGTAAGTGCTGATAACAACCCCTTTAAGCAGGCTTCTCCAACCACTTCTGTAGGAAATAAACCTGCAGCAACTAAGGTTGAAGAGTATAAAGCCAAGATGCCTTATCCTCAGAAACTCTGCCAAGCAGAACAAGACAAACAATTTGCCCGCTTTACAGACTATCTCAGGACTCTTAAAATAAAGATTCCATTTGCAGAGGCACTTGAGCAAATACCCTCTTATGCTAAGTTCATGAAAGAGATCTTAAGTCATAAGAAGGATTGGAGAGAAACTGAAAAAGTTTTTCTCACTGAAGAATGTAGTGCAGTCATTTTAAAGAGCTTACCAGAGAAGCTTAAAGATCCTGGAAGCTTTATGATACCATGCACATTAGAGGGTACTTGTACCAAGAAAGCTCTATGTGATCTTGGGGCAAGTATCAACCTAATACCTGCATCCACTATTAGAAAGCTTGGCTTGGCTGAAGAAGTCAAACCAACCCAAATATGCCTCCAACTCGCTGATGGCTCCATTAAATATCCATCAGGCGTAATTGAGGACATGATTGTCAAGGTTGGGCCATTTGCCTTTCCCACTGACTTTGTAGTGCTGGAAATGGAGGAGCACAAGAGTGCAACTCTCATTCTAGGAAGACCTTTCCTAGCAACTGGACGAACCCTCATTAACTTCCAAAAAGGGGAATTGACCCTGAGAGTCAATTAGGATGAGTTTAAGTTGAATGTTGTCAAAGCTATGCAGCATCCAGACACCCCAAATGACTGCATGAGCGCTGATATCATTGACTCTTTGGTGGAGGAGGTTAATATGACTGAGAGTCTCGAATCAGAGCTAGAGGACATTTTTAAAGATGTTCAGCCAGACCTGGAGGAACCAGAGGAAATAAAAGAAATTCCAAAAATTCCTCAGGAAGAGGATAAGCCTCCTAAACCCGAGCTCAAGCCACTACCACCATCCCTGAAATATGCATTTCTGGGAGAAGGTGACACTTTTCCAGTGATCATAAGCTCTGCTTTAAATTCACAGGAAGAGAAAGCACTAATTCAAGTACTATGGACACACAAGACAGCTCTTGGGTGGTCCATAAGTGATCTTAAGGGCATTAGCCCAGCAAGATGCATGCACAAGATCCTATTGGAGGATGATGCTAAGCCAGTGGTACAACCATAGAGGCGGCTAAATCCAGCCATGAAGGAGGTGGTGCAGAAAGAAGTCACTAAGTTACTAGAGGCTGGGATTATTTATCCTATTTCTGATAGCCCCTGGGTGAGCCCTGTCTACGTTGTCCCCAAAAAAGGAGGCATGACAGTGGTTCATAATGAAAAGAATGAACTGGTTCCTACAAGAACAGTTACAGGGTGGCGTATGTGTATTGACTACAGAAGGCTCAATACAGCCACAAGGAAAGATCATTTTCCTTTACCATTCATAGATCAGATGTTAGAGAGACTAGCAGGTCATGAATATTATTGCTTTTTGGATGGCTATTCAGGTTACAACCAAATTGCAGTAGATCCTTAGGACCAAGAGAAAACATCATTCACATGTCCTTCTGGAGTGTTTGCCTACAGAAAGATGCCTTTTGGTCTGTGTAATGCACCTGCAACCTTTCAGAGGTGCATGCTCTCTATCTTCTCAGATATGGTAGAAAATTTTTTGGAAGTCTTCATGGATGACTTTTTAGTATTTGGAGACTCATTCAGCTCCTGCCTTAACCATCTAGCACTTGTTCTGAAAAGATGCCAAGAGACCAACCTAGTTTTAAACTGGGAAAAATGTCACTTTATGGTGACTGAAGGGATTGTCCTTGGGAATAAAATTTCAAACAAGGGAATAGAGGTGGATCAAGCTAAAGTTGAAGTAATTGAAAAATTACCACCATCTACCAATGTTAAGGCAATCAGAAGCTTTCTGGGGCATGCAGGATTCTACCGAAGGTTTATAAAGGATTTTTAAAAAATTGCCAAACCTCTGAGTAATCTGCTAGCTGCTGACACGCCATTTATCTTTGATAACGAGTGTCTGCAGGCATTTGAGACTCTGAAAGCTAAGCTGGTCACAGCACTAGTCATCTCTGCACCAGACTGGATATTACCGTTCGAACTAATGTGTGATGCCAGTGACCATACCATAGGTGCAGTGTTGGGACAGAGGCATAACAAGCTTCTGCACGTCATTTATTATGGCAGCAGCTGATCACCTGTCCTGGATAGAACCGATAGCAGGAGCGCCCCACCCTCCTACTGAGATCTCTGAAACCTTTCCGGATGAGCAACTCTTCGCCATTCAGGTAGTACCATGGTTTGCAGACAGGAAAGGGAAGAAGCATGAAAGGCTTCTCTTAATACAGAGTCAAATAAAACCCCCACATTCAAACTCTAAGTTTGGTGTTGGGAGGGCACAACCAAACTCTAAGTTTGGTGTTGAGAGGCCATCATCATGCTCTAAGTATCCGTGAGGCTCCAAGAGAGCCCACTGTCAAGCTACTGACATTAAAGAAGCGCTTGTTGGGAGGCAACCCAATGTTA
>NC_029777.3:32808283-32809877 GCF_000817695.3 Arachis duranensis
CGTTTAAATGCCAGTAAGGGTAGCAAATGGGCATTTAACGCCCAGTCTGGCACCATTCTGGGCGTTTAACGCCAGAAAGGGGCACCAGACTGGCGTTTAACGCTAGGAATGGGCAAAAAGCTGGTGTTAAATGCCAAAAATGGGCAGCAGCCTGGCGTTTAATGCCAGTATTCGCAGAAAAGGGCGTTTTGCACGCCACTTGGTGCATGGATGAGCTATCCTTGACACCTCAGGATCTGTGGACCCCACAGGATCCCCACTTACCCCATCACTCTCTCTCTTCTTCACCCACTCACCAATCACCTCAATACCTCTCCACCCCTATATAAACCCATCTTCACCCCCTCATTTTCACACAACCTAAACACTACTTCTCCCCCTTGGCCGAAACACAAAGCCCCCCTCCATCTCCTCTATTTCTTCTTCTTCTACTCCCTCCTCTCTTCTTTTGCTCGAGGACGAGCAAACCTTCTAAGTTTGGTGTGGTAAAAGTGTTGCTTTTTGTTTTTCCATAACCATGTATGACACTTAAGGCCAGAGAAACCTCTAGAAAGAGGAAAGGGAAGGCAAAAGCTTCCACCTCTGAGTTTAGAAGATGGAGAGAATCATCTCAAAAGCTCATCACTAAGAAAAGGATGGAGCAAACAAGAGCATGAGGAAATTCCTCATCATGAAATCCCTGAGATGCCTCAAGGGATGCACTTCCCTCCACTAAACTATTGGGAGCAAATCAACACCTCCCTAGGAGAATTAAGCTTTAACATGGGACAACTAAGGATGGAGCACCAAGAGCATTCCATCATCCACCATGAGATTAGAAAAGATCAAAAAGCTATGAGGGAAGAGCAACAAAGACAAGGAAGAGACATAGACGAGCTCAAAAGCACTCCATAAGATCTTCAAGAGGAAGAACAAGCCGCCATCACTAAGGTGGACCCGTAAATTCATCTTTGAAACTAGTTGAATTAGTTTGATGTGGTGACAATACTTTTTGTTTTCTGAATGAATGCTTGAACAGTACATATGTCTTTTGAATTTGTTGTTTTAAGAATGTTAAAATTGTTGGCTCTTGAAAGAATGATGGAAAATGAGAAATGTTATTGAGGATCTGAAAAATCATCAAATTGATTCTTGAAGCAAGAAAAAGCAGTGAATACAAAAAAAAAAGCAAGCAGAAAAGCCAATAGCCCTTTAAACCAAAAGGAAAGGGTAAAATAAAAAGGATCCAAAGCTTTGAGCATCAGTGGATAGGAGGGCCCACAGGAATAAAATCCTGGCCTAAGCGGCTGAACCAAGCTGTCCCTAACCATGTGCTTGTGGCGTGAAGGTGTCAAGTGAAAACTTGAGTCTGAGCGGTTAAAGTCGTGATCTAGAGCAAAAAGAGTGTGCTTAAGAACCCTGGACACCTCTAATTGGGAACTCTAGCAAAGCTGAGTCACAATCTGAAAAGGTTCACCCAGTTATGTGTCTGTGGCATGTATGTATCCAGTGGTAATACTGGAAATCAGAGTGCTTTGGGCCACGACCAAGACTCATAAAGTAGCTGTGTTCAAGAATCAACATACTTAACTAGGAGAATCAATAACACTATCTG
>NC_029777.3:32809959-32810729 GCF_000817695.3 Arachis duranensis
TTCAAAGGATAAAGTGAGATGCCAAAACTGTTCGGAGGCAAAAAGCTGCTAGTCCCGCTCATCTAATTGGAGCTAAGTTTCATTGATATTTCGGAGTCTATAGTATATTCTCTTCTTTTTATCCTATTTGATTTTCAGTTGCTTGGGGACAAGAAACAATTTAAGTTTGGTGTTGTGATGAGCGGATAATTTATACGCTTTTTGGCATTGTTTTTAGTATGTTTTTAGTATATTTTAGTTAGTTTTTATTATATTTTTATTAGCTTTTATTTAAAATTCACTTTTCTGGACTTTACTATGAGTTTGTGTGTTTTTCTGTGATTTCAGGTATTTTCTGGCTGAAATTGAGGGACTTGAGCAAAAATCTGATTCAGAGGCTGAAAAAGGACTGCAGATGCTGTTGGATTCTGACCTCCCTGCACTTGAAGTGGATTTTTACGTCATTTACTCATTCTTGTAAACCCTAGGTCACTAGTTCACCATAAATAGGACTTTTTGCTATTGTATCTGTATCTCATGACACATTACACGTTTCTTATTGTATCCTCTACGGCATGAGTCTCTAAACCTCATGGTTGGGGGTGAGGAGCTCTGCTGTGTCTTGATGGATTAATGCAATTACTACTATTTTTCGTTCAATCACGCTTGCTTCTATTCTAAGATATCACTTGTTCCTCAACTTGATGAATGTGATGATCCGTGACACTCATCATCATTCTCACCTATGAATGTGTGCCTGACAACCACCTCCGTTCTACCTTAGATTGAGT
>NC_029777.3:32810930-32815921 GCF_000817695.3 Arachis duranensis
CGTTAGTGACAGATGCAATAGAATCACTGGATTCTATTCCAACCTGATTGAGAACCGACAGATGATTAGCCGTGCTGTGACAGAGCACGTTGAACATTTTCACTGAGAGGATGGGAGGTAGCCCTTGACAATGGTGAAACCCTACATATAGCTTGCCATGGAAGGAGCCTTGCGTGCATGAAGAAGAAGACAGTAGGAAAGTAGAGATTCAGAAGATATAGCATCTCCAAAACCTCAACCTGTTCTCCATTACTGCAAAACAAGTATTTATTTCATGTTCTTTTACTTTTTACAATTAAACCTGAGAATTATTGATATCCTGACTAAGAGTTACAAGATAACCATAGCTTGCTTCAAGCCGACAATCTCCGTGGGATCGACCCTTACTCACGTAAGGTATTACTTGGACGACCCAGTGCACTTGTTGGTTAGTTGTGCGGAATTACAAAAGCGTGATTGTGATTTCGTGCACCAATTACCACAAATGCCACTGTGTATTTCCTCCAAGACTTCCTTTGTATTGGAAGTCGGTACGCATTTTAACAATGGTGTCGAGATTCCTCTTTTGTATAGGGTGTTGTTTATGACAGTGTAGTATTGTGCCTCCCTTTTTAACCTCTTTGCCTCTTTTTCATCTGTGGGGAGCGCTTCTGTTTTGAGGTAGTTAATTATGGGGGTCATCCATCCTTGATCCCGACCCGTTATGGCTAGGATTTTTTCTTCTTCCGATATTGATGGGTTCTGTAGTATTTCCTGGATGAGGCTTCTATTGTTGCCCTCTGGTTTTGTTCTGGCTAGTTTTGAGAGTGCGTCAGCTCGGGTATTTTGCTCGCGGGGTATGTGGCAGATCCTATATTTCCCGAGTTGTCCAAGCTGTTCTTTGGTTTTATCCAAATATTTTTTCATGGTAGGATCTTTGGCTTGGTAGCTTTCCGTTATTTGCGAGGTAATGACTTGTGAGTCACTGTAGATGTTGAGTTTCTAAGCTCCAACTTCCCTGGCCAACTTCAAACCAGCTAATAACGCTTCATATTCCGCTTGGTTGTTTGAGACCGGGAATCCGAATTTTAGGGAAAGCTCAAGTTGGGTTCCTTGGTTGCTTTCGATTATCACACTTGCACCGCTTCCAGTTTTATTCAAGGAACCGTCCATGTATATGTTCCATTCTATGGGGATTTCCGTGGTGTCCGTGAATTCTGCAATGAAGTCGGCTAGGTATTGTGATTTGATGGGTGTCCGCGCTTTGTATTGGAGGTCGAACTCGGACAACTCGATTGCCCACTGTAGGATTCTTCCTGTTAGATCTATTTTCTGCAGTATCCCTTTTATGGGCTGGTTGGTCCGAACTTTGATGGTGTGTGCTTGGAAGTATGAGTGAAGTCGTCGGGATGCGAGTATCAGAGCGTAGGCGAACTTCTCTATTTTCTGGTAGTTCAGCTCTGACCCCTGTAGTGCTTTACTAATAAAGTAGACGGGTTGTTGTCCCCCTTCGTCTTCTCTAATTAGTGCTGAGGCTATTGCCCGACTTCCTACGAGGTACAGTATGAGTGGTTCTCCCTCTCGTGGTCGAGATAGGATAGGGGGCTGTCCCAAGAATTCTTTAAAGTCTTGGAAGGCTTGTTCACATTCCGTTGTCCACTCGAAGTTCTTTCCCTTCCTTAAGGTAGCGTAGAAGGGGAGGGATCTTATTGCTGACCCTGCAAGGAATCTGGACAAGGCCGCCAATCTTCCATTGAGTTGTTGTACCTCTTTGACGCAGGTTGGGCTTTTCATGTTGAGTATGGCCTAGCATTTATCTGGATTTGCCTCGATTCCTCTTTGTGTGAGAATAAAGCCCAAAAATTTACCTGCCTCAACTGCGAAGGTGCATTTAGCCGGGTTGGGTCGCATGTCGTGCTTCCGTATGGTGTCGAACACTTGAACCAAGTCGATTAGTAATGTTTCTTCACTTTGTGTCTTTATCAACATGTCGTCCACATAGACCTCCATGATTTTTCCGATGTGGTTTGAGAAGACTTTATTCATTAGCCTTTGATAAGTGGCTCCCGCGTTCTTAAGGCCGAAAGGCATTACGATGTAGCAATAATTTGCTTTTGGTGTGAGAAATGAGGTTTTTTCTTGATCCGGTGGATACATTGGGATCTGGTTGTACCCCGAGTATGCGTCCATGAACGAAAGATACTTATATCCCCATGAGGCATCTACTAGAGCGTCGATGCTTGGGAGTGGATAAGGGTCTTTTGGGCAGGTTTTGTTGAGGTCGGTGTAGTCAGTGCACATTCGCCACTTCCCATTTGACTTTCTCACCAAGACGACATTTGCTAGCCATAGTGGGTATTTAACTTCTCTTATGAACCCTGCCTCTAGTAGTGCTTGTACTTGTTCTTCTACAACTTGAGACCGTTCTGGTTCGAGTTTTCTTCGTCTTTGTTGTACCGGCCGGGATCCCGGGTAGACTGCCAACTTGTGGCTCATTAGTTCGGGATCTATGCCTGGCATGTCGGCAGCTTTCCATGCGAAGAGATCGACATTATCTCGTAGGAACCGTATTAGTGATTCCTTTGCATCTCCTTTCAAAATTGTGCCAATATTAGTTGTTTTATCTGAGGTATCCTCGATCTGGACTCTTTCTATTTCTCCCTCAGGTCGTGGGCGGAGTTCTTCTCGTCTCTAAACTCCCCCGAGTTCGATTGTGTGGAACTCTCCTCCTTCACCTTGGAGGTTTAGACTTTCGTTATAACAGCGACGTGCCATCTTTTGGTCTGCTTTTATTGTAGCTATCCCTTTTGCGGTTGGGAATTTCATACATAGATGTGGAGTTGAAACTATTTCGCCGAGTTGATTTAACGTTGTCCGACCTATTAATGCATTGTAGGCTGAGCTTACGTCGACCACGATATAATCTATCTTAAGTGTTCTGGATTGGTTCCCCTTTTCGAAGGTTGTATGTAACGATACGTATCCCAGTGGCCATACTGGGGTATCCCCAAGTCCAAACAGGCTGTTCGGGTATGCTCTTAGCTCTTTTTCTTCTAAGCTGAGCTTGTCGAAAGCGGTTTTGAATAATATGTCGGCAGAGCTTCCTTGGTCAATTAATGTACGGTGGAGGTTGGCGTTTGCCAATATGATTGTGATGACCATGGGGTCGTCGTGTCCTGAGATGATTCCGGATGCCTCTTCTTTAGTAAATGTGATTGCTGGGATGTCTGGTGTCTCCTTCTTTCCTTCAACATGGTATACTTCTTTGAGGTGTCGCTTGCGGGATGATTTGGAGATTCCTCCTCCAGTAAATCCGCCGTGTATCACGTGGACGTGTTTGTCCGGTGTGCGGGGTGATCGTTCAGATCGTCCGACATCTTCATCCCTTCTTCTTTTTCTTGGTTCTTCGTCCCGATTGGCCAAGAACCGATCTAGTTTTCCTTCTTTTACTAATTTCTCTATGACGTTTTTCAAGTCAAAGCATTCGTTGGTGGAATGTCCTCAGACTCGGTGATACTCGCAGTATTCGTTCTGATTTTCTCCTCCCTTTTTGCCTTTGAGTGGCCGAGCTGGGGGTATTTTTTCCGTATGGCAGACCTCTTTGTAAACATCTACCAAGGATACCCTAAGATGGGTGTAGTTATGATATTTTTTGATTTTCTCCCCGGAGCGATCTTCCTTCTTCTTAGATTCTTTCTCTTTATCTCGGTAGGCAGAACCGAACCTCGAGGCTTCCCCAAGTCGAGAATTCTCCTCCATGTTAATGTACTTCTGCACCCGTTCTTGTACTTCGTCTAGGGATGCTGGGGACTTCTTTGATATAGATTGGCTAAATGGTCCTTCTCGTAGGCCATTTATGAGGCCCATGATGGCAGCTTCTGTTGGTAGATTTTGTATGTCCATGCATGTTTTGTTGAATCTTTCCATGTAGTTACGAAGACTCTCCCACTCTCCTTGCTTGATTCCTAGTAGGCTGGGTGCATGTTTGGCTTTGTCCTTTTGTATGGAAAATCTGGCCAGGAACTTTTTTGCCAGGTCGTCAAAACTCGAGATGGATTTTGGAGGTAGGTTGTCGAACCATCTAATGGCTGTCTTGGTAAGAGTTGTTAGAAAGGATTTGCAGCGAACTGCATCTAAGGCATCAGTGAGGTACATCCTACTTCTGAAGTTGCTGAGATGGTGGTTGGGGTCCGAGGTGCCGTCGTACAGAATCATATCCGGCAGTTTGAAATCCTTTGGAATTTTGGTTTTCATAATTTCCCTGGTGAATGGATCTTGATCCTACGCTTTTTGGCATTGTTTTTAGTATGTTTTTAGTATATTTTAGTTAGTTTTTAGTATATTTTTATTAGTTTTTAGTTAAAATTTACTTTTCTGGACTTTACTATGAGTTTGTGTGTTTTTCTGTGATTTCAGGTATTTTCTGGCTGAAATTGAGGGTCCTGAGCAAAAATCTGATTCAGAGGCTGAAAAGGACTGCAGATGCTGTTGGATTCTGACCTCCATGCACTTGAAGTGGATTTTCTAGAGCTACAGAAGCCCAATTGGCGCGCTCTCAACGGCGTTGGAAAGTAGACATCCTGGGCTTTCCAGCAATTTATAATAGTCCATACTTTGCCCGAGATTTGATGGCCCAAACCGGCGTGGCAAATCAGCCTCAGAATTTCCAGCGTTTAACGCTGGAACTGGCATAAAACTTGGAGTTAAACGCCCAAACTGGCATGAGAACTGGCGTTTAACTCCAAAAAACGTCTCTACACATAAAAGCTTCAATGCTCAGCCCAAGCACACACCAAGTGGACCCCGGAAGTGGATTTTTATGTCATTTACTCATTTCTGTATACCCTAGGTTACTAGTTCACTATAAATAGGATCTTTTGACATTGTACCTGGACCTCATGACATTTTACACGTTTCATACTGTACCTTCTACGGCATGAGTCTCTGAACCCCATGGTTGTGGGTGAGGAGCTCTGCTGTGTCTTGATGGATTAATGCAATTACTACTGTTT
>NC_029777.3:32816037-32816397 GCF_000817695.3 Arachis duranensis
CGTTGAACATTTCCACTGAGAGGATGGGAGGTAGCCACTGACAACGGTGAAACCCTTGCATACAGCTTGCCATGGAAGGAGCCTTGCGTGCTTGAGGAAAAAGACAGTAGGAAAGCAGAGATTCAGAAGATGGAGCATCTCCAAAACCTCAACCTGTTCCCCATTACTGCAGAACAAGTACTTATTTTATGTTCTTTTACTTTTCACAATCAACCTTAATAATTATTGATATCCTGACTAAGATTTATAAGATAACCATAGTTTGCTTCAAGCCGACAATCTCCGTGGGATCGACCCTTACTCACGTAGGGTTTATTACTTGGACGACCCAGTGCACTTGCTGGTTAGTTGTGCGAAGTT
>NC_029777.3:32816532-32817199 GCF_000817695.3 Arachis duranensis
TTGTTTTGTTTTCGTCGGTTTAGAGTCTTTTAGTTGAGTCTAGTTTCATATTTTAAGTTTGATGTCAATTGCATGCTTTTATTTTTCTTCTAATTTTCGAATTTGCATGTCTTTAGTCCCTTTTTGATCCATAAAAATTCTAAGTTTGGTGTCCTCTTTGTGTTTTTCCCTTAAAAATTTTCAAAAATTAGTGTTTGATTTTCTAAAAATTTTAAGTTTGGTGTCATTTTGTTGTTTTTCTCTTTCCTCATTTCAAAAATCAAATCTATTTCATAAAAAATTTTCAATCATATCTTTTTAATTGCTTTTTTTCAAAATCTTTTTAATTGACTAATTGATTTAGTTCTCAATCATATCTTTCTAATTTCTAATCTCAAAATCTTTTTAATTAACTAATTGATTCAGTTTTCAATTTGCTTTGATCTTATTTTCTTTTAATTTTTGAATTTTTATTCATTTTCCTTTTGTTTTTATTTTATTTTTCGGTTAATTCAAAAAAAAATATATTTTTATCTATTTGCAATCCATATCATTTCCCTCTATCCATTATGGACCTAAGTGGGATTGATCAGTCCAGAAGGACTCTGGGGTCATATGCTAACCCCATTACAGCTGCATATGGGAGTAGCATCTGTACACCTCCCATCAAAGCAAGCAGCTTTGAGCT
>NC_029777.3:32817760-32840211 GCF_000817695.3 Arachis duranensis
GAATGTCAAGCAGTTCAACTGAGGAGTGGGAAGATATTGAATAACATTGCTCAAAAGAGCAAAAAGCCAAATAAGGAACAATTGACAGAGGATAACCAAACCACTGTTCAAAATCCCTCTGAGGGCAGTAAGAGCCCAGAGAGGAACACTTTTGGCGTTCAAACGCCAGAAAAGGGGGGAAAGCTGGCGTTAAACGCCCATTCCCTGCCCAGTTCTGGCGTTCAAACGCCAGAGAAGGGAGAGAAGTTGGTGTTAAACACCCAATCTTCACCCAATTCTGGCGTTCAGACGCCAAGAGAGGATCAGACACCTGAGAGTGCTGACAGTAATCCCTCTAAAAAGGCTTCTTCAACCACTTCTGTAAGGAATAAACCTACAGAATCTAAGGTTGAAGAATATAAAGCCAAGATGCCTTATCCTCAGAAACTCCACCAAGCGGAACTGGATAAGCAATTTGCCCGCTTTGCAGACTATCTAAGGACTCTTGAAATAAAGATTCCGTTTGCAGAGGCACTTGAGCAAATACCTTCTTATGCTAAGTTCATGAAAGAAATCTTAAGTCATAAGAAGGATTGGAGAGAAACTGAAAAAGTATTTCTCACTGAAGAATGCAGTGCAGTCATCTTGAAAAGCTTACCAGAATAGCTTCAAGATCCAGGGAGCTTTATGATACCATGCACATTAGAAGGCGCTTGCACTAAGACAGCCTTATGTGATCTTGGAGCAAGTATCAATCTAATACCTGCATCCACTATCAGAAAGCTTAGGTTGACTGAAGAAGTCAAACCAACCCGGATATGCCTCCAACTTGCTGATGGCTCCATTAAATATCCATCAGGCATAATAGAGGATATGATTGTCAAGGTTGGGCCATTCGCCTTTCCAACTGACTTTGTGGTGCTGGAAATGGAGGAGCACAAGAGTGCAACTCTCATTCTAGGAAGACCTTTCCTAGCAACTGGACGGACTCTCATTGATGTACAAAAAGGGGAAGTAACCTTGAGGGTCAATGAGGATGAGTTCAAGTTGAATATTGTGAAAGCCATGCAGCATCCAGACACACCAAATAACTGCATGGGCGCTGACATTATTGACTCTCTGGTAGAAGAGATCAATATGACTGAAAGCCTAGAATTAGAGCTTGAGGACATATTCAAAGATGCTCAACCTGATCAAGAAGAATTAGTGGAAACAAAGGAATTTTCGAAAATTCCTCAGGGGGAGGATAAGCCTCCCAAACCTGAACTCAAATCACTACCACCATCCCTGAAGTATGCATTTCTGGGAGAGGGTGACACTTTTCCAGTGATTATAAGCTCTGCTTTAAATCCACAGGAAGAGGAAGCACTGATTCAAGTGCTAAGGACACACAAGACAGCTCTTGGGTGGTCCATAAGTGATCTTAAGGGCATTAGCCCAGCTAGATGCATGCACAAGATCCTGTTGGAGGATAATGCCAAACCAATGGTCCAACCACAGAGGAGGCTAAATCCAGCCATGAAGGAGGTGGTGCAGAAAGAGGTCACTAAATTACTAGAGGCTGGGATTATTTATCCTATTTCTGATAGCCCCTGGGTAAGCCCTGTACAAGTTGTCCCCAAGAAGGGAGAAATGACAGTGGTTCATAATGAAAAAAATGAACTGGTTCCTACAAGAACAGTCACAGGGTGGCGTATGTGTATTGATTACAGAAGGCTCAATACAGCCACCAGAAGTACCTTGACTGCTGTTTTTTCAGGCCCAAAATGTCCACCAAAAGCTGAACCATGACAGTGCGACAATATGCTTCTCATCTCACCTTCAGGAACACATTTCCTTATCATCCCATCTGAACATCTTCTGAATAAGAATGGTTCTTCCCATAGGAATTTTTTTGCTTCATTAAGTAGCATTTTTACTTGTTGCTTGGTGAATTCCTTTGGAATCTTTCTTCCAACCTTATAGTTTGCAATATCTGCGAACCAAGGGGCTTATTGAATCTGTAAGAGGTGTTCATCTGGAAAGATTTCATTCATTGGATGTGAGGCTTCTTGAATTGTTTTTTGTGGCAATCTTGATAGATGATCAGCAACTTGATTCTCACTGTCCTTCCTGTCCTTTATTTCAATGTCAAACTCTTGTAGAAGCAATATCCATCTGATAAGTCTTGGTTTAGCATCCTATTTTGACATCAAATACTTAAGGGCAGCATGGTCAGTATAAACTACAATTTTGGATCCAATCAAGTATGATCTAAACTTATCAAATGCATAGTCCACAGCCAATAATTCCTTCTCTATTGTGGTGTAATTTTTCTGAGCTTCATTCAATACTTTGCTTGCATAGTAGATGACATGGTTTAAATTTCCCTTCCTTTGTCCCAACACAGCACCAATTGCTATGCCACTTGCATCACACATGAGTTCAAAAGATAATCCCCAATCTGGGGGTGTGATGATTGGTGTAGTTGTGAGTTCGGTTTTTAAAGTTTCAAAGGCATGCTGACAGCTTTCATAAAAAACAAAAGGATTGTCAACCATTAAAAAATACTTAATGGTTTGGCTATTTTTGAAAAATCCTTGATAAATCTTCTATAAAATCCAGCATGTCCTAAGAAACTTCTAACAGCTTTCACATTGGTTGGTGGAGGGAGTTTCTCTATGATTTCTACCTTTGCCTTGTCAACTTCTATCCCTTTTCTTGAAACTTTGTGGCCAAGAACAATCCCTTCAGGTACCATAAAATGGCATTTTTCCCAATTTAAAACCAAATTGGTTTCTTGGCACCGTTTCAAGACAAGGGTAAGATGATGCAAGCAAGTACTAAAAGTGTCACCAAAAACAGAGAAATCATCCATGAAAACTTCAATAAATTTTTCTACCATATCTGAGAAGATTGATAGCATGCATCTTTGAAATGTTGCTGGGGTATTACACAATCCAAAAGGCATCCTTTTGTATGCAAAAACTCTAAAAGGACAGGTGAAAGATGTCTTCTCTTGATCCATGGGGTCAACTACTATTTGATTATAGCTAGAATATCCATCAAGGAAGTAGTAATATGCATGGCCAGCTAGCCTCTCAAGCATTTGGTCAATGAAAGGGAGGGGAAAGTGATCCTTGCGTGTGGAATCATTCAGCCTCCTGTAGTCAATACACATCCTCCATCTTGTCACAGTTCTTGTGGGATTGAGCTCATTCTTCTCATTAACAACAACTGTCATCCCACCTTTCTTTGGTACCACTTGAACTGGGCTTATCCATGAACTGTCAAAGATAGGATAGATGATCCCTACATTCCATAACTTCATTACTTCCTTCTGGACAACTTCCTTCATTGTGGGATTTAGCCTCCTTTGGGGTTGAACCACTGGTTTGGAATTGTCTTCCAAAAGGATCTTATGCATGCATACTACAGGGCTAATGCCCTTCAAGTCATCAATGGTCCATCCTAATGCATCTGTGTGAGTCTTTAGTACATTAAGGAGCTTTCCTTCTTCTTCTTCAGTCAGGGAAGAGTTGATGATCTTTGGAAAGCTATCTGCTGTGACAAGGAATGCATATTTAAGATGAATAGGAAGAGGCTTCAATTCTTGTTTTGGCACTTCTTCCTTTATGTCTTGTTTCACCTCTTTCTCAATGGAAATTTCAGCCACTTGTGTTTCCATTGTCTCCTGATCTTCTTCTCCTTCTTCTTCTTGTTGCTCATGATGATTGGCTTCCAACATTTTCTCCACCAAATTTTCTATCATATCTACTCTCATGTAATCTTCTTGCTCAGGAGGGTGTTGTATTGCTTTGAAAACATTGATAACCGTTTGCTAATTGTGCACCCTGAAGATCATTTCTCCCTTCTCCACATCAATAATAACTCTTGCTGTGGCTAGAAATGGCCTTCTCAAGATGATTGAATTGTTTCCTTCCTCTTCTGTATCCAAAATCACAAAGTCTACAAGGAAAATAAACTCTCCAACCTTCACCAATAGATTTTCCACAATGCCATTGGGTGTCTTGATTGATCTGTCGGCCATTACCAAAGACATCCTGGTAGGTTTGAGTTCTTCTATGGTAAGCTTTCTCATCATTGATAGGGGCATCAAATTGATACTAGCACCAAAATCACAGAGAGCTTTGTCTAAGATCATCTTGCCTATGGTACATAAAACTACAAAACTTCCTGGATCTTTAAGCTTTAGATGAATGCCCCTTTAAATTATAGCACTGCATTCTTCAGTGAGAAGCACTGTTTCCTTTTCATGCCAACTTCTCTTTTTATTGATAAGTTCCTTCATGAACTTTGCATATAGAGGCATCTGCTCTAATGCCTCAGCCAGTGGAATATTAATCTCCAATTTCTTGAAGACTTCAAGGAATTTGGGGAAGTGTTGATCCTTGGTTTCCTTGTTGAACCTTTAAGGATATGCCAAGGGAGGTGTGAAAGTCTTCTCCACTTGATTCCATCCTTGAGATGATTCTTCCATTATTTGCTTCCCTTTCCTTAAATCTTGTGGCTGGTCATCCTTTTCAGGCTTCTCTTGGTCATCCTTATTGAGTGTAGCATCTTCCTTGTTGATGGTTTCATCATTCTCAGTTGGCTTCTTGTCATTCACCAAGATTTTTCCACTCCTTAGCTGTATAGCTTTGCATTCTTCCTTGGGGTTAGGAATGGTATCACTTGGGAGTGAGCTTGATGGCCTTTCACTCACAGCTTGCTTGGAAAGCTGTCCAATCTACCTTTCTATGTTTCTTATGGAAGCTTCATTGTTCTTGTTTGTAAGTTCTTGCTGTTTCATTATTTTTTCCATGAATATCTCCAAATTGGAGATTCTTTGAGAGTCTTATGGGATTTGTGGTTTGTTGTGAGCTGGTGAGGGTGGGTGATAGTTTTTTTGGTTGGTGGTTTGGTTATTGGATGGATAATGGTTGGAATTACGGTAATTATTTTGGGGTTTTCTATATGGATTTTGGTTATTGTTTTGCTGGTTGTTTCTTGAGTTGTTTTGGTTTGAATTTCTTTGCCATGGCTGCTGGTTTTGATGGTTGTTATCTCCCCATATAAGATTGGGGTGGTTCTTCCATGATGGATTGTAAGTGTCACCATAAACTTCACTTGATCTAGAACCTTGGTTGTGCACATATTGAATTTATTCCTGCTACTGATCTTCTTGGTTCTCTTCATTCTGCCCCCATATGGTTGATGGTTGCCTTGTATTCACTGCTGCAACTTGGAGGCTATCAATCCTCTTAGCCATTTGCTCAAACTGTTACTGAATTTACTGCTGCATCATTTTTTTTGAGCTAGGATTGAGTCCACTCCTTCCAACTCTAGCACTCCTTTCCTTTGTGATTGTTGCCGTTGTCTTTGATGAGCAAAGAAATATTGATTGTTTGCCACCATATCAATGAGATTTTGGGCCTCCTCTGCAGTCTTCATCAATTGTAGGGAGGCTCTTGCTAAGTAATCTAGTGCTTCTTGAGCCTTCAGAGTTAGGACTTCATAAAAATTCTGAAGTATGTCCCACTTATTGAACATTTCAGGGGGGCACTTTCTGATCAGGGTCTTATATCTCTCCCAAGCCTCATAGAATGATTCCCCATCCGTCTGAGTGAATGTTTGGACCTCCGTTTTGAGTCTAATGATCCTCTGGGGAGGTTAGAACTTGGCTAAGAACTTGTTCACTAGATCTTCCCAATTGTTGATGCTATCTCTTGGAAATGACTCCAACCATTGAGTAGCTTTGTCTCTGAGGAAAAATGGAAATAACAACAGCTTGTAAATGTCAGGATGCACACCATTAGTTTTAACAGTATCACAAGTCCTCAGAAAAGTGGATAAGTGTTGGTTTGGATCTTCATGTGGTCCTCCTCCATAGGAACAATTGTTTTGCACCAAAGTGATGAGCTGTGGCTTTAATTCAAAGTTATTTGCATTGACATTTGGGGTAACAATGCTACTCCCACAATGCCTAGGATTAGTAAATATATATGAAGGCAAGACTCTCCTCTGTGGTTGACCATTGTTGTTGGCCACTCCTACTCAGTCTTCTAAGGGTTCTTTCGTCATGATCACCAGAGGTGGAGACATCTCTCCTAGCTTCTGTCATAAAACCACAACAACAAGAAACACAAGAGCACTCTGTAGTTTGAGTGCAGTGAGAGTTAGTAGAGATAAAGTCTCAAATAGTTAGTATGGTGGTAACAAAATAAAGGAAATGAACAAAAACAAAGAAAAAGTGCTTAATCTAGACCACCACCTTCCTTAATCATTGTCAACCTGATCAATCCCCAGCAACGGCGCCAAAAACTTGATGTGTGGAAAACGATCCAACACAAAACTTACCGGCAAATGTACCGGGTCGCATCAATTAATAATAACTCACATGAGTGAGGTCGATCCCACAGGGATTGAAGGGTTGAGCAATTTTAGTTAGGTGGTTGATTTAGTCAAGCAAACAAGTGTTAATTTGAGTGATTTGTATTCAACAGAAGCTAAATTGCATGAAATTTAAAGGGAGAGGGGGAATTGACAGTAAATTAAAGAGCAGAAGAAGTAAAAGAGTTGAATCTTAAAGAACAAATAATGTATATGACTGAAACTTAGATTGCAAGAAATGTAAATGGCAGAATCTTAGAGTGCAAGAAATGTAAAATTGCTGAAAGAGTAAAAGGATATGAGAGCTGGGAATATAAAATTAAATAAGAGAATGTAAATAGCAATCAATCAGAGAAGTAAAAGATGAATTAAAATGTAGCAGATCTAAAACATAAAAAGAAAATTGCTTGAAGAAGCAATACAGAAAGTGAATTCAATTCAATTATGAAATCTAAAAGAGAGCGCCCCATGGTGCTACATCCTAGCGTGCCATTTTCTTGAAGGGTGAAGGGAGGAGTAGTGCTCAGTTAATTGAGTGAACTGATCGCCCCATGCCTTGTTAATGAGCCCCCAACTTCGAACCATGAGGGAAGCACTTGTGGAGCCAATTTCTTTTGTGAAGCAAAGAGAGGTAGCGCCTTGCCTTGAGTAGAAGGCCTCAAGTTCGAATCCCAACAAAGCCATTTTGTCTTCTCTTCTTTGCCCAAGCACTCCTTCCTTGAGTGAAAGCTCCAAAGTTCAATTCCTAGTGAAGCCATGTTGGCTTATTTTCGTTGCAAGTAGTGCTCGTTCCTTCTCTCGGTTCATGGGTTCGAAACTTTGTGGCTTCACTAGCAAACATTGCACCTTGAATTTATCTGAAGTGGAGCTCGATAAAGTTAAGTGAGTTAACCGAGCGATATGTTTGTTGCCTTGTTTCCTTGGTTCTTTTTAGCGCTCGGTTAAGTGAGAGAGCACAGCATTCCTTTTCCTTTGCTTTCTTGGATTTGAGTAGCGCTCAAATAGAGAGCGCTGCTCCTTGGTTTCTTGATGCGCCACACTTTTCTTCTTCATTAGGCCACGCTTTCCTTGTTTCTTTCTTTTCTTCACCTACAAGTAATCAAAACAACCAATCAAAGTATCACCAAATTCACAAGGTTTATAAATCATTCAAAAACCAATTAATTTTATCTTAAACCTCATGATTTAGTGTCAAATAAAGGATGGTTGATTGATTCAACAAAACCATGCAATTCCACTCCAAATCATTTACTTATAATGCAAGAAAGTGCATAAAACCTAATGAAACAAGTGAAAAATGCTTGAAAAGCTAGCATAAGATGACTTGTCATCAATAGGCTAGGTTAGTCATCCTCATTACCTCTTCGTTAAAGTGATCGACCTCGTCTGTGAGTTGCCATTCAGGTTTCCTTTCCACACCAAACAATCGATATCAAGGAGATCAATCTCAATATCTCAAGCTCAGTGCTTCAATTATCCCGAAAGTACTCACAAACAAGCATAATATGCATATCAAACAGATATCCTAAATAGCACAAAAGAAAAATGACCCAGAGTGTGCAACGATGCACAATTGGTCCATCCCTCAGGCTCACGAGAACGAACAGCTCTGATACCACTAATGTAACACCCCGTTATGCTAAGCGTTACCTCTAGCCGTAAAGCCAAGGATAACATAGTGCCACGACAGTTCTAAAGCTTATAATATAGTATATATTCAAGAATTTATATACTAGAAGCCCGATGAAGGATGATGAGCGGATATTTTATACGCTTTTTGGGGGGTAATTTCATGTAGATTTTAGTGTGTTTTAGTTAGTTTTTAGTATATTTCTATTAGTTTTTAGACAAAATTCATATTTCTGTACTTTACTATGAGTTTGTGTATTTTTCTGTGATTTCAGGTATTTTCTGGCTGAAATTGAGGGAGCTGAGCAAAAATCTAATTTAGGCTGAAAAAGGACTGCTGATGTTGTTGGATTCTAACCTCCCTGCACTCGGAATAGATATTTTGGAGCTACAGGAGTCCAATTGGCGCGCTCTCAATTGGGTTGGAAATTATACATCCAGGGATTTCCAGTAATATATAATAGTCCATACTTTGCACGAAGATAGATGACATAAACTGGAATTTAACGGCAGTGCCATGTTGCAGTCTGGCGTTCAGCGCCAGAAACAGGTTGCAAGTTAGAGTTCAACGCCAGAAACAGGTTACAACCTGGCGTTCAACTCTAGAAATAGCCCAGGCACGTGAGAAGCTTAAGTCTCAGCCCCAGCACACACCAAGTGGGCCCCAAAAGTGGATTTCTGCACTATCCATCTTACTTTACTCATTTTCTGTAAACCTAGGTTACTAGTTTAGTATTTAAACAACTTTTAGAGACTTATTTTGTATCTCATGACATTTTTAGATCTGAATTTTATACTCTTTGAGGGCATGAGTCTGTAAACTTCATTGTTGGGGGTGAGGAGCTCTGCAGCGTCTCGATGAATTAATGCAATTATTTCTGTTTTCCATTCAAACACGCTTGTTCCTATCTAAGATGTTCATTTGCGCTTCACTGTGAAGAAGGTGATGATCCGTGACACTTATCACCTTCCTCAATCCACGAACGTGTGCCTGACAAACACCTCCGTTCTACATTAGATTAAATGAGTATCTCTTAGATTCCTTAATCAGAATCTTCGTGGTATAAGCTAGAACATTTTGGCAGCTACTCTTGAGGATCCAGAAAGTTTAAACCTTGTCTGTGGTATTCCGAGTAGGATTCAAGGATTGAATGGATGTGACGAGCTTCAAACTCGCGATTGTTGGGCGTGATGGCAAACGTAAAAGAATCAATGGATTCTATTCCGACATGATCGAGAACCAACAGATGATTAACCGTGCTGTGACAGAGCATTTGGACCATTTTCACTTAGAGGATGGGAAGTAGCCATTGACAACGGTGACGCCCTACATACAACTTGCCATGGGAGGAGCCTTGCATGTTTGAAAGTGAGGAAGCATTATGTTACAGGAATTCAGAAGACAAAGCATCTCCAAAACTCCAACATATTCTCCATTACTGCATAATAAGTACTTATTCCAAACACTTTCACTTTTTACAATTGAAAATAAAGAACCCTGATGGTGTTTTAGTGGAAAAATGATTTTTCCAAACACACAAATCCAACCGGCGAGTATACCGGGTCGCATCAAGTAATAATAACTCACAAGAGTGAGGTCGATCCCACAGGGATTGATGGATCAAGCAACTTTAGTGGGTGATTAGTTTAGTCAAGCTAACATTGAAGTGAAATATGTGAAATGTAGCCAACAGAAAGTAAATAGCAAGGAAAATTAAGTGCAGAAAATAAAATTGCAGAAACTTAAAGTGTAAGAAAGTAAAATAGCTTAAACTTAAATTGCAAGAAAAGTAAATTGCATGAAAAGTAAAGGGGAGTTGGGTGCTGGAAATTAAAGAGAGCAATAGATCGAAACTCAGAAACTCTTGCAGAAAGCTTAACTTGCAGGAAAGTAAATTGGGATCATGAACAGAAATGTAAAATGAAGAATAAGTGCAGAAGGATTAATTTGCTTGAAAGTAAATTAAAAGCCAATGGAACAGTAAAAACAAAAGAGTAGCCAAGAACTCAACTCAATTGCAAAATAAAATTGAAGATCTAAGGGAATCAAAGAGACTAGAAAACAAGTCTATATCTCAAGCCCTTCCTTGATCAAAGTAGAAAGCAGATTGAAGAAGAAAGAAAGATGAAAGCCGTAGAGAAAAACTTGGATCCAAAACTCAATTCACTGAATTATGCAGAAAATCAACAAAGAGCAATCTTAGATCAAGAATGAAACAGAATTCATCAAACAGAAAGGAAAATTAAAAGAGAGAGAGCTATCTACTACTACTACTCCCTAATGGAGGAAGCCTTTTTCTAATTCAGCTCCCCTTTTGAAATGAGAGTGATGCCTTTATATAGGCTTTTTACAAAATGAAAATAAAATGAAATTGAAATTAAAAACAAATTCACAAAATAAAATTCCTAATCTAGCTTCTCTGTGTGCCTTTGAGTAATGTTGAGTAGGCTTTGCTTGCTTTGGATTTGAGGAGAAATGGGTTTGGTTGGCCTTGATTCAATTTGGTGAGGAATTGAATTAAATTGAATTTTGGTTGATTTTGGCCCATATGTTGCTCCCAGGAGGCTGCTCTGCTCTTGTGCAGGGCAGAGTAGTGAAGCTTTGTGTGGGGATGCATGTTGTGTGCCAAGTGTGGGAGGGGCATCAGGATGCTGCGCTGCCCTTATGGAGAGCAGGGCAGTGTTGTCATGGTGCGCGCCTTGCCTCTGTCCGTGCTGTGATGTGCGCAACAAGTCCCTGGCCGTGTCATGCGCTCATGCTTGTGTGCGCCAAGGAGAGTTCCCAAGTTCAAACCCTTGTGAAATCATTTGGGGGAGCAATTTTCCTTGATTTTTTAGGAAGAGAGCACGACATTGCCCTGCTCTCCAAGAGGGCAGAGCAGAATAATGAGCGCTACTTTGCTTTGGAGTGAGGCTCCAGCTTCGAACATTGGTGGAAGCACTTTGGTTTATTTTTGCTTATTTTTTGCCCTTAAAGATGCCTTTCACTCATGCCTCAATTGTATGCCAAATATAGATTGCTATATATCGTTGGAAAGCTCTGAATGTCAGCTTTCCAACACAACTAGAAGCACATTAATCGGACGTCTGTAGGTCAAGTTATAGCCCTTTGAAGTAGGCATGGTCATGCTGTGAGCGCCCAGATTTTAACTTAGCGAAAATTTTCACTTTGCTTCATCATGATATTGCCCTGCCCTTGGCAAGAGCAGGGTAGTGTGCGTGCTGGTTGTTACCTCCTTTGATTTGGTCATGGGCCACGCTTTTAAAAGCGTGGCCTAAGACTCCAAAGTGTGCTCCAACTTCAAAGTGTGCCCCAAAGCTCTTTTTTTTTCCTTTTTAGCTTATTTTGTGCTTCTTTGCTTCTTTTTCTTCTTATTTCCTACAAGATTTATAAAATTAAAAGATCAAGAAAATATATCACTTAAGCACAAAAGCATTCAATATTTAAGCACAAATCATCAATTTCTTGTATGAAAAAGCATAGAAAAATAGGTATATGATGACATGTCATCACAACACCAAACTTAAACCTTGCTTGTCCCCAAGCAAGAAAAGAATCATGCAATAAAGATTGACAATCCAAGGTAAGAAGAATAGCAACTCAATGTTCATGGTATTGCACTTGAGCCTAGCCTTGACTTCTAAGTGTTTTGTTTTCAAGTATTTGGCTTGATACATAAACACCACAAGCACTTAGCAAATAAATTGCCATTAGTACTCAGAGCCTTCAGCTTTCTCATTCTTTCCTTTTTTCTTTTCTTGCTTTAATTGTATTTGCTTCTTCAAGGTTTTCATGATTTCAAAAGATTTCACAAAATGTACTAGATGAAAAACTTCAATTAAATAAAATCTAATTCAATTGAGCAACAATCAATCATACTAGCTTTCCAATACTTGTATGCACATGCTAAATTCTTCTTTAATTCCTTGTTTGTTTATGATCATGATGTTTTATTGCTTTTGAACTCACAAAAATCAAGTTGGTAGTCATAATGGTACAACACCATGTTGTAAATCAAATTCAAGCTATGCTTAGTCATACCACACATGCATACAGAAAATATAAAGACAATCATGCAATTTAAAGTGCTGGAAATAAATGAGAGGAAAAGGAACTTTATAACCTTGTAGTCCATCTTCTCTAATGTTGTCATTTTCCTCCCATTCTTCTCCTTCCCAAAAACTTGATGTGTGGAAAATGATCCAACACAAAACTCACCGGCAAGTGTACCGGGTTGCATCAAGTAATAAAACTCACGGGAGTGAGGTCGATCCCACAGGGATTGAAGGATTGAGAAATTTTAGTTTAGTGGTTGATTTAGTCAAGCGAATCAAGTATTGGTTGAGTGATTTTGTAGCCAACAGTAAGTAAATAGCATAAAATGTAAAGGGAGAGGGATGAATTGCAGAAATTAAAGAGAACTGAAAGTAAAAGAGCTGAATCTTAAAGAACAAAAAATTAAATGACTGAAACTTAAAGTGCAAGAAATGTAAATTGCAGTAACTTAAAGTGCAAGAAATATAAATTGCTTAAATGGAAAAAGGGGTTTGAGGACAGGGAATTCAGAATTTAAGCAAGAGAAATTAAATTGCAACAATTGTCAAAGCAAGAGATGATTTGGATTCTGTTAGATCTCAAACAGAAAGGGAAATTAAATTGCAGCAGGGGTTCACAGAAGAACCAAAAGGAAAATGGGATCTCAGGACTCCAGAGACTAGATAGCAAAATCTATATCTCAATTGCCTTCCCAGATCCAAGTTCTCAAAGCAATTAAAGAGAAATTGAAGATTAAGCAGTAAAGAAAATTGGATTCAACTCAATTATGCAGAAGAAAAATCATGCCAAACCCTCCATTCAGCCCCAAAGGAGGTTGAATCCAGTTATGAAGGAAGTAGTACAGAAAGAAGTCATGAAGCTGTGGCAGGGAGGAGTAATGTACCCAATTTCGGATAGCCCATGGGTCAGTCCAGTCCAAGTGGTCCCCAAGAAAGAAGGAATCACTGTGGTACCCAACGAAAGAAATGAGCTAATCCCTACAAGAACTGCCACAGGATGGAGGATGTGTATTGATTACAGAAAGCTCAATGAAGCCACAAGAAAAGATTATTTCCCACTTCCCTTCATGGATCAGATGCTGGAAAGACTTGTAGGACATGCATATTATTGTTTTCTAGATGGTTATTCAGGATACAACTAAATAGTGGTTGATCCAAGAGACTAGGAGAAAACATCATTCACTTGCCCATATGGAGTGTTCGTCTACAAGCGTATGCCATTTGGGCTATGTAATGCACCTGCAACTTTTCAACGCTGCATGCTTTCCATCTTCTCGGATATGATAGAGAAGTTCATTGAAGTTTTTATGGATGTCTTTTGAGTATTCGGAGACTCCTTTCCCAATTGCCTAAACCATCTTGCCTTGGTATTAAAAAGATGTCAAGAGACCAACTTGGTCTTGAATTGGGAAAAATGCCACTTCATGGTGACAGATGAAATAGTCCTTGGCCATAAAATTTCTAACCAAGACATTGAGGTAGACAGAGCTAAGGTGGAGCTAATTGAAAAATTACCTCCACCAAGTGATGTCAAGGCAATTAAGAGCTTTTTGGGGGCATGCTGGCTTCTATAGAAGATTTATTAAAGATTTTTCAAAGATAGCCAAACCCTTAAGCAATCTCCTTATGTCTGATACACCGTTCATCTTTGATGAGAAGTGCATGCTTGCATTTGAGAACTTGAAAAAGAGGCTATCCTCAGCTTCTATCATCACCCCACCTGATTGGAATCTACCGTTCGAACTGATGTGTGATGCATCTGATTTCGCAGTTGGGGCAGTGTTAGGACAGAGAAAATAAAATTTGGTGCATGTCATATACTATGCCAGCAAGGTCCTTAATGACACTCAACGAAACTATACCACTACCGAAAAGGAGTTGCTGGCAATAGTTTCTGCATTTGACAAATTTAGATCCTACCGCATTGGCTCTAAAATTATTGTTTTCACTGATCATATAGCACTCAAATATTTATTTGCCAAATAGGAGTCAAAACCAAGACTAATCAGATGGATCTTATTGTTGCAGGAATTCAACATTGAGATTAGAGACAAAAAAAGGTGTGGAGAACAAGGTAGCAGATCATCTATCCAGAATCCCTTGTGAGAAATATGCTACACATGATACAAATGTAAATGAGTTCTTCCCAGATGAGCAGTTAATGTTGGTTCACAAAGTACCCTGGTTTGCAGATATTGCCAATTTTAAAGCAGCCGGTGACCTACCCCCTGGGATCAACAAACATCAAAGAAGAAAACTCATCAATGATGCTAAATATTTCATTTGGGATGAACCCTATCTCTTCAAGAAATGCTCAGATGGAATCCTTAGGAGGTGCATTTCAGAAGAAGAAGGACAAGAGGTCCTGTGGAGTTGTCATAGTGCTAGCTTTGGAGGTCATTTTGGAGGAGAAAGAACCGCATCAAAAGTACTGCAATGTGGGTTCTTCAGGCCCACTATTTTCAAGGATGCTAAAGAACTGGTAAGGAGCTACAATGAGTGCCAAAGGGCTGGAAATCTGCCCAAGAAAAATGTGATGCCACAGTAATACATTCTAGAACTTGAACTGTTCGATGTATGAGGGATCGACTTCATGGGACAATTTCCAACCTCATATTCGAACAAGTATATCTTGGTGGCAGTGGACTATGTATCTAAATGGGTGGAAGCCGTGGCAACCCCAACAAATGACAACAAGGTAGTCATAAACTTTCTTAGAAAAAATATCTTCACCAGAATTGGAGTCCCACGAGCCCTCATCAGTGATGGAGGAAGTCATTTCTGCAATAGACCATTGGAGACCCTACTCCTAAGATATGGGGTGAAACATAAGGTTGCCACACCTTATCATCCCCAAACAAGTGGGAAAACCGAGATATCCAATAGAGAGTTAAAAAGGATCTTGGAAAAGACTGTGGGGGTATCAAGAAAAGACTGGGCGAAGAAGCTAGATGATGCTCTTTGGGCATACAGGACAGCCTTCAAAACACCAATTGGGATGTCCCTATATCAACTGGTGTACGGAAAGGCTTGTCACTTACCATTAGAGCTGGAGCACAAAGCCTTTTGGGCTCTTAAGATACTAAACCTAGACAGCACCGCCGCTAGTGAAAAGAGGATCTTGCAGCTGCAAAAACTGGAAGAGTTTAGGTCTCAAGCCTATGAAAATACCAAGATCTATAAGAAAAAAGCAAAAAAGAGACATGATCTCAACCTGGAACCAAGAAGTTTCGAAGAAGGACAACATGTGCTTCTCTATAACTCCAAACTGAGACTATTTCCTAGGAAACTTAAATCAAGATGGTCGGGGCCCTTTCTAGTTACGAAAGTCTCACCTTATGGTCACATAGAAATCATGGAAGAAAGCTCAAAGAGGACATTCACTGTGAATGGGCAAAGACTCAAACATTAATTGGGCAGCATGGGGGAAGCCCCCAAACAGAAGTATCACCTCAACTAGAGAAGCAATCGTCGAGCTAGCGACGCTAAAAAAGTGCTTTGTTGGGAGGCAACCCAACCTGAGGTAATTCTCTTTTCATAATTGTCTCAATAAAAACTCCAAGTTGAGTTTTCTGTATTGTGAGGAGCTAAGTTTGGTGTTGCACACCAAAACATTTCAAAGGTGAATGTGGAGCCCTAAGTTTGGTGTTCCACCAAAAACTCCAGCTAAAGAGTGCATTGCAACCCTTCAGTGATAAAGCATTGCTCTAACAACCAGGGAACTCACTTGACAGAGGTTTAAGCTCTAATGTATAGTTTATCTTTTTAGCTCATAGTTGTTTTCTTAATAAAAGCACATGAGGTTTTTGCATGTATTTAATTTGTTGAAGTAAGCAACGAACTAAGTTCGGTGTTCACCCACCAAATTAAGTTCAGAAATTCATAAGCATACATGCATGCTCACTATTTTCCAAGTGCTTGGGGAACAAGCATCTTCCAATAGTGTTACAGGAATTCAATCAATCTCAGGGAATAATCATACCTCATCATCCAAGGAGATAGACAAGGATGCAAAACGCTAGGATGATAATGCCAAGGAAGACATCACGAGGTTATATTGAATTGTCTCGGAGTTGCAGTACTTTAATTGAAAAATGATTGAATATTGTCCTAGAAACCTGCATATTCTGCTTGTTCCTCTTTATTCACATTGAAGTGTACTAGCCTAATGTCCCTTCTGCATTTTCACCTTGCTTACTTGTATGCTTGTCTTTTAAGTCAATCAAAAAGAAGATGTTATGAAAAGAACAAGAGTGGAGTTATCTTGTGAAGTAAATCCTAAATGTTTGTGGTAGGGTGATTAATTAGCTAAGTTGGTTCACCAACAAGGTAGGAAGGCAACTATCTAACCTGAATCATATGCTTGAAACACACCCCAGGAGACTAGCTAATTAATAAGATCCTAATAAGAAAAAAGATAAAGCAATAAAAGTCAAAAAGGAAAGAAAAACAATAAGAAATAATGCTAGGCACCAAGGGTTTGAAGATTGAGGCATGTGTCTGTGGTGTTCATGTGCAAGGGATATGCTTGGATGAATAAGCTCTTAGGGGTGCCTTATCACTTGGTAACTTGGGTTAACTAATCTGGGATTATCAGCTGAAAGTACACTATCAAGAGTAACCTTTGCCATAGAGCACTTAGCAACCCAAAGAGGTGCTGGACACCAAGGACTCAAGAAAGAAAAATAACAAACCATGTGCTTGTGGTGTATATGTATGGGGGAAAGAGACTTGAGGGAGTAAGTCCTTAGGGGTGCCTTAACACCTAGCACCTTGAACCAACTGGTTCGGGGGAGTGTTGGCTAAAAGCTTATCTTAAAGAGTCGCCCTCTTATAGAGCACTTAGCCTAAAAAGGAATGCAATAAACCTTGGAAGGGAAGGGAGGATCAATAATTAAGAAGTCTCAAGGGATGCAATCAAGCAAGTATTCAATAGCATGATAAAGGCCTGAAAACCAGTGAAGGAATGAACCTAAGTTGCTATGCATGAAACCCCATAAACCAGGGATTTAACATCTATTATAATTGTTTGTTCATCTTGTTCTTTCATTCATTCTTCCTATGTTCCAGTACTTGCTTAGGGACAAGCAAGCTTTAAGTTTGGTGTTGTGATACCAAGGCATCTAGGCTAGTTTTACTTACCTATTCTTTACTGTTTTAGGGAAGTTTCATGCATTTTCTTAGTAAATAAGCAAGTTTTGGATGAAATTTCATTTACACCTTGATTCAAGCAACTATTGTGAATTTTACATAATTTCATAAGGATTATGCAAGGATTGAATGACAAATTGATGATGCATAATCTCATGACTTGGGCTAGAGCTTTGATACACTTTATTTGCTTGATTTCAGGACAAAGGAAGCAAGAAGAAGCCACGTTAGCAGTCATGTTAACCTAATTAACGTGACCACTAACGTGGAATAGGGACAAGCTTGTAGCGTTAATGAAAAAGGTGACCACCAATAACGCTTGCGAAGCCATCATAAGCCCACGTTAATTGCCACGTTAACTATATTAACGTGGTAGTTAACGTAGAAAAAAAGGAAGCTCCAGCGTTAGTGGTAAAAGTGAACACCACTAACGCTCCAAATTGGCAATTGGCCACGTTAAGAGTCACGTGGAAGGGGAAGACAATGCCAACGTTAGTGACACTCACCTTTGTCACTAACATTGGATCAAGCCAACATTGCCCACGTTAGTGGTCACGTTAAGACCACTAACGTGAAAGTTAACGTGGAGCTAAGCATGATGAGCCAACGTTAGTGACACTCACCTTTGTCACTAACGTTGGAGATGGCATTCACTACTTTCTGCATTTTTTCTAGCTAAGCATGTATTCTTCACTACTATTTTCCATTTCCAGAGCCATGAACAACTAAACCCCTTTCATTGGATTATGGAGCTCTGTTGTAATTTGATGAATCAATTATAGTTTTCATTCTTCTTCCTCTTTCTTTTCTCTTGATTTTCTAGAAATCTTTCGATCTTAATTCAATTGGTTAGTTGTCTTGGAAAAGAAACTCTCCATAATTGGATCTCCTCTGAGCCTTGGAAAAGGGATGAGGAGATCATGCTAGAAATGCTTTCTCATGTTGGACCAAATTGGGGTCTGGGCGGATATAGTGACATGTAATCCTCCCAACACTTTGATTTGGAAATACATGTGGTATAATCAGTGACCACACTTCATCTCTTCCCATGAGCAATTAAATCAAGGAATTGGGTAATTGTTCAAGTTTAGAGAGATTGGATTGCCAAGGAATTGGGATCCAATCACTTAAGATTGCCAAGGAGATCAATGAATGCTTTGATTGAGGAAGAGATGAGAATGAACTTGATCTGGAGAATTCAACATCTCCTAAGCCCAATGAATTCCCCATTTATGATCTTACCCATTCTCTTTACTTTCTGCCATTTATTTCTATGTTCATCTCCCTAAATCCCCATTTAAGATTCTGCACTTTATTTTCTGCCATTTACTTTCTCGCCATTTAATTTCCTGCAATACCAACTACTTTCTGTTTAGCTCAACTAGCATACTCTTCCAACTATAATTGCTTGACCAATCAATCCCTATGGGATTCGACCTCACTCTATTGTGAGTTTTTACTTGACGACAATTCGGTATACTTGCCGAAGGGAAATTTGTTGAGAGACAAGATTTCATGCATCAGCTAGCTAACGTTGTCTTGGTGAAAAAGTCAAATGGGAAACGGCGGATGTGCACTGATTACACCGACCTCAATAAAGCCTGCCCAAAAGACCACTATCCATTCCCAAGCATAGACACTCTAGTGGACGCCTCCACTGGACACAAGTACCTCTCTTTCATGGATGCTTATTCGGGATATAATCAAATCCCAATGTATCCACCTGATCAAGAAAAAACTTCGTTCCTAACCCCAAAATCAAATTACTGTTATGTGGTCATGCCATCCAGACTAAAAAATGCAGGAGCTACCTACCAAAAATTAATGAACAAGGTCTTCACAGACCATATTGGGAAACTCATGAAGGTCTATGTGGATGACATATTGGTAAAAACACAAAGTGAGGAGTCGTTAATGTCCGACCTTGCCCAAGTGTTCATCACCATAAGAAAGCATGACAAGCGACTCAACCCTGCAAAGTGTACCTTTGCAGTAGAAGCTGGCAAATTTCTGGGTTTCCTGTTAACACAACGAGGAATTGAGGTGAACCCGGATAAATGACGGGCCATATTTGACATGAAGAGTCCGGCCTGTGTCAAAGAAGTATAACAACTCAATGGGAGACTGGCAGCATTGTCCAGATTTCTAGCCAGATCAGCCATAAGATCTCTCCCCTTCTACGCCACTTTAAGGAAGGGAAAGAGGTCTGAATGGACAACGGAGTGCGAGCAAGCTTGTTAGGATTTCAAAAAGTTCCTAGGACAGCCACCTATTCTAACTCGACTACGGGTAGGAGAACCACTCGTATTATACCTCGCAGTAGAAAATCGGGCAATAGCCTCAGCACTAGTTAGAGAAGATGAAAGTGGGTAACAACCCATCTACTTTATCAACAAAGCCCTACAAGGGGCCAAATTGAACTATCAAAAGATAGAAAAGTTTGCCTATGCTCTCATTTTGACCTCCCGATGACTTTGCCCATATTTTCAAGCTCACACCATTAAGGTCCGAACCAACCAGCCAATAAAATGCATTCTATAGAAAACAGATTTAGTAGGGAGAATTCTACAGTGGGCAGTCAAGCTATCTGAGTTCGATCTTCAATATGAAGCTTGGACAGCCATCAAGTTTCAGTATTTGGCCGATTTCATTGTTGAGTACATTAACACCCCGGGAAACCCTATAAAATGGAATCTCTACATAGACGGCTCTTCAAACAAAACTGGGAGTGGTGAATGCGCGATCTTAGAAAGCAATCAGGGAACCCAAATCGAACTCTCCTTAAAATTTGAATTCCCTGCTTCGAAAAATTAGGATGAATACGAGGCGTTACTAGCTAGTTTGAGGCTGGCTGAGGAGGTTCGAGTTCGAAAACTTATCATCTTCAGTGATTCACAAGTAGTCACCTCACAAATAACAAGGGAGCTACTAAGCTGTAGACCCTACCATGAAAAGGTACATGGACAAAACCAGTGAACAGCTCAGGCAACTCGGGAAATACGAGGTCCGCCACATACTTTGGGAATAGGATGCTCGAGCTAAGGCACTCTCAAAACTAGCCAGTACCAAACCAAGGGGCAATAATAGAAGCCTCATCCAGGAAATTTTACAGAATCCATCAATCTCGGGGGAAGAAAAGGTCCTAGCCATATCAGGTCAGGATTATGGATGGATGACCCCCATAATCAACTACCTTAAATCAGAGACACTCCCTACAGATAAGAAGGAGGCGAAGAGGCTAAAACGGGAGGCACAATACTACACCATCATAAACAACATCCTTTACAGGAGAGGGATCTCAACACCCCTATTAAAATGTGTGCCGACCTCCAACACAAAGGAGGTTTTGGAAGAAGTACACAGTGGCATGTGTGGCAATCACCTCAGAGCACGAGCTCTCCAAAAAAATACTTCGAGCCGGGTTCTTTTGGCCGACCTTGTAAAAAGAAGCAACCAAGTTCGTTAAGACATGCCTACCATGCCAAAAACATGCCAACTTCTACATTGCCCCACCAGAGGAACTCATCAGCATAACATCACCTTGGCCATTCGCAAGATGGGGACTAAACCTCCTAGGACCCTTTTCCCAAGGATTAGGACAAGTCAATTTCCTTATCATAGGGGTAGATTACTTTACAAAATAGATTGAGGCAGAGCCCCTAGCTAATGCCACTGCTCAAATAAGTCAAAAATTCTTATATCGGAACATTGTCACAAGGTTTGGGGTTCCTCACTCCATCACCACAGACAATGGCACTCAATTCACAGACGCAGGTTTCAGGAAGTTGGTAGCTGACTTAAAAATAAAGTACCAATTCACATCCGTAGAATACCCCAGGCTAATGGACAAGCAGAAGCTGCCAATAAAGTCATACTAGCCGGGTTAAAACAGAGACTACAGGACGCAAAAGAAACATGGGCTGAAGAGCTCCCACAAGTCCTATAGGTATATCGGACAACTACACACTCCACGACGAGGGAATCACCCTTCCGAATGGCTTACAGAATAGAAGCAATGATCCCAGTGGAAGTTGAAGAAGGGTTCCCCAGAACGATCTTCTACAGTGAAGAGGCCAACTCCCAACTTCAAAAGGAAGAGCTCGATCTACTTCCGAAAATTCAGGAAAGAGCTCAGATCAGGGAGGAGGCATTAAAATGTCGAATGGTCTCAAAATACAATCAGAGGGTAGTACAACAAAGTTTTGCCAACAACAACCTCATCCTAATCCGAAATGATATCGGAACAAGTCGACCAGGAGAGGGAAAGCTAGCAGCTAACTGGAAAGGACCCTTCCGAGTCACAGAGGTACGGAAAAAGGCTACTACAGGGTGTCCGAACTCGAGGGGCGAGAGCTACGAAGGTCATGGCATGCCTGCAACCTAAGAAGGTATTATAGTTAGGAGGTAAAAAAGATCTTAGGTCAAGGTGCACTCTTTTTCCTGAACAGGTTTTTTAACGAGGCACTGATGAGCGGATAATTTGTACGCTTTTTGGCATTGTTTTTAGTATGTTTTTAGTATGATCTAGTTAGTTTTTAGTATATTTTTATTAGTTTTTAGTTAAAATTCACTTTTCTGGACTTTACTATGAGTTTGTGTGTTTTTCTGTGATTTCAGGTATTTTCTGGCTGAAATTGAGGGACCTGAGCAAAAATCTGATTCAGAGACTGAAAAGGACTGCAGATGCTGTTGGATTCTGACCTTCCTGCACTTGAAGCGGATTTTCTTGAGCTACAGAAGCCCAATTGGCGCGCTCTCAACGGCATTGGAAAGTAGACATCCTGGGCTTTCCAGCAATATATGATAGTCCACACTTTGCCCAAGATTTGATGGCCCAAACCGGCGTTCAAAGTCACCCTCAGAAATCCCAGCGTTAAACGCTGGAACTTGCACCAAAATGGGAGTTAAACGCCCAAACTGGCATAAAAGCTGGCGTTTAACTCCAAGAGAAGTCTCTGCACGAAAATTTTTCATTGCTCAGCCCAAGCACACACCAAGTGGGCCCGGAAGTGGATTTTTATGTCATTTACTCATCTCTGTACACCTTAGGCTACTAGTTTTCTATAAGTAGGACCTTTTACTATTGTATTCAGACATCGAGGGGTAGCTATCTTCATTGTTATGCTATCTTAGATCATTGGGAGGCTGGCCATGCCTAGACCCTGTACTTATGTATTTTCAACGTGGAGTTTCTACACACCATAGATTAAGGTGTGGAGCTCTGCTGTACCTCGAGTATTAATGCAATTACCATTGTTCTTCTA
>NC_029777.3:32840470-32840839 GCF_000817695.3 Arachis duranensis
GATCTAGCCATAAACTTGATAGCTACGATTTTAGGAAGTTGCACAATCGGCAAAAATTCCTTCCGGCAAGTGCACCGGTTATCGTCAAGTAAAAACTCACAATAGAGTGAGGTCAAATCCCACAAGGATTGGTTGAGTGAGCAATTCGGATTAGAAGTGTGTTCTAGTTGAGCGGAATCAAGATTTGGATGAGAATAGAGGAATGTTAAATTGCATGAATTAAAGGACGAGAAACTAAATTGCTGAAATTAAAAGGGATGAGGGTGATTGCATGAATTGAATTGCAGAATATAAGAGAAAGTGTAGATCAGAAATGGGGAATTCATTGGGTTTCAGGAGATATTGAGATCTCCGAATCAAAACATTTTT
>NC_029777.3:32841772-32842477 GCF_000817695.3 Arachis duranensis
TTCTGGCGTTTAACTTCCAGTTTAAGGTTAAACTGGAGGTTAAACGCCAGTTTCAGTATTTCTCAGCTTTCATGATTCTGGCGTTTAACTTCCAGTTTAACCTTAAACTGGAGGTTAAACGCCACTTTCAGCTTTGGTGCATTTCTTATTCTGGCGTTTAACTTCCAGTTTAAGGTTAAACTGGAGGTTAAACGCCACTTTCAGCATTATATGGCTTGGCAGTTTAAGTTCCAGTTTAAGCTTAAACTGGAACTTAAACTCCACATGTGATCTTCAAGCTTCCTTTATTGATTTTGTTGCTTCCTTGCCTAGCCTCTTCTTCCCTGAAATCATCCAAACAATTGCATCAAAGTCTTGCAAAATTTCATGAGAATTCTTCCATTCATAGCATTCAAGTAATATCACTAAAAACTCATGGAATTTGCATCAAAATCATACTGTTTGGATGGTCCATTGCTTTGTTGTTCATTTAACCATTCTTGGTTACTTTAAGCTCAAGAAAATGCATAAAAGCACTAAAACTAACAGAAAAATGCTAGTGAAACTAGCCTAAGATACCTTGGCATCAGCCAACCATTCCGTGAGATCAGAGTCTTCGTGGTATAGGCTAGAACTGATGGCGGCATTCAACTTGATGAATGTGATGATCCGTGACACTCATCATCATTCTCACCTATGAACGTGTGACTGACAACCACCTCCGTT
>NC_029777.3:32847002-32847531 GCF_000817695.3 Arachis duranensis
CTGGCGTTAAACGCCAGAAAGGGGCAAGAAGCTGGCGTTAAACGCCAGAAATGGGCACCAGCCCAGCGTTTAACGCCAGAAATGGCTAAAAACGTGATTTTGTTTGCCACTTGGTGCAGGGATGACTTTTCCTTGACACCTCAGGATCTGTGGACCCCACAAGATCCCCACCTACCCTACCACTCTCTCTCTCTTCTTCACCCATTCACCAATCACCTCAACACCTCTTCCCCAAAAAAACCCTTCACCTATCAAGTCCCATCTTTCTCTTCACCACTCACATCCATCCTTCATAAAACCCCACCTCCCTCACCATTCAAATTCAAACCACCTTCCCACCCAAACCCACCCTCAAATGGCCGAACCCTCCCATCCCCCTCTCCTATATAAACCCTCCTTCACTCCTTCATTTTCACACATCCTAAACACCATTCTCTCCCCTTTGGCAGAACACAAAGCCATTCCCTTCTTCCTCATTTCTTCTTCTTCTACTCTCTTCTTTCTTCTTTTGCTCGAGGACGAGCAAACC
>NC_029777.3:32849386-32856482 GCF_000817695.3 Arachis duranensis
GGACAAGCAACAATTTAAGTTTGGTGTTGTGATGAGCGGATAATTTGTACGCTTTTTGGCATTGTTTTTAGTATGTTTTTAGTATGATCTAGTTAGTTTTTAGTATATTTTTATTAGTTTTTAGTTAAAATTCACTTTTCTGGACTTTACTATGAGATTGTGTGTTTTTCTGTTATTTCAGGTATTTTCTGGCTGAAATTGAGGGACCTGAGCAAAAATCTGATTCAGAGACTGAAAAGGACTGCAGATGCTGTTGGATTCTGACCTCCCTGCACTCGAAGCGGATTTTCTGGAGCTACAGAAGCCCAATTGGCGCCATCTCAACGGCATTGGAAAGTGGACATCCTGGGCTTTCCAGCAATATATGATAGTCCACACTTTGCCCAAGATTTGATGGCCCAAACCGGCGTTCAAAGTCACCCTCAGCAATCCCAGCGTTAAACGCTGGAACTGGCACCAAAATGGGAGTTAAACGCCCAAACTGGCATAAAAGCTGGCGTTTAACTCCAAGAGAAGTCTCTGCACGAAAATTCTTCATTGCTCAGCCCAAGCACAGACCAAGTGGGCCCAGAAGTGGATTTTTATGTCATTTACTCATCTCTGTACACCTTAGGCTACTAGTTTTCTATAAGTAGGACCTTTTACTATTGTATTCAGATATCGAGGGGTAGCTATCTTCATTGTTATGCTATCTTAGATCATTGGGAGGCTGGCCATTCGGCCATGCCTGGACCCTGTACTTATGTATTTTCAACGGTGGAGTTTCTACACACCATAGATTAAGGTGTGGAGCTCTGCTGTACCTCGAGTATTAATGCAATTACTATTGTTCTCCCATTCAATTCCGCTTGTTCTTGTTCTAAGATATCACTTGTTCTTCAACTTGATGAATGTGATGATCCGTGACACTCATCATCATTCTCACCTATGAACGTGTGACTGACAACCACCTCCGTTCTACCTTCGATTGGGTGAATATCTCTTGGATTCCTGATTGCACGATGCATGGTTGATCGCCTGACAACCGAGTGCTCGCCTGACAACCGAGCCAACCATTCCGTGAGATCAGAGTCTTCGTGGTATAGGCTAGAACTGATGGCGGCATTCAAGAGAATCCGGAAGGTCTAACCTTATCTGTGGTATTCTGAGTAGGATTCAAGAGAATCCGGAAGGTCTGACCTTGACGTGCTTCAAACTCCTGAGGGCGGGTATCTTTATCTTTATGTTTTATGCGTTTATCACCATACCCATTTGAGTTTGCCTGACTAAGATTTACAAGGTGACCATAGCTTGCTTCATACCAACAATCTCTGTGGGATCGACCCTTACTCGCGTAAGGTTTATTACTTGGACGACCCAGTACACTTGCTGGTTAGTTGTGTGAAGTTGTGTTTATGCCATGGTATTGAACACCAAGTTTTTGGATTCACTACCGGGGATTATTTGAGTTGTGAAAAGTATTGATCACAATTTCGCGCTACCAGGCACCAAGCCAAGATCCGAAAAGTTTCCTGACTTAGAAGGGTAAATGCCCACATGTATATATTTCGTACGCCTATATGTCTACTTTCTACTTGAATAAAACTTTTCAGATTCTCTACAAAGTTTCTCTATCAAGACGTATTAAATCCGAACGCAAAATTCATCGCCCGATTACAAAGCTACAGGTCGGCAAGGCGAAACCAAATGCACCACCCGACCACGATGAAAGCCAAACTCATCGTCTGAACTTCGACAAAGATCGGCAAAGTGAAACCCAAACTCACCGCCCAATTTCTACAAAATCAGCAAGATGAAAAAGCGACAAAAAGTTATAAAAAGTAATCCATAAAAATGGATTACTAAAAATAACTTCGAACGAACCGACATGAAGAAGTCGGACCAATCGACCAAAGCGACAAAAATTTATAAAAAGTAGCCCATAAAAATGGATTACTAAAAATAACTTCAAACGGACCGACATGAAGAATTCAGACCAATCGACCAAAGCAACAAAAAGTTATAAAAAGTAGCCCATAAAAATGGATTACTAAAAATAACTTCGAACGGACCGACATGAAGAAGTCGGACCAATCCATCAAAGTAACAAAAAGTTATAAAAAGTAACCCATAAAAATGGATTGCTAAAAATAACTTAGAGTGGACCGGCATGAAGAAGTCGGACCAACCAATCAAAGCGACAGAGTTATAAAAAGTAATCCATAGCAAGAGGCCTGGCCAGCCTTGACTAAAAATGGATTACTAGAAATAACTCGAGAAGGATCGACAAGAGAAGTCGACCAATAGAAGGCATGCGCTAGAAGGGACACAAATCAACTCAAAAAGCCACGACCTCACCAAAATCAGTTTACAAGTATTCTATGAGAGTACTAAAAGAATAGTCAAACAAAGCTCACCTCAAAGGTCACTTCGACTTAAGCAAGAAATAAACAAACACGAAGGCAATCAAAAAGAGGTTGGATAGCAAAACTCCAACACTCTAAAGATTCCTAGAAGTGCCAAAAAGTGCAAATCAACATAGCAAAGAAAGACACTACAATAAAATCTCAGAAGGCAAACCTTAAAGAGCTCGAAAGTATTTGTTTTTTAAAAAGTTGCTAAGAAGAGCATCCAAAACGTCAAAGAGAAGTCAAACCATCCCAAGTTACAAAAATAGAGTTCAAGGATCCACAAGCCGGGCCATAAAGATACAAAAGCAAATATGAAACTACAAAGGATTCAAAGACTCCCCAGTGGCGGCATCACGAGGTGAAGGAGGACGAGTCGTGAGCGGGACAGCATCAACGGTCCCATCCAGCCGGTTCAGGATCTGAACATCAGGGTACAACTCGGGATGGCCGACCTCAGCTGTAGGAGTTGGAGAAGTCGAGGCAACAGAAGGTTTGGCTGATGGCACAGGAGGAGGATCTACATCTTCATCTGGGGCAGGGACAATCTTACCATTCTCCATAATATTGTCCAAACTGAAGAGAGTCAGGTCGAGCTCGGGAGCATGAACTCGAACTTGAGCCTTCAAATTCTCATAAGCAACAGTCACACTGCCAACAAGATGGCCCTGAAGCTCAGTATAATAAGCTTGAGCAGACTCCAACCTCTCCCTGACCTCCAGCAACTCACCATAAGTATGGACATAGCTCTCCTTATGCTTCTGTGCCATCTCCTCAGCCAGAGTTGCAGAAGCCACAGCAGCAGTAGCTTGAGTCTTCTCATTTTCCAAATTTATCTCCAGCTTGGCCACCTTTGCATCAAGTTCATCCTTCAAACCTTTGATCCTATCAAACTCTGACTTGGCCTCCTCCATAAAAGCCTTCATTGCGTGAACTGGAAGGTCCTGAGCAGTCCGGAATAAGGCTGCACCTATGTGTGCCATCTTCACACTACTTCGGGTAATAAAATCAAAGTGGCGAAGAATGGCCACATCACACATGGAAAGTCGGCCATAGTGAGCGATTTGATGGTCAACAAACCCCACAACATCAAAGTCGGGGGCATCCAAATCAAATGGTTTAATAGCTTTCTATCATTTTGGTGGAGGGCCGGCAGTAGGAGAAGAGGTAGCACCAGAAGTAGGTTGGTGAGGATCAACCAAATAGACCTGAGGATTAGGGATAACCTTCCTCAGCCCAGGACTACCAAAGGTTGGTTTCTTAGGGGGAACCTGAGAAGAACCCTCCACCACAGCCCGAGCAGAGACGTTCTGGGCTGCGGTCGCTTTCCTTTCCTTCTTAAAGGCTTTCATGGAATCATTAGTCTTTACCATCTCTGAAAATATAGCAAAAACCAGAATTGCAAATGAGAAAGGGATGGATTGAGAAAACAAAATAATAAAACAAAGAGAAAAAGCCAGCAAAGAAATTGGCAAACTACCCAATTCAACTCGGAGAAGTGAAGGGTCCCCTAAAAACTTCTTTGTGTCAAGATGGGGAGGTTCCCCTCAATTCTCCTCCAAAACACCCAGAAAGGCCTGCTCGACCTCATCCAACATGTCCCATGAATATCTAGACACTACCACCTTCTTTTACCAGCATAAGTGGAAGGCATGCTCATTATTCTGCTCCAAGAAGATAGGCCGAGCTCCTTCAACAGCTCGGACCTTGAAAAAATAGTTCTTGAAATCCCTAAAGGACTCATCATACATAGAAAAAACTTTCTTTCCCTGAGCGGCTCGGAAAGAAATCCAAGAGGCCTTCTTGTTAGCTATCCCAGGTTTTGTCAAGACAAAAAGATAAAGAAAGAGATTTTAAGAAGGTCGGACATCTAATTCCTAACACAACAACTGAAAGATCTTTATGAAACCCCACGAGTTCAGATGGAATTGGGATGGAGCTACATTACAGGACCACAACAAATTGGTCTCAAAGGAAGTAAAATGAATGATAATGTTCATTTGGCTAAAAAAGTAGTCATAAGCGTAAAAGAAGGGACATTCCCCCTGAGTCAGAGAAGGAAAACAAACCCTCTCGTCAGGGTCAGGCGCTACTAACTCGTAATTCTTTTCCTGATCTCTACTATTACACATCCTATGATGTCTCCTAAGCTGCACGCAGTACTCAGAATTAACCACTGAAACACACATCAAAACAAGGGAGTCCAGCCAGTCAGACATACCCTCGGGGACTTTGGTGGACATCTCGACAATATTTTTGCGAGAAGACATGGGTCAACTAGTCCTACAGTGAAAAAAAGGAAAAATGGGTTACTAATCAAACAAGCTCGAGCAAATCAAGAAAATAGCTCGGACAAAAATGGAGATAGCTCAGACAAAAGCATATGTCAGAAGAAGTAAAAAGGGAAGACCCCAGGACCTACAGCAAGGTCCAAGGGCACTGTTCATGCATCGGTTCGAGCTATAAAGGACCGGGTTGGCCGACCTCTTAGAAGGTTGGCCCATGACCGACCTCTTGGAATCAACATGGTACGCTCAATTGCAATCTCAACTCTTTATCACAACTTCGCACAACTAACCAGCAAGTGCACTGGGTCATCCAAGTAATAAACCTTACACGAGTAAAGGTAGATCCCACGGAGATTGTTGGTATGAAGCAAGCTATGGTCATCTTGTAAATCTCAGTCAGGAGGATTCAAATGGTTATGGAGGATTAATGATTAAAAGATAAATAAAACATAAAATAAAGATAGAGATACTTATGTAATTCATTCTTGAGAATTTCAGATAAGCGTATGGAGATGCTTTGTCCCTTCTGTCTCTCTGCTTTCCTACTATCTTCATCCAATCCTTCTTACTCCTTTCCATGGCAAGCTGTATGTTGGGCATCACCGTTGTCAATGGTTACAGTCCCGTCCTCTCAGTGAAAATGTTCAACGCGCTCTGTCAAAGCATGGCTATTCATCTGTCGGTTCTCGATCATGTCGGAATAGAATCTAGTGATTCTTTTGCGTCGTCACTAACGCCCCACAATTGCGAGTTTGAAGCTCGTCACAATCATTCAATCCCTAAATCCTACTCAGAATACCACAGGCAAGGTTTAGACCTTCTGGATTCTCAAGAATGGCCGCCAATGGATTCTAGCTTATACCACGAAGATTCTGATTAAGGAATCCAAGAGATATCCACTCAATCTAAGGTAGAACGGAGGTGGTTGTCAGGCACACGTTCATAGGTGAGAATGATGATGAGTGTCACGGATCATCACATTCATCAAGTTGAGGAAAAATTGATATCTTAGAACAAGAATAAGCTGAATTGAATAGAAGAACAATAGTAATTGCATTAATACTCGAAGTACAGCAGAGCTCCACACCTTAATCTATGGTGTATAGAAACTCTACCGTTGAAAATACATAAGAACAAGGTCTAGGCATGGCCGAATGGCCAGCCTCCCAAAGAGGGTTCAATCATAAAAACATGATCAAAAGATGATCCGAAGATTGAAAGATTCTCCCAATACAATAGCAAAAGGTCCTATTTATAGAGAACTAGTAGCCTAGGGTGTACAGAAAGGAGTAAATGACGTAAAAATCCACTTTCGGGCCCACTTGATGTGTGCTTGGGCTGAGCATTGAAGCTTCCATGTGTAAAGACTTTTCTTGGAGTTAAACGCCAGCTTTTGTGCCAGTTTGGGCGTTTAACTCCCACTTTTGTGCCAGTTCCGGCATTTAACACTGGGAATTCTAAAGCTGATTTAGAACGCCTGTTTGGGCCATCAAATATCGGGCAAAGTATAGACTATTATGTATTGATGGAAAGCCCTGGATGTCTACTTTCTAATGCAATTAAGAGCGCGCCAATTGGGCTTCTGTAGCTCCTGAAAATCTATTTCGAGTGCAGGGAGCTCAGAATCCAACAGCATCTGCAGCCCTTTTTAGCCTCTGAATCAGATTTTTGCTCAGGTCCCTCAATTTCAGCCAAAAAATTCCTGAAATCACAGAAAAACACACAAACTCATAGTAAAGTCCAGAAAAGTAAATTTCAAATAAAAACTAATAAAAATATAATAAAAACTAACTAAAACATACTAAAAGCATACTAAAAACAGTGCCAAAAAGCTTATAAGTTATCCGTTCATCACAACACCAAACTTAAATTGTTGCTTGTCCCCAAGCAACTGAAAATCAAATAGGATAAAAAGAAGAGAATATACAATGAATTCCAAAAACATCTATGAAGATCAGTATTAATTAGATGAGCGGGGCTTTTAGCTTTTGCCTCTGAACAGTTTTGGCATCTCACTTTATCCTTTGAAGTTCAGAATGATTGGCTTCTATAGGAACTCAGAATCCGGATAGTGTTATTGATTCTCCTAGTTAAGTATGATGATTCTTGAACACAGCTACTTTATGAGTCTTGGCCGTGGCTCAAAGCACTATGTTTTCCAATATTACCACCGGATACATCCATGCCACAGACACATAACTGGGTGAACCTTTTCAGATTGTGACTCAGCTTTGCTAGAGTCCCCAATTAGAGGTGTCCAGGGTTCTTAAGCACACTCTTTTTGCTTTGGATCACGACTTTAACTGCTCAGTCTCAAGTTTTCACTTGACACCTTCATGCCACAAGCACATGGTTAGGGACAGCTTGGTTTAGCCGCTTAGGCCAGGATGTTATTCCTGTAGGCCCTCCTATCCACTGATG
>NC_029777.3:32856808-32857743 GCF_000817695.3 Arachis duranensis
CTTTGTTGCTCCTCTCTCATGATTCTTTGATCTTCTTTAATTTCATGGAGGAGGATGGAATGTTCTTGGTGCTCCACCCTTAGTTGTCCCATGTTGGAACTCAATTCTCCTAGGGAGGTGTTGATTTGCTCCCAATAGTTTTGTGGAGGAAAGTGCATCCCTTGAGGCATCTCAGGGATTTCATGATGAGGAATTTCCTCATGTCCATGAGTGGGATCTCTTGTTTGCTCCATCCTCTTCTTAGTGATGGGCTTGTCTTCATCAATGAGGATGTCTCCCTCTATGTTAATTCCAACAGAATTACAGAGGTGACAAATGAGATGAGGGAAGGCTAACCTTACCAAGGTAGAGGACTTGTCTGCCACCTTATAAAGTTCTTGGGATATAACCTCATGAACTTCTACTTCCTCTCCAATCATGATGCTATGAATAATGATAGCCCGGTCTATAGTAGCTTCGGACCGGTTGCTAGTGGGAATGATTGAGCGTTGGATAAACTCCAACCATCCCCTAGCCACGGGCTTGAGGTCATGCCTTCTAAGTTGAACCGGCTTTCCTCTTGAATCTCTCTTCCATTGAGCGCCCTCTTCACAAATGTCTATGAGGACTTGGTCCAACCTTTGATCAAAGTTGACCCTTCTAGTGTAGAAGTGTTCATCTCCTTGCATCATGGGCAAGTTGAATGCCAACCTTACATTTTCCGGACTAAAATCTAAGCATTTCTCCCGAACCATTGTAAGCCAATTCTTTGGGTCTGGGTTCACACTTTGATCATGGTTCTTGGTGATCCATGCATTGGCATAGAACTCTTGACCATTAAGATTCCGACTTGTTGAATGGGGTTGGTAAGAACTTTCCAACCTCTTCTTCGGATCTCATGTCGGATCTCCGGATATTCACTCTTTTTGAGTTTGAAAGGGACCTCGGGGATCACC
>NC_029777.3:32857950-32858850 GCF_000817695.3 Arachis duranensis
GCTTTTACCACACCAAACTTAGAAGGTTTGCTCGTCCTCGAGCAAAAGAGGAAAGAAAAGAGTAGAAGAAGAAGAAATAGAGGAGATAGATGGGGCTTTTGTGGTTCAGCTGAGGGGGAGAAGTAATGGTTAGGTTGTGTGAAAATGAAGGAGTGAAGAAGGGTTTATATAGGGGTGGAGAGAGGGGTAGGGTTCGGCCATTATGGGTGGGTTTGGGAGGGAAAGTGGTTTGAATTTGGATGGTGGGGTAGGTGGGGTTTTATGAAGGATGGATGTGAGTGGTGAAGAGAATGGTGGCATTTGATAGGTGAGGGGTTTGGTCAATGGGTGAAGAAGAGAGAGAGTGGTGGGGTAGGTGGGGATCCTGTGGGGTCCACAGATCCTGAGGTGTCAAGGATAGCTCATCCCTGCACCAAGTGGCGTGTAAAATGCCCTTTCTGCTAATCTTAGCATTAAACGCCGGGCTGCTGCCCTTTTCTGGCGTTAAACGCGGTGAAGAAGAGAGAGAGTGGTGGGGTAGGTGGGGATCCTGTGGGGTCCACAGATCCTGAGGTGTCAAGGATAGCTCATCCCTGCACCAAGTGGCGTGTAAAATGCCCTTTCTGTTAATCCTGGCATTAAACGCCGGGCTGCTGCCCTTTTCTGGCGTTAAACGCCAGTCTGGTGCCTCTTTCTGGCGTTAACCGCCAGTCTGGTGCCCCTTTCTGGCGTTAAATGCCAATATGGTGCCAGACTGGGCGCTAAACGCCCATTTGCTGCCCTTACTAGTGTTTAAATGCCAACAAGCTTTTCCTCCAGGGTGTGCTGTTTTTCTTTCTGTTTTTCATTCTGTTTTTGCTTTTTCAATTATTTTTGTGACTTCACATGATCATCAACCTATAGAAAACATAAAATAACAAT
>NC_029777.3:32859065-32859673 GCF_000817695.3 Arachis duranensis
ATTAGTTGTGGCCTCCCAACACCAAACTTAGAGTTTGACTGTGGGGCTCTGTTTGACTCTATTTTGAGAGAAGCTTTTCATGCTTCCTCTCCATGGTTACAGAGGAATATCCTTGAGCCTTAAACACAAAGGATTCTTCATTCACTTGAATGATCAATTCTCCTCTGTCAACATCAATCACAGCCTTTGCTGTGGCTAGGAAGGGTGATGATGGATTCATCCATGCACTTTCCAGTCTCTAGGACTATGAAATCAGCAGGGATGTAATGGTCTTCGACCTTTACCAGAACATCCTCTACAAGTCCATAAGCTTGTTTTCATGAATTGTCTGCCATCTCTAGTGAGATTCTTGTAGCTTGTACCTCAAAGATCCCTAGCTTCTCCATTACAGAGAAAGGCATGAGGTTTATGCTTGACCCTAGGTCACACAGAGCCTTCTCGAAGGTCATGGTGCCTAATGTACAAGGTATTGAGAACTTCCCAGGGTCCTGTCTCTTTTGAGGTAAACTCTGCCTAGTCAAGTCATCCAGTTCTTTGGTGAGCAAAGGGGGTTCATCCTCCCAAGTCTCATTACCAAATAACTTGTCATTTAGCTTCATGATTGCTCC
>NC_029777.3:32859749-32860091 GCF_000817695.3 Arachis duranensis
TGAAGAATACTCATCAGAGCTCATGAATGGCAGAAGTAAATCCAATGGAATCTCTATGGTCTCTGTGTGAGCCTCAGATTCCCATGGTTCCTCATTAGGGAACTCATTGGAGGCTAGTGGATGTCCATTGAGGTCTTCCTCAGTGGCGATCACTGCCTCTTTCTCCACTCCAAATTTGGCCATGTTGATGGCCTTGCACTCTCCTTTTGGATTCTTTTCTGTATTGCTTGGAAGAGTACTAGGAGGGAGTTTAGTAACTTTCTTACTCAGCTGACCCACTTGTGCCTCCAAGTTTCTAATGGAGGACCTTGTTTCAGTCATGAAACTTTGAGTGGTTTTGAT
>NC_029777.3:32860362-32861744 GCF_000817695.3 Arachis duranensis
GGGTTCTCAGGATCATAAGCTTCTTCTTCAGATGAAGCGTCCTTAGTACTGCCTGGTGTAGCTTGCATTCCAAACAGACTTTGAGAAATCATATTGACTTGCTGAGTCAATATTTTGTTCTGAGCCAATATGGCATTCAACGTATCAATCTCAAGAACTCCTTTCTTCTGATTTGTCCCATTGTTCACAGGATTCCTTTCAGAAGTGTACATGAATTGGTTTTTTGCAACCATTTCAATGAGTTCTTGAGCTTCTTCAAGCGTCTTCTTCAGATGAAGAGATCCTCCAGCAGAGCTGTCCAATGACATCTTAGACAGTTCAGACAGACCATCATAGAAGATACCTATGATGTTCCATTCAGATAGCATGTCAGAAGGACACTTTCTGATCAATTGTTTGTATCTTTCCCAAGCTTCATAGAGGGATTCACCTTCCTTCTGTCTGAAGGTTTGGACTTCCACTCTAAGCTTACTCAATTTTTGAGGTGGAAAGAACTTTTCCAAGAAGACATTGACTAGTTTTTCCCAAGAGTTCAGGCTTTCTTTAGGTTGTGAGTCCAACCATATCCTAGCTCTGTCTCTTACAGCAAAAGGGAATAGCATAAGTCCGTAGACCTTAGGGTCAACACCATTGGTCTTGACAGTGTCACAAATTTGCAAGAATTCAGCTAAAAACTGATGAGGATCTTCCAATGGAAGTCCATGGAACTTGCAATTCTGTTGCATTAGAGAAACTAATTGAGGCTTAAGCTTAAAGTTATTTGCTCCAATGGTAGGGATAGAGATGTGGTAGCACGAAATTGCAATCACACTTTTGCAACTCCGCACAACTAACCAGCAAGTGCACTGGGTCGTCCAAGTAATACCTTACGTGAGTAAGGGTCGATCCCACGGAGATTGTCGGCTTGAAGCAAGCTATGGTTATCTTGTAAATCTTAGTCAGGATATCAGAAATTATCAGGATTGATTGTGAAAAGCAAAAGAACATGAAATGGTTACTTGTTTTGCAGTAATGGAGAATAGGTTGAGGTTTTGGAGATGCTCTGTCCTCTGAATCTCTGCTTTCTTACTGTCTTCTTCTTCAAGCACGCAAGGCTCCTTCCATGGCAAGCAGTATGCAAGGGTTTCACCGTTGTCAGTGGCTACCTCCCATCCTCTCAGTGGAAATGTTCAACGCACCCTGTCACGGCACGGCTATCCATCTGTCGGTTCTCAATCAGGCTGGAATAGAATCCAGTGATTCTTTTGCATCTGTCACTAACGCCCCGCCTTCAGGAGATTGAAGCACGTCACAGTCATTCAATCATCGAATCCTACTCAGAATACCACAGACAAGGTTTAGACATTCCGGATTCTCTTGAATGCCGCCATCAGTTCTAGCTT
>NC_029777.3:32862531-32863028 GCF_000817695.3 Arachis duranensis
GATAAAAAGAAGAGAATATACTATAGATTCCAAAATATCAAGGAAACATAGCTCCAATTAGATGAGCGGGACTAGTAGCTTTTTGCCTCCGAACAGTTTTGGCATCTCACTCTATCCCTTGAGGTTCAGAATGATTGGCATCTATAAGAACTCAGAACTCAGATAGTGTTATTGATTCTCCTAGTTAAGTACAATGATTATTGAACATAGCCAGTGTATGAGTCTTGGCTGTGGCCCAAAGCACTCTGTCTTCCAGTATTACCACCGGATACATACATGCCACAGACACATAATTGGGTGAACCTTTTCAGATTGTGACCCAGCTTTGCTAGAGTCCCCAATTGGAGGTGTCCAGGGTTCTTAAGCACACTCTTCTTGCCTTGGATCACAAGTTTATTTTTTTTTCTTTTTCTTTCTTTCTCTCTTTTTTTTTCGAATTTTTTTTTGTATCCACTGCTTTTTCTTGCTTCAAGAATCAATCTAATGATTTTTAGATC
>NC_029777.3:32869729-32871463 GCF_000817695.3 Arachis duranensis
TCTTCAATTGTCTTCCTCATGTGTATAGATCCACCAGCTGAGTGGTCTAAAGACGTCTGAGCTTTTTCTGTAAGCCCATAGTAGAAGATGTCTAACTGTACCCACTCTGAAAACATTTCAGAGGGGCATTTTCTTAGCATACCTCTATACCTCTCCCAGGCATTATAAAGGGATTCATTATCCTCTTGTTTAAAGCCTTGGATGTCTAGCCTTAGCTGTGTCATTCTTTTTGGAGGGTAAAAATGATTCAGGAATTTGTCTGACAACTGTTTCCATGACTTTAGCTTGCTGTAGGTTGGTTATTCAACCACCTCTTAGCTTGATCTTTTACAGCAAATGGAAACAGTAATAGTCTGTAGACATCCTGATCCACCTCTTTATCATGTACTGTGTCAGCAATTTGTAAAAACTGTGCCACAAACTCAGTAGGTTCTTCCTGTGGAAGACCAGAATACTGGCAATTTTGATGCACTATGATAATGAGTTGAGGATTTAGCTCAAAGCTGCTTGCTTTGATGGGAGGTGTACATATGCTACTCCCATATGCAGCTGTAATGGGGTTAGCATATGACCCCAGAGTCCTTTTGGACTGATCAATTCCACTTAGGTCCATGATGGATAAAATATTTTTAATTTTTTATTTTTTTTGAGAATTAAACGAAAAAAAAATAAAATAAAAGGAAATTAAAAAAATTTGAAAATCAAAAAAAAAATAAGATCAAAGCAAATTGAGAACTGAATCAATTAGTCAAATAAAAAGATTTTGAAAAGAGCAATTAAGAGATATGATTGAAAAAAAAATTTATGAAAAAGATTTGATTTTTGAAAAGAGGAAAGAGAAAAACAACAAAATGACACCAAACTTGAAACTTTTAGAAAATCAAACACTTGTTTTCGAAAATTTTTAAGGGAAAAACACAAAGAGGACACCAAACTTAGAATATGAAACTAGACTCAACTAAAAGACTCTAAACCAACAAAAATAAACAGTCCTAATCTAAGCAACAAGATAAGCCGTCAGTTGTCCAAACTCGAACAATTCCCGGCAACGGCGCCAAAAACTTGGTAGCACGAAATTGCAATCACACTTTTGCAACTCCGCACAACTAACCAGCAAGTGCACTGGGTCGTCCAAGTAATACCTTACGTGAGTAAGGGTCGATCCCACGGAGATTGTCGGCTTGAAGCAAGCTATGGTTATCTTGTAAATCTTAGTCAGGATATCAGAAATTATCAGGATTGATTGTGAAAAGCAAAAGAACATGAAATGGTTACTTGTTTTGCAGTAATGGAGAATAGGTTGAGGTTTGGAGATGCTCCATCTTCTGAATCTCTGCTTTCCTACTGTCTCCTTCTTCAAGCACGCAAGACTCCTTCCATGGCAAGCTGTATGTAGGGTTTCACCGTTGTCAATGGCTACCTCCCATCCTCTCAGTGAAAATGTTCCTATGCTCTGTCACAGCATGGCTAATCATCTGTCGGTTCTCGGTCAGGCCGGAATAGAATCCAGTGATTCTTTTGCATCTGTCACTAACGCCCCGCCTTCAGGAGATTGAAGCACGTCACAGTCATTCAATCATCGAATCCTACTCAGAATACCACAGACAAGGTTTAGACATTCCGGATTCTCTTGAATGCCGCCATCAATCCTAGCTTATGCCACGAAGATTCCGATTAAAGAATCCAAGAGATAACTACTTAATCTAAGGTAGAACGGAGGTGGTTGTCAGGCAC
>NC_029777.3:32872572-32874024 GCF_000817695.3 Arachis duranensis
AACAGAAAAGGCAACATACTTGAAATGTTGAATCAAATCATTAATTGTAGGCAAGTATTTTTGAGAATGGAAAGAAATTGATTTTGAAAATATATGATTGAAAAGATATGATCTGAAAAAGATTTGATTTTGAAAAATTATGAAAACTTGAAAAAAATTTGAATTTAAAACAAGGTCTTCCCTCCTGTATCATCCTGGCGTTAAACGCCCAGAATGGTATCCATTCTGGCATTAAACGCCCAGAATGGTATCCATTATGGCATTTAACGCCCAAAATGCTACCCTTTTGGGAGTTAAACGCCCAGCCAGATACCCTGGCTGGCGTTTAAACACCAGTTTTCCATCTTCACTGGGCGTTTTGAACGCCCAGCTTTTTCTGTGTAATTCCTCTGCTGCATGTTCTAAATCTTCAATTCTCTGTATTATTGACTTGAAAAGACACAAATTAAAAAATAGTTTTTTGAATTTTTAATGATGAAGAATAATCAAAATGCAACTAAGATCAAATAAATAATGTATGCAAGACACCAAACTTAGAAGTTTGTATATTATTGACACTAACAAATTGAGAATGCATATGAGAAACAACAAAACACTCAAGACAAGAGAATTTAAAGATCAGAGCAAGGAAATCATCAAGAACAACTTGAAGATCAATGAAGAACATAATGCATGTAATTTTCGAAAATTAGAAGAATAAAGACATGCAATTGACACCAAACTTAAAATTAGACACTAGACTCAAACAAGAAACATCAAAATATTTTTGATTTTAAGATTTTATAAATTTTTTTGTGCCTTTTCGAAAATTGAGTGGAAAAGAAAAACAAGGGTTCAAAATTCTTAATGAGAATTCCAGGAATCATTGCAATGCTACTCTAAGACTCCGGTCCAGGAATTAGACATGGCTTCACAGCCAGCCAAGCTTTCAGTGAAAGCTCCGGTCCAAAATACTAGACATAGCCAATGGCCAGCCAGGCTTTAGCAGATCATTGCTCACAATAGCAAAATTGATAGAAATCAACAAGCTCTTGTGATGATAAGTTGAAACCTCGGTCCAAAAGATTAGACATGGCTTCACAGCCAGCCATACTTCAACAAATCATCATGAAACTCTAGAATCCATTATTAAAAACTCTGAAGAATAAAATAGAAATATTTTTTTGTATTTTTGAAAAATTTTTGAAAAGTAAAAAGCTTAAACATAAGATAAAATTACCTAATCTAAGCAACAAGATGAACCGTCAATTGTCCAAACTCAAACAATCCCCGGCAACTGCGCCAAAAACTTGGTGCACAAAATTGTGATCATCAATGGCGCCATCAACATGGTACGCTCAATTGCAATCTCAACTCTTTATCACAACTTCGCACAACTAACCAGCAAGTGCACTAGGTCGTCCAAGTAATAAACCTTACGCGAGTAAGAGTCGATCCCACGGAGATTGTTGG
>NC_029777.3:32874205-32890195 GCF_000817695.3 Arachis duranensis
AAGATGCTTTGTCCCTTCCGTCTCTCTGTTTTCCTACTGTCTTCATCCAATCCTTCTTACTCCTTTCCATGGCAAGCTGTATGTTGGGCATCACCGTTGTCAATGGCTACAGTCCTGTCCTCTCAGTGAAAATGTTCAATGCGCTCTATCACAGCACGGCTATTCATCTGTCGGTTCTCGATCATGTCGGAATAGAATCCAGTGATTCTTTTGCATCTGTCACTAACGCCACACAATCGCGAGTTTAAAGCTCGTCACAGTCATTCAATCCCTGAATCCTACTCAGAATACCACAGGCAAGGTTTAGACCTTCCGGATTCTCAAGAATGGCCGCCAATGGATTCTAGCTTATACCACGAAGATTCTGATTAAGGAATCCAAGAGATATCCACTCAATCTAAGGTAGAACGGAGGTGGTTGTCAGGCACACGTTCATAGGTGAGAATGATGACGAGTGTCACGGATCATCACATTCATCAATTTGAGGAACAAGTGATATCTTAGAACAAGAATAAGCTGAATTGAATAGAAGAACAATAGTAATTGCATTAATACTCGAGGTACAGCAGAGCTCCACACCTTAATCTATGGTGTGTAGAAACTCTACCGTTGAAAATACATAAGAACAAGGTCTAGGCATGGCCGAATGGCCAGCCTCCCAAAGAGGGTTCAATCATAAAAACATGATCAAAAGATGATCCGAAGATTGAAAGATTCTCCCAATACAATAGCAAAAGGTCCTATTTATAGAGAACTAGTAGCCTAGGGTTTACAGAAATGAGTAAATGACGTAAAAATCCACTTCCGAGACCTCTTGGTGTGTTCTTGGGCTGAGAATTGAAGCTTTCATGTGTAGAGACTTTTCTTGGAGTTAAACGCCAGCTTTTGTGCCAGTTTGGGCGTTTAACTCCCACTTTTGTGCCAGTTCCGGCGTTTAACGCCGGGAATTCTGAAGCTGACTTGGAATGCCTGTTTAGGCCATCAAATCTCGGGCAAAATATAGACTATTATATATTTCTGGAAAGTCCTTGATGTCTACTTTCCAACTCAATTAAGATCGCGCCAATTGGGCGTCTGTAGCTCCAGAAAATCTACTTCGAGTGCAGGGAGGTCAGAATCCAACAGCATCTGCAGCCCTTTTTAGCCTCTGAATCAGATTTTCGCTCAGGTCCCTCAATTTCAGTTAGAAAATACCTGAAATCACAAAAAAACACACAAACTCATAGTAAAGTCCAGAAAAGTAAATTTTAAATAAAAACTAATAAAAATATAATAAAAGCTAAATAAAACATAATAAAAGCATACTAAAAACAGTGCCAAAAAGTGTATAAATTATCCGCTCATCACAAAGCCTTCCCGACTACCCTAACGAAGACAACAATAAAGTGGTTGGACAGTTTGCCTCCAAGATCCATCACAAGTTTTAATGATGTTACTAAAAAGTTCCTCGTCAGGTTCTCCATCCAGAAGGATAAAGCCAAACACGCTTCAAGCTTGCTGGGAATTAAACAAGGAGATCGGGAAAGCCTTCACAGCTACATGGAAAGATTCAACAAAGCATGCCTTGACATACAAATTCTTCCAACAGAAGCGGCCATCATGGGACTCATCAATGGCCTAAGAGAAGGACCTTTCAGCCACTCAATATCCAAGAAGTACCCAACATCTCTAATCGAGGTTCAAGAAAGGGCGGAAAAATATATCAATATGGAGAAGAACTCCCGATTAAGAGACAGCTCAAAAACTGGATTCTCCTAACCCACCAAGGGACAAGGATAAAGAGTCCAAGAAAAAAGAAGATCAACCCGGAGAGAAGCCTAGAAAATACCACAATTACACCCACCCCTTCTGGTGTCTCATGTGGATGTCTACCGAGAAATATGCAACACTGAGAAGATCCCACCACCTCGCCCAATCAAAAACAAAAGAGTGAGAAGTCGGACAGGATACTGCGAGTACCACCGAATCTACGGACATCCTACTAATGAGTGTTTCGACCTAAAGTATGTCATAGAGAAATTGGCAAGAGAAGGGCGATTCGTTCGGAACTTAGCTAGCAAGACAGATGAGCCCAGAAAGTGAAGAAGGGACGAAGAGGTCGGACGAGTTGAATGTCCACCTCACACCGAAGAGGTCGGATGAGTTGAACATCCACCTTACACCGAAGAGGTATGGAGATGGCTCATTCCTTTTGAATCTCTGCTTTCCTACTGCCTTCTTCCAATCCTTCATACTCCTTTCTATGGCAAGCTGTATGTTGGGTGTCACCATTGTCAATGGCTACTTCCCGTCCTCTCAGTGAAAATGGTCCTCTAAGATTTCTATACGGCTAATCAACTGTTGGATTGCTCGTCTCGGATAAAAAATACCATGCACAGATATCGTATGGCTAATCAGCTGTTGGTTCATGATCGTGTAGGAATAGGATTCACTATTCTTTTGCCTCTGTCACCATGCCCTACAGTCGAGAGTTTGTAGCTCATCATAGTCATCCCATCCCAGATCCTACTCGGAATACCACAGACAAGGTTTAGACTTTCCAGATCTCAAGAATGATGCCAATTGATTCTAGCCTTTACCACAAAAACTCTGATCTCGGATTCAGATGCCCTATTGTCAGAGGAGAGTTGATGTGAATCGTTGATTAGAAACCCAAGAGATATGCATTCAAGCTTATTTGCATGTAGAACGGAAGTGGTTGTCAATCACGCGTTCATAAGTGAGAATGGTGATGAGTGTCACATAATCATCACATTCATCATGTTCTTGTGTGCGAATGAATATCTTAGAATAAGAATAAGCATGAATTGAATAGAAGAACAATAGTACTTTGCATTAATACTCGAGGAACAGCAGAGCTCCACACCTTAATCTATGGTGTGTAGAAACTCCACCGTTGAAAATACATAAGTGATAATGGGCCAGGAATGGCTGTGAGGCCAGCCCCCAATGGCATATGAATTTGAAAATAGGGAAAAGGATCCCTAGTACGATAGTAAAAAGTTCTATTTATACTAAACTAGTTACTAGGGTTACAAAAATGAGTAAATGATGCAAGAATCCACTTCTGGGCCCACTTGGTGTGTGCTTGGGCTGAGCAATGAAACTTTCACGTGTAGAGGTCTTCCTTGGAGTTAAACGCCAGCTTGTAACTTATTTCTGGCATTTGACTCTAGCTTGCAACTTGTTTCCAGCGTTTAATGCCAGAATAGGGCAGAAAGCTGGCGTTGAACGCCAGTTTACATTGTCTAAACTCGAGAAAAGTATGGACTATTATATATTTCTGGAAAGCCCTGGATGTCTACTTTCCAAAGAAATTAAGAGCGCGCCATTTGGACTTCTGTAACTCTAAAATATCCATTTTGAGTGCAGGAAGGTCAGAATCCATCAGCATCAACAGTCCTTTGTCAGCCTCTGAATCAGATTTATGCTCAGGTCCCTCAATTTTAGCCAGAAAATACCTAAAATCACAGAAAAATACACAAACTCATAGTAAAGTCCAAAAATGTGAATTTTGCTTAAAAACTAATAAAAATATACTAAAAACTACTAAATCATGCTAAAAACTATGTAAAAATAATGCCAAAAAGCATATAAAGTATCCCAAGAATTCAAGCTATCTTTAGGTTGAGAGTCCAATCATATTCTAGCTTTGTCTCTTACAGCAAAAGGAAAAAGCATAAGCTTATAGACCTCGGGATCAACTTCATTGGTCTTAACAGTATCACAGATCTGCAAGAATTTAGTTAAGAACTGAAAAAGGATCTTCTGATGGAAGTCCATGAAAAGAATTTAGCTAATTGAGGCTTTAGCTCAAAATCGTTTGCTCCAATGGCAGGGATTGAGACGCTTCTTCCATAGAAGTTGGAATTTGGTGCAGTAAAGTCACCAAGCATCTTCCTTGCACCTCCACCATTGTTATTGGGTTCGGCCATCTCTACTTCTTTTTCGAAAATTTCAGTAAAGTCCTCTTCAGAGTGTTGTGTTTTAGCTTCTCTTAGCTTCCTCTTTAGAGTCCTTTCAGGTTCTGGATCAACTTCAACAAGAATGTTTCAGATCAGCTGCTCATGTGAAAAAGAAGAGAACAGAAAAGAAGAGGAATCCTCTATGTCACAGTATATAGATTCCTTTATGTGAGTTGAAGAAGATAAGAATAGAAGAGGAAAATTTGAACACAGATAGAGAAGAGAAAAGGGTTCGAATTATGAGTAGAAGAGAAGTGTTAGTAGTTAAATAAATAAAAAGAAGGAGATGAGACAGAGGAGTTTTCGAAAATAATTAAGAAGAAAAGGAAAATATTTTTGTTTTTATTTGAAAATATAGTTAGAATTCGAAAATTAGGAGAAGAAAAAAAATAAAATTAAAATTTAAAACAATTAGTTAATTAAAAAGAATTTTGAAAAAAAAGGTGAGAAATTTTCGAAAATTAGAGAGAGAAAAGTAGTTAGGTTGTTTTGAAAAAGATAAGAAATAGTAAAACAAACAAAAAAATCAATTAGTTAGTTGAAATAGATTTGAAAATCAATTTTGAAAGGATAGGAAGTTTAGAAAAGATTTTTGAAATCAAATTTTTGAAAAAGATTTGATTTGAAAAAGATATGATTAAAAAGATATGATTAAAATTTATTTTGAAAAAGATTTGAAAAATAAATTTTAAAAAGTTTTGATTTTTGAAATTAAAATTGATTACTTGACTAACAAGAAACTAAAATATATGATTCTAAAATTTAAAGTTTGAATCTTTCTTGACAAGAAAGTAACAAACTTGAAATTTTTGAATCAATCACATTAATTGTTAGTATAATTTTCGAAAATAAAAGATAAAATTAAGAAAAAGATTTTTGAAAATCAATTTTAAAGAGTTTTCGAAAATAATAAAAAAATGAAAAAGATTTGAAAAGATAAGATTTTTAAAAATGAAATCTTGACTTGACCAACAAGAAACAACTTATTTTAAAAAATTTTGACTAAGTCAACCCAAAGATTTCAAAATTTATGAGAGAAATAAGGAAAAGATATTTTTTTGATTTTTTTTGAATTTTTAATTATGAGAGAGAAAAACACAAAAATGACTCACAACATGAAAATTTTGGATCAAACCCAATGATGCATGCAAGAACACTATGAATGCCAAGATGAACACCAAGAACACTTTGAAGATCATGGTGAACACCAAGAACTTATTTTTGAAAAATTTTCAAGACAAGAAAAATATGCAAGACACCAAACTTAAAAATTTTTAATGTTTAGACTCTAATAATTCAAAAATGCATATGAAAAACAACAAAAGACACAAAACAAGAAAATATGAAGATCAAACAAGAAGACTTACCAAGAACAACTTGAAGATCATGAAGAATGCAATGCATGAATTTTTCAAAAATTTTTTTGTAAATTAAAAAGATGCAATTGACAACAAACTTAAAACTTGACTCTAGACTCAAATAAGAAACACAAAATTTTTTTTTTTGATTTCATGATTTTATTAATTTTTTTTGTATTTTTCAAAAATTATTTTGGAAAAACGAAAAAGAAGAAAAAATTTTGAAAGATTTTTGAAAATAAAATAAAGGTTGAAACAAGAAGAAAATTACCTAATCTGAGCAACAAGATGAACCGTCAGTTGTCCAAACTTGAACAATCCCCGGCAACGGCGCCAAAAACTTCGTGCACGAAATTGTGATCTCAATGGCGCCAACAACTTGGTACGCACAATTGTAATCTCAACTCTTTTTCACAACTTTGCACAACTAACCAGCAAGTGCACTGGGTCATCCAAGTAATAAACCTTACGTGAGTAAGGGTCGATCCCACGGAGATTGTCAGCTTGAAGCAAGCTATGGTCACCTTGTAAATCTCAGTCAGGTGGATTCAAATGGTTATGGAGTTTCAATAATTAAAAGATAAATAAAATGTAAAATAAAGATAGAGATACTTATGTAATTCATTGGTGGGAATTTCAGATAAGTGTATAGAGATGCCTCATTCCTTTTGGATCTCTGCTTTCCTACTGCCTTCTTCCAATCCTTCATACTCCTTTCTATGGCAAGCTGTATGTTGGGTGTCACTGTTGTCAATGGCTACTTCTCGTCCTCTCCGTGAAAATGGTCCTCTACGCTTTCTGTACGGCTAATCAACTGTCGGATTGCTCGTCTCGGATGAAAAATACCATGCACAGATATCGTATGCCTAATCAGCTGTTGGTTCTCGATCGTGTAGGAATAGGATTCACTATCCTTTTGCGTCTGTCACCACGCCCTACAGTCGCGAGTTTGAAGCTCGTCACAATCATCCTATCCCATATCCTACTCGAAATACCACAAACAAGGTTTAGACTTTCCGGATCTCAAGAATGCTGGCAATTGATTCTAGCCTATACCAAGAAGACTCTGATCTCGGATTCAGATGCCCCATTGTCAGAGAGGAGTCGATGTGAATCGTTGATTAGAAACCCAAGAGATATGCATTCAAGCTTATTTGTATGTAGAACGGAAGTGGTTGTCAATCACGCGTTCATAAGTAAGAATGGTGATGAGTGTCACATAATCATCACATTAATCATGTTCTTGTGTGCGAATGAATATGTTAGAATAAGAATAAGCATGAATTGAATAGAAGAACAATAGTACTTTGCATTAATACTCGAGGAACAGCAGAGCTCCACACCATAATCTATGGTGTGTAGAAACTCCACCGTTGAAAATACATAAGTGATAATGGTCCAGGCATGGCCGTGAGACCAGCCCCCAATGGCATATGAATTTGAAAATAGGGAAAAGGACCCCTAGTACTAGTAAAAAGTTCTATTTATACTAAACTAGTTACTAGTGTTACAGAAATGAGTAAATGATGCAGGAATCCACTTTCTGGCCCACTTGGTGTGTGCTTGGGCTGAGCATTGAAGCTCTCACGTGTAGAGGTCTTCCTTGGAGTTAAAAGCCAGTTTGTAACTTGTTTCTGGCGTTTAAAGCCAAAATAGGGCAGAAAGCTGGGGTTGAATTCCAGTTTGCGTCGTCTAAACTTGGGCAAAGTATTATATATTGCTGGAAAGCCCTGGATGTCTACTTTCCAATGCAATTGAGATCACACCATTTGGACTTCTATAGCTCCAAAAAATTCATTTTGAGTGTAGGGAGGTTAGAATCCATCAGCATCAGCAGTCCTTTGTCAGCCTCTGAATCAGATTTATGCTCAGGTCCCTCAATTTCAGCCAGAAAATACCTAAAATCATAGAAAAACACACAAACATATAGTAAAGTCCAGAAATGTGAATTTTTCTTAAAAACTAATAAAAATATACTAAAAACTACTAAATCATACTAAAAACTATGTAAAAACAATGCCAAAAAGCGTATAAATTATCTGCTCATCAAACGTCTACCTCACACGGAAGTGGTCGGACGAGTTGAGTGTCCACCTCCCACCGAAGAGGTCGGATGAGTAGAACGTCCACCCCACACCGAAGAGGTCGGACGAGTTGAACATCCACCTCACACCCTTGAGAGACATGTTCATATGATAAATGGAGGATTCACAGGAGGAGGGATGTCTAAATCATCTCGTAAAAGACACCTCAAAGAGGTATATTAAGGAAGGGAGAGAGGTTTGTATAGGACAATGGGGTGCAAACAAGCCTTCTGAGATCTCAAAAATTCTTGGGGCAACCACCCATTCTTACCCGACCAAGGGAAAGTGAAGAACTCATATTATACCTCGTAGTGGGAAGTCGGGTAATAGCCTCATCACTAGTTAGAGAAGTCGAAAGTGGGCAACAACCCGTCTACTTCATCATCAAGGCTCTACAAGGGGCCGAACTAAACTATCAAAAGATAGAAAAGTTCGCCTACGCCCTCACACTCACTTCTCGACAACTCTGCCCATATTTTCAAGCTCACACAATCAGAGTTCGGACCAACCAGCCCATAAAAAGCATCCTACAGAAAATAGACTTAGCTGGAAGAATTCTACAATGGGCAGATGAGTTATCCGAATTTGATCATCGACATGAAGCTCGGACAGCCATTAAATCACAGTATCTGGCCGACTTCATTACAGAGTACACTAACACCCCGGGAGTGGTGCAGGTGTAATTATAAAAAGCGATCAGGGAACCCAAATCGAGCTACGTAACCAAGCTGAATACGAGGCACTACTGGATGGTTTAAGGCTGGCTATGGAGGTTGGAGCTCAAAAACTTATCATCTTCAGCGACTCACAAGTAATCACCTCACAAATAGCAAGAAGCTACCAAGCTAATGACTCCACATGAAAAAGTACCTGGACAAAACCAGGGAACAACTCGGACAATTCGAGGAATATGAGGTCTGCCATATACCTCGGGAGCAGAATGCACGAGCAGACGCACTCTCAAAATTAGTCATCCCCAAACCAGAGGGCAACAATAGAAGCCTTATCCAGGAAATACTGTAAAGTCCATCAATTTTGGAGGAAGAAAAGGTCCTAGCCATATTGGGTCAGGGTCAAGGATGGATGACTCCCATAATCAGCTACCTCAAATCAGAGATACTCCCTACAGATAAGAAGGAGGCAAAGAGGTTAAAGTGAGAGGCACAATACTACACCATTATAAACAACACCCTATACAGGAGAGGGATCTCAACCCCTCTGTTGAAATGTGTACCTACCTCTAACACGAAAGAAGTTTTGGCCAACTTTGCAGAAAGAAGCCACCGAGTTCGTCAAGACATGTCCACCATGTCAGAAGCATGCCAATCTCCATATCACCCTACCAGAGGAACTCATGAGCGTAGCATCACCTTAGCCATTTGCAAAGTGGGGACTCGATCTCCTCGGGCCCTTCCCTCAAGGATTGGGACAGGTCAAGTTCCTCATTTAGGGGTAGACTATTTCACAAAGTGGATTGAAGCAGAGCCCCTAGCTAATGCCACTACTCAAAGAAGTCAAAAATTCTTGTACAGAAACATTGTTACAAGGTGTGAGGTTCCTTACTCCATCACTACAGACAGTGGCACTCAATTCACGAAAATAGGTTTCAGGAAGTTGGTGGCTGACTTGAAAATAAAGCACCAATTCACATCCGTAGAACACCCAATAGCCAATGGACAAGCAGAAGCTGCCAACAAAGTCATACTAGCTGGGTTAAAACGAAGACTATAGGACGCAAAAGGAGTTTGGGCTGAAGAGCTCCCACAAGTTTTATGGGTATATCGGACAACACCACACTTCACCACGAAGGAATCACCCTTCCGATTGGCTTACGAAATGGAGGCAATGATCCTAGTAGAGATCGAAGAAAGATCCCCCAGAATGATCCTCTACAATGAAGAGGTCAACTCCCAAAACCAAAGGAAAGAACTCGACCTACTTCTAGAAATCCGAGAAAGAGCTCGGATCAGGGAAGAAGCGTTAAAGCGTCGAATGGCCTCAAGATACAATCAGAAAGTAGTCCAGCAAAGTTTCACCAACAACGATCTCATCATAATCTGAAATAACATCGGAACAGGTCAGTTAGGAGAAGGGAAGCTAGCAGCCAACCGGAAAGGACCATACCAAGCTGTTCAGAAGTACTGGGGAAAGGTCACCACAAAGTACCCGACCTCGAAGGGCGAGAGCTACTAAGGTCATGGCATGCCTGCAATCTAAAAAGGGCGCCAGGAAGAAGATCTAAAAGATTGCCCGATCTGGAAGTGTAAGCACTAACATATACACACACTTATTCATATCTTCATTTTATTGTTTAAAAGTTGGTAGGTTCCCTAAAAAGTTTTCTACCAAGACTCATTAATCTAAAAATGAAAAAATTCATCGCCTGATTATAAAGCTACAGATCGGCAAAGTAAAAACCAAATTCACTGCCCGACAAGGTCGACAAAATGAAAACCGAATTCATCCAAAGTCGGCCAAGCGAAATGCACTACCCAATTTCTACAAAATCGGCAAAGATGAAAAGCGATGAAAATAGAATAATGCAAGTAGTTATCAAAAGTGATCCATAGGAAAGGACCTGACGAGGTCTTAACAAAAATGGGTTGCTAGAAATAACTTAAAGATGGACCGACATAAAGAAGTCGGACCAGTCAAACAGCAAAAGTTATAAAAAATAAATCCATAGAAAAGAGGCATGGCCAGCCCTGAAAATGGATTACTAGAAATAACTTAGAAATGACCGACATGACGAAGTCGGCCAAAAAAGCTACAAAGAGTTATAAAAAGTAATCCATAAAAAGAGACCTGACAAGGTCCAAATAAAATGGATTACTAGAAATAACTTAGAAGGGACCAAGACGAAGAAGTCGGCCTAAGCCAATTAAAGCGACAGAGTTATAAAAAGTAAACCCAAGGGATTACTAAAAACAACTCAAGACAGTCCAACGAAAGGCGTGCGCTAGAAGAGACACAGTTCTGCTAAAAAAGCCACGACTCCACGACAAGGCTATCAAAATTATTCAGACTAACTAAAAAGGGTTCTACGAGAACACTAAAAAGTTGTCGGACAAATTAGCCCCAAGGATCATCTCGACAAACAAAGAGGTCGGATAACAAAAGTACCAACACTCTACAAAAGATCCACAAAAGGGACAAAGACATCTCGCAACGGCCAGAGGAAGGCCAGGAATGCTTTGCTGAAAGGTACGAAGTCTTGAAAAAAGACACTACTTAAAAGGCAAGAGCACAAATCAACACGGTGCTAAAAAGTCATCCAAACAAACTATAAAAAGGTTCTCCATCGAAACACTACCTAAAAAGTTGTTTGATTATGATTAAAAAGCCCGAACAGTGATAACAAACAAGTTGGAAGAATGCTGAAAAGCCCCCTCAACAAACTAAAAGGGGCAATACCAGACTTACACAAGAAAAAACTACTCAAAGTCAGGATGCTTGAGCATGACTTCCCCAAAGAGATCGAAGCTCTGAAAGCATGATCTCACGTAAAGGTCCGAACTCAAGCAGAGGCACTGTTCATGCATCGGTTCGAGCTATAAAGGACCGGGTTGGCCGACCTCTTAGAAGGTTGGCCCATGACCGACCTCTTAGCAGGTTGGCCCATTATCGACCTCTTCTCAAAAAGCTCAGCCAAATTGCCATAAGAGTCCCAAGCAAGCCCAAACGAAGGGACACAGCCCAAATCTAAAGGCAACCAAGGCCTAGAAGTAAAAAGGCGGATCCCCTTAAAGATAAGATGACTTCACTAAAAAATAAGATAAGATAACTATCTTATCTCCAGAAAGATCATTCCACACTATTATAAATACAATGGAGCACCCAGGTGTAACTCATAATCTGATTCTACTAAAAACCTGGCTAAAGCACGTGCTAACTTAAGCATCGGAGTCTCTTGCAGGTACCACCACCCTCCGGTGGTGAAGGATCAGCAGCACCGCCAAGTCCAACAGGTCAGACACGACAGCTCTGGCCACCAGATTCAACAAGTCGGACACGACAGTTCTGGCCACCAAATCCAACAAGTCTGCCACGACAGCTCCAGCCACCAGCTCTAAACAGGTCGGACACAGCAGCTCCGACCACAGCAGAAGATCTCATCCGAGATCGACCTTCAGTTTCAGGTAACCCTCGGAACAGGCACCTTTTGGAGGAAATGAAAAAATAAGAGCCCAAGAAAAGAGGGAAATTTACAGTCCATGGCTAGCAATCTCTCAAAAGACAGTGACTCTCCACAAAGAAAGACACAATTCACAAGAAAGTCATAAAAAATCACGATCTTTTTATAGTTTATCAGCAAACCATTGACATTAAATGGAAATCATCCATGCCATATCAAACAACAAAACCATCAACATCAAACAGACCACGCAAGAAATCATCAAAGATCCAACCTTTTTTAAAGAAACAGTTCACTACTTCAAGCTACAAACAGAAAAAGATCGAAATCCTTCTCAGACAAAATGGCGATTCATGCAAATCGAAGACACCAAGAAACCCTCAGAGCACACATTACAACGATGATCAGACGCAACAAACACAGAAAGATTCAAACTTTTCAACATGAACCCAAGAAAGATAAAAACTTTTTCAAAATCAGAACAATACAAACATGGAAAGAACGGCGTGGAAAGTAAAAAGAGAGAGAAGAAGAAAACCAACCTGCAGTAGAGTCGGGATGGTAACTGGTCGAAGATTGAAACAAGCAACCGAAACGACACTGGCAAGTCACCTTTCGAGTAAAAGGAAAGGGTTCCGCGAAGATGCAAAAACAGAAAGGGTAAGGAAGAGAAAAGAAGTTACAACGAGCAAGGGAAGAGAAAACTGAAAGAAGCTTTGAAAATTCAAAAATGAAATGAGAAAGAGGGAAGAAGGAAACGGCAAAAGAAAATTAATGAGTCCTTAAATGCCTTCGCACGTTCCCTAGGAAAGCGCAACACATGATGCATTTAAAGGGAAATGCTCCGTATTAGAAATCTACAAAACGGGATCGACAGAACAACAAATGCTCGAGCTCAATTTTCTCCTAAAAGAGGTCGAAAGTCTACAAAAAGACACGACCTCAAAAGGATTGAGTGAAGACAAGTCGACCGACCTCTTCAGGTCAGGATTGCCCAACCTCTTCTCAAAGAGCTTGGCATGATTACCAGGGAAGCCCAAAGAAGGCCCAAACGAAGGAACCAAGCCCAAATCTAAAGGCAGCTGAAGCCTAGAAAGATAAAGGCGGTTCCCCTTAAAAGATAAGATGACCTTACCAAAAGGTAAGATAAGATAACTATCTTATATCCAGAAAGATCACTCCGCACTATTATAAATACACTGGAGCACCCAGGTATAACTCATACTCTGATTCTACACTAAAAACCTGCCTAAAGCCTGTGCTAACTTAAGCATCGAAGTCTCTTGTAGGTACCACCACCCTTCGGTAACGTAGGATCAGCAGCACCGTCAAGTCTAACAAGTCAGACGTAACAGCTCCGGCCACAACAGCAGATCTCATCCAAGATCGACCTACAGTTTCAGGTAACCCTCGGAAAAAAATCCGAAGATAAGTAAGATTAAGAAATTATTGCTTTATTGTTATAAATATATATTCCTTATGAAATTTTAGTTTATTTCTGAGTTTAATATAGGTTTATTTGGTTTCATTTCTCTTGAATATGCTGATCTCATTCATGTATGGTTGTTTAGTTAGTTTTTATTCAAATCTGAACTAATTTTGGTTCATTTACGAATTAACTAAAGTTCACTTGTGGTTGCTCTTGCTCTCAAGTATTGATCAAATTTTTTATTCATTAAAAAAATTCAGTTCATTTCTTAGTTTAATTTAGGTTCATTTGGTTTCGTTTCGCTTGAATTTGCTGAACTTGTTCATGTATGGTTGTTTAGTTAGTTTTTGTTCAAATCTAAACTAATTTTGATTTATTTGTGAATTAACTGAGATTTACTTGATGCTGCTCTCAAGTATTGAACAACTTTTTTATTTCTTATAAGATTTCGGTTCATTTCTTAGTTTAATTTAGGTTCATTTGGTTTCATTTCGGTTTATTTCTTTTTAAATTAAGGTTCATCCTGATTTTAAATCAAAACATTTTGTATAAATTTTCAAAAGCGAAGCAATAGACAAGACAAGTAAAAAGAAAAGAAACGAAAAAAAGAATGAAGAAAAAAAATGACAATCTTGCAAAAAGAAAAGTTGCTTGGGATGAAATACAACAAAATGACCACGAGTCGACAAACACGCACTATGATTCATCATAGACATAAGATTCAGTTTCTTATATAAAGTTTTTTTCTTTCTTTGCTACGTTTTCCTAAAACCTGATGTAATTTCTTTAGTTTTACTGAATAATATTTATTCGTTTCGGTTAATGAGTAAGTTCTACTTAAAATCCTTTTTATTAGTTTTGATGCTATATCATAACAATTTTGGTTCATTTTGAAACAATTTTTTTTGCGTAATTTAGCTGCCCTCGAAAACCTCAACAGCAAGTCACACAGAAACTTCGGCAAGGGAATCAGAGCAAGAAGCTCCTGTTAATGAATAAGTTTTATTGATATCCTTTTTATTAGTTTGATGTTATATCATAATAATTTTTTATTATTTTTGAAAACTTTCCTTTGTCATCTTGCAGTCCTCCCCAGCTCAGCATTTTAAAGATGACTTTGGTGCACCTTTATTCTCCCTTGGCATAAGTCCACCGAGCTCTACAACAACAATAACACAAATTGAAAATTTGGTGAAGGTGGTGCTGAATGTTGGGGTGGCAGCAACATTTCAATATGCGAAGAAAACAAGTACGGAGCTGAGTTTGAGCACCCTTGAAAAGTACGAGACTCTGGTAAAAGAAAAGAAAATAACAGATGAGCTGAGGAAAGAATGTTATCAGTGGATGACACATATCAAGACTAATAAAGATGGGTCAAGCAATGAGTTCGATACTATATTCCTCTTGGACCACAAATCTCATTTAGAGGAGGGTAGATGCCACTTCTTGTCTCCAAGACCCACAGAACATGCAAAAAATATGGTTAATTCTTCTACTATTACATTAACATTAATGATTTTTCTAAAAAGTTATATTCCTATATATCTAATAAATTTTGGTCCTATAGGTGGTCTCTGCACTATGTATGCTCAACAACAAAAAATGTCACAGATTTGATAAGAAATATACTGTGTTCCAACAGATATTGTGGTAAGCTATCATTAAAATTTATCATTAATTTTGGTTCATTTTGATTATGTATGGTATGATACAAGAATTTTATTTTGGTTTATTTTGCAAAATTCCATGTTAGCAAAGCGTAACCCTAAGTATATTGATCTAGACACTATGAAGGTCTTCCAAATCAGCGAATTTAAGGACTACCTACTTTTTGTTGACAAAAAAGCTAAGAATTCATCTATTTGTAAGTTGTGATTTCTAAAACTTCTTAATAATTCTGTCATTTGGTATCATTTAGACTAAAATATTCTATCATTTGCCCAAACTTCAGCTGTTTGTACCAATTTGCTATGGAGGCCATTGGTGGTTGTGGATTACTGATGTTCAACAGAAGGTCTTTCATGTGCTTAACCCCATCAAAAAAGATCATGTGTCTGTTGAAAGAGTATGTTTGAATAAATTTATTTTAAGTTATTTACATAATACATATTTTTGTTGTAAGTTATCTCTTATTTCTAGACCTTTTGCTCTAATTAATAAATTATATCAATAACTTTTTGTACCTGATTCAGCATTGTTTCTATCCTATTCTTTTTAGAGCTTGATAGTATCCCAAATGAGGGTCTATTCTGGGGCAAAACTTTTGGTAGACAACAAAGAGGGCTGGTGCACGAAATTGCAATCACACTTTTGCAACTCCGCACAACTAACCAGCAAGTGCACTGGGTCGTCCAAGTAATACCTTACGTGAGTAAGGGTCGATCCCACGGAGATTGTCGGTTTGAAGCAAACTATGGTTATCTTGTAAATCTTAGTCAGGATATCAATAATTATCAGGGTTGATTGTGAGAAGTAAAAGAACATGAAATAAGTACTTGTTTTGCAGTAATGGAGAACAGGTTGAGGTTTTGGAGATGCTCCATCTTCTGAATCTCTGCTTTCCTACTGTCTTCTTCTTCAAGCACGCAGGGCTCCTTCCATGGCAAGCTGTATGTAGGGTTTCACCGTTGTCAATGGCTACCACCAGATACATACATGCCACAGACACATACTTGGGTGAACCTTTTCAGATTATGACCCAACTTTGCTAGAGTCCCCAATTAGAGGTGTCCAGGGTTCTTAAGCACACTCTTTTTGCCTTGGATCACAACTTTATTTCTTTCTTTTTCTTCTCTTTTTTTTCTTTTTTTTCGTTTTTTTTGAATCACTACTTTTTCTTGCTTCAAGAATCAATTTGATGATTTTTCAGATCCTCAATAATAGTTCTCTTTTTCCTTCATTCTTTCAAGAGCCAACAATTTTAACATTCTCAAAACAACAAATTCAAAAGACATATGCACTGTTCAAGCATTCATTCGGAAAACAAAAAGTATTGTCACCACATCAAACTAATTCAACT
>NC_029777.3:32891067-32893476 GCF_000817695.3 Arachis duranensis
TCCTTAGGAGCCATGATCTTGATGAATCTTGGCTTAGTGATCACAGAAAAGCACACCAAACTTAGAGGTTTGCTTGTCCTCAAGCAAAAGAAAGGAAAGAAGAGCGAGAGAGAGGAGAAGAGCAAATTCGAATGGTGTGGGGGAATAAGGAGGCCAAACGTGTTTTTATAGGGGGGAAGAGATTTCGAAAAAATTGGAAGGAGATTTGAGAAGATATGGAGAGAATTTGAGAGAATGGTGGGTTTTTGAACAAGATTTGGGATTGATTTTAGAGAGATTTGAAGGTGAATGATGAAAGGTTGAAATGTGTTTATGTAGAAAAGTATGGGTCAAAAAAGGAAAGTTTGAAAAAAAAAATATTTAATCGGAAAGCAAAATCTCAGTCCCCCACCTTTCTGGCGTTAAACGCCCAGAATGGCATCCATTCTGGCATTTAACGCCCATTTGCTAGCCATTGTGGGCGTTTAACGCCCAGCCAGGTGCCCTGGCTGGCGTTAAACGCCAGAATTCCTTTTGTCATTGGGCGTTTTGCTAAACGCCCAGGATGCTGCACACCTGGCGTTAAACGCCCAAAATGGTGCCCATTCTGGCGTTTAACGCCCAAAATGGCACCTTTACTGGCGTAAAACGCCCAGAATGGTGCCCATTCTGGCGTTTAACGCCCAAAGTACCCCTTACTGGCATTTTTTCGCCAGTAAGCTCTTTTTCTCTGCTTTTTGCACTGAATCCTTCTGTAACTCTGTGAATTCCTTCATTTTTGATACTTGCCCTTATAGAAACAAAACATATAACCTGCTAATGACTGGGTTGCCTCCCAGCAAGCGCTTCTTTACTGTCTTTAGCTGGACCTTCACTGAGAATCACTCAAATCTCAGTTTTGAGCATTCTTGCTCAAAATTGTTTTCAAGATAATGCTTGATCCTCTGTCCATTAACAATGAACTTTTTGTCAAACTCAGCATCCTGGAGCTCAACATATCCATATGGAGATACTCCTGTAATCACATACGGACCCTTCCAACGAGATTTAAGCTTTCCTGGGAACAATCTGAGCCTAGAGTTGAATAGCAGAACTTTTTGTCAAAGACTCTGGATGACAACTTCTTGTCATGCCACTTCTTTGCCTTTTCCTTATAAATTTTTGCATTTTCAAAGGCAATGAGTCTGAACTCCTCTAGCTCATTTAGTTGGAGCAATCTTTTTTCACCAGCTAACTCAGCATCCATGTTTAGGAACCTGGTTGCCCAGTAGGCTTTATGTTCCAGTTCCACGGGCAGATGACAGGCTTTTCCATACACCAGTTGGTATGGAGAGGTTCCTATAGGAGTCTTGAATGCTGTTCTGTATGCCCACAGAGCATCATCCAAACTCTTTGCCCAATCCTTTCTTCGGGCTATCACAGTCCGTTCTAGGATTCTTTTTAGCTCTCTGTTAGAGACTTCAGCTTGCCCATTTGTCTGTGGTGGAGGACTTTAGTGGCTGTTCGCTCACTTCCAAAATGTCCTCCATACTGTGATCCATGGCAGTGCCATAGGATCCTTTGTGCTTCTTCTCTGGGTACACATCTGCGGATCATTCCGTCTGCACATCTCTTAAAGAGATACGGCTCAACCCATAGGTAGTACTTGGCATCTGAAATTAATTTCTTTCTTTGCACTCTGCTGTACTCCTGGGGTATGAACCTCACAGCTTTATAGTTTGCAATATCTGCAAACCATGGAGTTTCCTGAATGGCAAAGAGTTGCTCATCTGGGAAAGTCTCAGAGATCTCAGTAGAAGGGAAGGACGCCCCAGCTACTGGTTCTATTCGAGACAGATGATCAGCTACTTGGTTCTCTGTCCCCTTTCTGTCTCTTATTTCTATATCAAACTCTTGCAGAAGCAACACCCATCTTATAAGCCTGGGTTTTGAATCCTGCTTTGTGAGTAAGTATTTAAGAGCAGCATGGTCAGTGTACACAACCACTTTGGATCCCACCAGATAGGATCTAAACTTGTCAATGGCATAGACCACTGCAAGTAACTCTTTTTCTGTGGTTGTGTAATTCTTCTGTGCATCATTTAGAACACGGATGGCATAATAAATGACGTGCAGAAGCTTGTTATGCCTCTGTCCCAGCACTGCACCACTGGCATGGTCACTGGCGTCACACATTAGTTCAAATGGCAATGTCCAGTCTGGTGCAGAGATGACTGGTGCTATGACCAGCTTGGCTTTCAGGGTCTCAAATGCCTGCAGACACTGTGTGTCAAACACAAATAGTGTGTCAGCAGCTAGCAGGTTGCTCAAAGGTTTTGCAATTTTCGAAAAATCCTTTATAAACCTTCTATAGAATCCTGCATGCCCCAGAAAGCTTCTGATTGCCTTAACATTGGCAGGTGATGGTAATTTTTCAATTACCTCTACCTT
>NC_029777.3:32893653-32894813 GCF_000817695.3 Arachis duranensis
TCAAGACAGGAGCTGAATGAGTCTCCATATACTGAGAAGTCATCCATGAAGACTTCCAGGAATTTCTCCACCATATCAGAGAAGATGGATAACATGCATCTCTGAAAGGTTGCAGGAGCATTACACAGGCCAAAAGGCATCCTCCTGTAGGCAAACACGCCAGAAGGGCAAGTAAATGCTGTTTTCTCTTGGTCCTAAGGATCTACTGCAATTTGGTTGTAACCTGAATAGCCATCCAAAAAGCAGTAATAGTCATGACCAGCTAGTCTTTCTAGCATCTGTTCCATGAATGGTAAAGGAAAATGATCCTTTCTGGTGGCTGTATTAAGCCTTCTGTAGTCAATACACATACGCCACCCTGTAACTGTTATTGTAGGAACCAGTTCATTTTTTTCAATATGAACCACTGTCATGCCTCCCTTTTTGGGGACAACTTGGACAGGGCTCACCCAGGGGCTATCAGAAATAGGATAAATAATCCCAGCCTCTAGTAATTTAGTGACCTCTTTCTGCACCACCTCCTTCATGGCTGGATTTAGCCTTCTCTGTGGTTGGGCCACTGGTTTGGCATTATCCTCCAACATGATCTTATGCATGCATCTAGCTGGGCTAATGCCCTTAAGATCACTTATGGACCACCCAAGAGCTGTCTTGTGTGTCCTTAGCACTTGAATCAGTGCTTCCTCTTCCTGTGGATTTAAAGCAAAGCTTATAATCACTGGAAAAGTGTCACCCTCTCGCAGAAATGCATACTTCAGGGATGGTGGTAGTGGTTTGAGTTCAGGTTTGGGAGGCTTATCCTCCTCCTGAGGAATTTTTGAAAATTTCTTTGTTTCCTCTGGTTCTTCTTGATCAGGCTGAGCATCCTTGAAGATGTCCTCAAGCTCTGATTCTAGACTTTCAGTCATATTGATCTCTTCCACCAAAGAGTCAATAATGTCAGCGCCCATGCAGTCATTTGGTGTGTCTAGATGCTGCATAGCTTTTACAGCATTCAAATTGAACTCATCCTCATTGACTTTCAAGGTTACTTCCCCTTTTTGTACATCAATGAGAGTTCGTCCAGTTGCTAGGAAAGGTCTTCCTAGAATGAGAGCTGCACTCTTGTGCTCCTCCATTTCCAGCACCACAAAGTCAGTTGGAAAGGCAAATGGCCCAAC
>NC_029777.3:32894846-32897808 GCF_000817695.3 Arachis duranensis
CCTTGACAATCATGTCCTCTATTATGCCTGATGGATATTTAATGGAGCCATCAGCAAGTTGGAGGCATATCCGGGTTGGTTTGACTTCTTCAGCCAACCCAAGCTTTCTGATAGTGGATGCAGGTATTAGATTGATACTTGCTCCAAGATCACACATGGCTGTCTTGGTGTAAGCTCCTTCTAATGTGCATGGTATCATAAAGCTTCCTGGATCTTGAAGCTTTTCTGGTAAGCTTTTTAGAATGACTGCACTGCATTCTTCAGTGAGAAATACTTTTTCAGTTTCTCTCCAATCTTTCTTATGACTTAAGATCTCTTTCATGAACTTAGCATAAGAAGGTATTTGTTCAAGTGCCTCTGCAAAAGGGATCTTGATATTTAATGTTCTGAGATAATCCGCAAAACGGGCAAACTATTTATCTCTTTCTGCTTGACAAAATTTCTGAGGAAATGGTATCTTGGCCCTGTACTCATCAATCTTAGTTGATGTAGGCTGAGTGCCTAATGTACTAAAATGGGGGTTACTAACTTGCTTATGAGGGCTGTTGTTAGCACTTGTATGTGTCTGACTACCCTTATTTGGGCGTTTAACGCCCTTATTGCTGCCCCCTTCCTGGCGTTCAACGCTAGGAACACTGTTCCTTGTTAGGCGTTCAATACCAACTTCTCTCCCTTCTCTGGCGTTTGAACGCCAGAATTGGGTAGGGAATGGGCGTTTAACGCCAGCTCTCCTCCCTTTTCTGGCGTTTGAACGCCAAAAGTGCTCCTCTCTGGGCTCTTACTGTCCTCAGAGGGATTTTGAACAGTGGTTTGGTTATCCTCTGTCAATTGTTCCTTGTTTGGCTTTTTACTACTTTGAGCAGTGTTATTCAGTGTCTTCCCACTCCTCAGTTGAACTGCTTGACATTCCTCTGTTATCTGTTTAGATATTTGCTATTTTGCTTGATTCAACTACAGTTCTATGCTATTTAGATATATGCTATTTTGCTTGATTCAATTGCAGTTCTATGTTCTTGTTAGCAATTTTAGTTTCTTAGAGCATCTCTTTAATTTCTGCTAATTGTTTTGTCATCAAGTGCAATTGTTGATTCAATCATCTGTTCTTGAGGATTAGGATCAATGGCTACTGCCATGACTTCCTCTTTTGTAGAGAACTCATTGCTAGAGTATAAATGTTGATTTCTAGCAACAGTGTTTATAAGCTCTTGAGCCTCTTCAATTGTCTTCCTCATGTGTATAGATCCACCAGCTGAGTGGTCTAAAGACATCTGAGCTTTCTCTGTAAGCCCATAGTAGAAGATGTCTAACTGCACCCACTCTGAAAACATTTCAGAGGGGCATTTTCTTAGCATACCTCTATACCTCTCCCAGGCATTATAAAGGGATTCATTATCCTCTTGTTTAAAGCCTTGGATGTCCAGCCTTAGCTGTGTCATCCTCTTTGGAGGGTAAAAGTGATTCAGGAATTTGTCTGATAACTATTTCCATGTCTTTATGCTTGCTGTAGGTTGGTTATTCAACCACCTCTTAGCTTGATCTCTTACAGCAAATGGAAACAGTAATAGTCTGTAGACATCCTGATCCACCGCTTTATCACGTACTGTGTCAGCAATTTGTAAAAACTGTGCCAGAAACTCAGTAGGTTCTTCCTGTGGAAGACCGGAATACTGGCAATTTTGCTGCACTATGATAATGAGTTGAGGATTTAGCTTAAAGCTGCTTGCTTTGATGGGAGTTGTACAGATGCTACTCCCATATGCAGCTGTAATGGGGTTAGCATATGACCCCAGAGTCCTTCTGGACTACTCAATTCCACTTAGGTCCATGATGGAGAAAGGGAATATGATATGAATTCACAAGCAAAGTATATATATTTTTTTTAAGGTGACCGAAAAAAAAAATAAAATAATTGGAGGATAAAATAAAATTTCAAAAATTAAAAGAAAATAAGATCAAAGCAAATTGAAAACTGGATCAATTAGTTAATTAAAAAGATTTTGAAATTAGCAATTAGAAAAGATATGATTGAAAATTATTTTGAAAGAGATTTGATTTTTTTTTTTGAAAAGAGGAAAGGAAAAACAACAAAATGACACCAAACTTAAAATTTTTAGAAAATCAAACACTAATTTTCGGAAATTTTTTAGGGAAAAACACAAACAGGACACCAAACTTAGAATTTTTTTAAGGATCAAAAAGGAACTAAGGACATGCAAATTCGAAAATTAAAAGAAAAATAAAAGCATGCAATTGACACCAAACTTAAAATATAAAACTAGACTCAACTAAAAGACTCTAAACCAACAAAAATAAAACAGTCCTAATCTAAGCAACAAGATAAGCCGTCAGTTGTCCAAACTCGAACAATCCCTGGCAATGGCGCCAAAAACTTGGTGCACGAAATTGCAATCACACTTTTGCAACTCCGCACAACTAACCAGCAAGTGCACTGGGGCGTCCAAGTAATACCTTGCGTGAGCAAGGGTCGATCCCACGGAGATTGTCGGCTTGAAGCAAGCTATGGTTATCTTGTAAATCTTAGTCAGGATATCAATAATTATCAGGGTTGATTGTAAAAAGCAAAAGAACATGAAATAAGTACTTGTTTTGCAATGATAGAGAATAGGTTGAGGTTTTGGAGATGCTCCATCTTCTGAATCTCTGCTTTCCTACTGTCTTCTTCTTCAAGCACGCAGGGCTCCTTCCATGGCAAGCTGTATGTAGGGTTTCACCGTTGTCAATGGCTACCTCCCATCCTCTCAGTGAAAATGTTCAACGCACCCTGTCACGGCACGGCTATTCATCTGTCGGTTCTCAATCGGGTTGGAATAGAATCAAGAGTTTGAAGCTCGTCACAGTGATTCAATCATTGAATCCTACTCAGAATACCACAGACAAGGTTTAGACCTTCCGGATTCTCTTGAATGCCGCCATCAGTTCTAGCATATACCACGAAGATTCT
>NC_029777.3:32898376-32959608 GCF_000817695.3 Arachis duranensis
AAAAAGTATGGACTATTATACATTGCTGGAAAGCCCAGGATGTCTATTTTCCAACGCCGTTGAGAGCGCGCCAATTAGGCTTCTGTAGCTCCAGAAAATCCACTTCGAGTGTAGGGAGGTCAGAATCCAACAGCATCTGTAGTCCTTTTTAGCCTCTGAATCAGATTTTTGCTCAGGACCCTCAATTTCAGCCCCAACAGCATTTGCATTCCTTTTTAGCCTCTGAATCAGATTTTTGCTCAGGACCCTCAATTTCAGCCAGAAAATACCTGAAATCACAGAAAAACACAAAAACTCATAGTAAATTCCAGAAAAGTGAATTTTAACTAAAAACTACTAAAAGTATACTAAAAACTAATTAAAATATACTAAAAACATACTAAAAATAATGCCAAAAAGCGTATAAATTATCCGCTCATCAAGGGCGTTGAAGCATCATATATTTCAATCAGTGGTCAACAAAATAGTTGGAATTGCGTAATATACGTCATGAAATGGCTGAAAATAATCGATCCCAAAAAGATCAAAAAGCAAAAATACAAATGTGAAAACTAGAAACAGGTAAGTATCATTAAACATAATTGATCATCTACTTTTAAATTAATACATATTAATAAATTTCGGTTCATATCTTAGTCTATTTGAGGTTCATTTGGATCTAGAAATGACATTTGGATCTAGAAATAAATTCGATGTATTTTTGTTGATGATTGAGTCTTTTTGACTACTTGTTCAAATCTGGACTAATTTCGTTTTATTTGTGAATTAAATGAGGTTTATATTTTAGTTCATTTCGGTTCATTGCTTAGTTTATTTGGGTGTTCAAAGTTTATTTCGGTTCATATCAATAAATTTCTTTCAATTGTAGGAACAAGTTGATGCTTTCAGGTATGAATATGGTCCAACCATTCTCTTAGACAAGATAAATAAATTGAGAGACAAAGTCATCGAGGGATCTGGGGATATAGAAAGTAAAAACTTATAAATAGGTTCTCATCTGGGGATATAGAAAGTAAATTATTTTAAGAATCTCAAAGCCATCCACTACCCTCTCAAGTCCTTCTTGTAGATTCTCATTTGGGGATATAGAAAGTAAATAGGTTCTTCTAAATTGTAATAAATTTCTATTGACATTCTTAAACACTATTTTGTAAGAAATTATAAATGTATATTTGATTTATTTGTTAGAAATTTTTTGGCTATATTGAGATCACATTAATATTTTTTTTTTGCTTTCAAGCACCTATGAGTCACTAATCTTCTTGGTTAAGTTAGGAGCTCTGTTGATTCTAATGAACTAATGTTATAGCTTTTCTACTTTTGGTTAATACACTGATGTTTTCTTAAGGAAGAGTTTTCATTCTTCATCACAAGGGTTTGAATTTATTAAAAAATACTTCTAATCTAAATTGGATTCTAATTATCATCTTGAAAACTTGGTTATTGGAATTGATCTTGAAAACTCTTTCTCAAGGTTATTGGAATTGATCTTGAAAACTCTTTCTCACAATTCTTTAAGTTTTGAAACTAAAATTGATAAGTGACATCGAATCAACTAGGTTTAATTATTTTGAATTGTGTTTTTCAAATCAGTGGACATGCTTCACCTCTTTTTATAATCAATTAATCAAGGAATCGATGATTTGTTAAGTTAAGAGTAATTGAATTACCAAGGGATTAGGATTTAATTATTTATGATTTGCCATAGATACATCTTGTATGATCAAAGTGGACAGGAAAAAGCATTGGTCTTGAAGTCTTAACATCTCTGAAATCTTAACTCTTTTAATCATATTACTTTCTCGATCAGTTACTACTTTTCTTTATTTAATTCACTATTTTTACACTAACTATCACTAAAATATTACTTTTTGATTGTCTAACCAGATTAATCAATTGACCATTGCTTGCTTAGTCATTAATCCTCGTGAAAATGATAACCCACTCACTGTGATATTACTTGATACGATTAGGTGCACTTGCTTATAGTAGTTTGGAAAATCTCCATCAGTGCATTGTATTAAAATAGTTGAAATACTACAACTCTTAATCTCTCCTTACTATGTCCTTCAGCCACTCTCCATCATTGCTCCTGCAATGCTGTCTAGCCACCTCAAGCCCTCCACCCTCAACACTTCTCTAACTTACAACTCAAGCACTCATTCAGTAATAAATGTTCAGTCTTCTATGATACATGCTCAGGAGGACAATCTAGACATCCTAAGGCAAAAAGATAGAATGGAGATTTTACACTTTTAGAATGTCCTATCACTAGAGCACATTTAAAAATGCTCAAGGAAAGTTTTGGAAAGTTGGCAGCATTCATACATTAAGAAATACGTCAATTGTTGACCAACAGAGAAAGCACAATACTCATTGGGTTAAGTAAGTACAGCAAGAAGCCCAAAAGTACTTTGCAAATTTAGTCAAAGGCATAAATCTATCATTAGTTTCGAAATTATGCAGTCTTTTATTTGACTTTATTATGTTGTTAAGAATTGTCAAAAATTTTATTTGGTTTTGATTTTCTTATCGGTGACTTTTAGAAGTTTTAAGTTTAAATCAAATCTTATATAATCCATTGAGATCAAATTTGATATAAATTAGTAAGGCTAATTTTAAAGTCATATATAGGAAGATTTAGTCCATTTTTAGACTAATCTATTAGGGATCTATTTAAATAATTTTTGTGAGACAATCTAAACACTTTTAAGGAATAAAAATTTTGAGTTGCTTTATACATGTTTTTCTATGTGTGATGAAGTGAGGCGAGTGATTTTCTTTTCTTTTTTCATGAAGAAATTTGAAGAATTCAGCGTAAGATAATTTATAATATTAGGTCTTTTAATTTTTAGCCCTTTGATCTAGGTTGTCAAAGACAGGTTCTTTGAAGGTCTAGTAGGAAAAACTCTTCTAGTGACCTAGGTTGTAAAGAAAAGGTTTCATAGAAGTTTAGTAGAAAAAGTCTTATCAGTCTTTCATTCATATTTTTTTTCTAATTTCATGTTATTTTGTGTTTTTGCTGTGTCTTTTCTTAGTATTTTATTCTTCATCCTTATTTTCTTATCATTTGGCATATGTTACAAGTCATAGGTAAATTCTCATTTATCTATATAATCTAGGGTTTTAATTTTGTTTCTTTTTTATATTTTTTGTCTATAATCTTACTTTAAAGCCACATTCATGGAAAAAAAAGGAAAACAAACAAAAAAGTGGTGTTCTTAAATTACAAGGTTATTTCTTTTTACTTTCCAGAATCCAAATCTCAGCCTTGTCTCTTATTACTTTAGGGCATCAATTAGAATTTGAAAATTTCTTTTTTTTTTCTAGAGTCTAAACTTTCATCATTGTTTCAACTTACTTTGGATATCAATTGGACATAGAAATTTTTCTAGTTTCTGTTAATATTAGAAAATATCTCTCCTTGTTTTGTTTGTCACATCATCTCAGTGTTCTTCTTATCAAGTTAAAAATTCTAACATTAAGGTTATCTCTTTTTTTTATTTCTAATGTGCAACTTGTTTCAAAGCAATCTAAGAGTAAAAAAAGGCAATAATAGTAAGTTTAACAGAAGAAAAAAGTCACAAATTGAGTGCAAACATGAGTGCCCTCATTTGAGTGATACACGTGAGAAGAGTGTGAAAGATAATTTTTGTTGTAGGTTCTTCAATGGCATCAAACTCAAATAAAATTGTGACCGGCGAAGAGGAAGCGGTCCAAGATCCAAAACTAATGTTCTAACTCCAATATATCGCTATCAAACTTTGAAAGATTCAACAACATCTTGATGACATATATTTGAAGATTGACTCATTATCTTTTCCTATAAGACCTCGCTTCCGAGAATTTGTTCACAATCAATCTAAGGAGTCCAAGGGGGATACTTTATCCAACTTTAAATGACATAGGCAATGGAACGATGTTGATAGTAACATCAATGATATCAAAATATGCATTCTAAAATTTAAAGACAGAAATGATCCTGAGGCTTACTTAGAATGGGAAAAGAAGGTAAAACACATTTTCACATGTCACAACTATTTCGAGGTGAATAAGGTGAGGTTAGCAGCCATAAAATTTTCAGATGATACTCTTGTTTAGTGGGATAAATTAGAGAAAAATAGAAGCCGAATTGGGAAAGCACCAATTCAATGTTGGGATAAGATAAAGAAGGTCATGCGGTAGTGGTTCATACAATCTTATTACTACTGGGAGCTACATCAACAGCTCCAAAAGTTGTATCAAGGCTCTAAGTATGTAGAAAAATATCATAAGGAGATGGTGATGTTACTAATTAAGGCCAATATTGAAGAGGATCTCAAAGCTACTATGGCACATTCCCTAAGTGGCTTGAGCTGCGACATTGCAAATGTCGTTGAGCTTCATCAGTATGTGCAAGTGAAAGATTTGGTGAATATGGCTATAAAAGTGGAAAGGTAGAAAAGAGAAAAGGAGATGATAGCTTCCTCCAACCCTGATTCCAGGTGGGATTCTAAAGAACTAAGTTCGGAGAGAAGAATGGCTTCATGGCTCCATATTCAAAGAATAAGAGTGTAGACCAATAAAGGAAGAAGAGTTCATCTAATTTCACATCTAACTCATCTTCAAGGCATAGAGACATTACATGCTTTAACTGCTGAGGATTAGGCTATTATACTTTAGATTGCCTAAATAAAAGGACAATGACCATAAAGAAGAATGATGTGTTCTCAAAATCTGATGACCCAAACGGGTGTGATGATGTGTCATATTTGGAAGATGCTACAAATGATGATGCAGTTGAGTATGCTATTAGCGAGGAGTCTCTTGTTACTAAGCGGATTTTAAGTGTTCAAGCCAAGGATGATCATCTAGAATAACGGGAGAATATATTTCACATGAAGGTAATGTTAGGAGGAAAGGTTGGACTTATCATTATTGATGCTAGAAGTATACAAACGTTGCTAGCACTACCATAGTTGAAAAATTGGGGTTAAAATACACCAAACACCCTAATCCTTACAAACTAGAGGGGTTGAGTGATGTTGGTGACTTGAAGGTTGTAAAGTAAGCACATGTGCAGTTTTCTGTTGGATAGTATAGTGATGAAATACTATGTGATATGTTACCTATGCAAGCTTCTCATTTATTCTTAGGGCATCCATGGAAATATGATAGGCGTGTGGTTCATGATGGTTTCACTAATAGATATTCCTTTACTAACCTTGACAACAAAATCAGCTTGGTACCCTTATCATCTAAAGAATGTACTTAGAGCAGTTGAGAATGCGTGAGTCCACAAAAGAGCCTTTAGAATGTGAGAAGTCTAAAACACAACAGGCTATAAAAGGAATTTGAGAGAAGAAAAGAGTGAGAAAAAGAGTCATGGTTTAAGTGAAAAAGGGAGTTGTAAGGGAGAAAAGTCTATGAGAATTATAGAGAATGATAGTGATAAAAAAATGTATTTTTATGCAAAAGAGATAGATCTGAAGAGTTCTAGTTTAGGGAAAAAAGTACTAGTGTTAGTGAGATTTTGAGAGTCATTATTATCTAACATTGAAACTCACCATGAACTACCTAGTGTCTTTAATTGACTTTTGCAGAAATTTGGAGATGTCTTTGTAGATGAGATGCTATCAGGTTTACCTTCAATAAGAGGCATTGAACATCAAATTCACCTTGTTCTTAGAGTGAGCATTCCCAATTGGCTAGTGGTGTACGAAAATTACACTCACACTATGTAATTCCTCACAACTAACCAGCAAGTGCAATGGGTCGTCCAAGTAATACCTTACGTGAGTGAGGGTCGATCCCAGGAGATTACCGGCTTGAAGCAAGCTTTGGTTATCTTATTATTCTTAGTCAGGATATCAATAGGGTTCTTTAGTTTTAATTGTAAAAAGTGAAAGAGCATGAAAGGAATATTTGTTACGCAGTAATGGAGAATGGGTTGGAGTTTGGAGATGCTTTGTCCTTTGAATTTCTGCTTTCCTACTGTCTTCTTCTTCATGCACGCAGGTCTCCTTCCATGGCAAGCTGTATGTTAGTGGATCACCATTGTTAATGGCTACCAGCCGTCCTCTCAGTGAAAAGGGTCCATGTACATGGCTAATCATCTGTTGGTTCTCACTTGTGTTGGAATAGGATCCAGTGATCCTTTTGCATCTGTCACCACGCCCAACGTTCATGAGTTTGAAGCTCGTCACAGACATCCCTTCCCGGATCCTACTCGGAATACCACAGACAAGGTGTAGACTTTCCAGATCTCAGGAATGCTGCCAATTGATTCTAGCTTATGCCACGAAGACTCTGGACTCACGAATTGAATGCTCTGTTGTCAGGAGAGGCAGTCAAACTCGTAAACCAGAAACCCAAAAGATATACATTCAATCTAAGGTAGAATGGAAGTGGTTTTCAGGCACGCGTTCATAGGTTGATAATGGTGATGAGTGTCACGGATCTCACATTCATCATGTTGAAGTGCGAATGAATATCTTAGAATAGAAACAAGCGAGATTGAATAGAAAAACAGAAATACTTGCATTAATTCATCGAGACGCTGGAGAGCTCCTCACCCCAACCATGGAGTTTAGAGACTCATGCCGCAAAGATACAAATTCAGATGTAAAATGTCATGAGGTACAAAATAGATTTATAAAAGTAGTTTATATACTCAACTAGTAACCTAGGTTTACAGAAAATGAGTAAACTAAGATAGATAGTGCATAAATCCACTTTTGGGGCCCACTTGGTGTGTGCTGGGGTTGAGTATTGAAGCTTTCACGTGCATAGGTCATTCTTGGAGTTAAATGCCAGTTTGTAACCTGTTTCTGGCGTTTAACTCTGCTTTGCAACTTGTTTCTGGCATTTGACGCCAGAATAGGGCAAAAAGCTGGCGTTAAACGCCAGTTTGCATTGTCTAAACTTGGGCAAAGTATGAACTATTATATATTGCTGGAAAGGCCTGGATGTCTACTTTCCAACGCAATTGAGAGCGCACCATTTATATTTTTGTAGCTCCAAAAATTTCACTTCGAGTGCAGGGAGGTCAGAATCCAACAGCATCAGCAGTCCTCTATTAGCCTCTGAATCAGATTTTTGCTCAGGTCCCTTAATTTCAGCCAGAAAATACCTGAAATCATAGAAAAACATACAAAATCGTAGTAAAGTCCATAAATGTGATTTTTGCGTAAAAACTAATAAAAATATACTAAAAACTATGTTAAAATACCCCCAAAAAGTGTATAAATTATCTGCTCATCACAACACCAAACTTAAACTGTTGCTTGTCCCCAAGCAACTAGACAAATAAAATAGGATAGCACGAAGATCAAGAGGCAATCTCAGAGTTTTACATGAAGCTCAATTCTAATTAGATGAGTGGGACTAGTAGCTTTTTGCTTCTGAACAATTTTGGCATCTCACTTCATCCCTTGAAGTTTAGAATGATTGGCATCCATAGGAACTCAGAATTCAAATAGTGTTATTGATTCTCCTAGTTTAGTATGTTGATTCTTGAACACATCTACTTTATGAGTCTTGGTCGTGGCCCTAAGCACTTTGTCTTCCAGTATTACCACCAGATACATAAATGCCACAGACACATAACTGGGTGAACCTTTTCAGATTGTGACTCAGCTTTGCTAAAGTCCTCAATTATAGGTGTCCAGAGTTCTTAAGCACACTCTTTTGGATCACGACTTTAACCACTCAGTCTCAAGCTTTTCACTTGGACCTGCATGCCACAAGCACATGGTTAGGGATAGCTGGGTTCAGCCGCTTAGGCCAGGATTTATTCTTTTAGGCCTTCCTATCCATTGATGCTCAAAGCCTTGGATCCTTTTTACCCTTGCCTTTTGGTTTTAAGGGCTATTGGCTTTTACTTTTTCTTTTTCCTTTTTTTTCACTGCTTTTTCTTGCTTCAGGAATCAATTTTATGATTTTTCAGATTATCAATAACATTTCTCTTTTTCATCATTCTTTCAAGAGCCAACAGTTTTAACTTTCATAAATAACAAGATAAAAAATATGCACTGTTTAAGCATTCATTTAGAAGATAGAAAGTGTTGCCACCACATATAAATAATTTGAATTTTTCTTATTATGTGCTCAAAAAAAATTGCCTCCTTATTCTAAAAATATCTGCTATTTTATTCATGTTTAATGATGATGAGAAAAATAAATTAAGCTTACTTGGAGGTGATAAAAATAAAAATAAAAATATTAATTACTACTACTCATATGACTCCTGTTCCGAGGGTTACCTGAAACTTGTAGGACGATCTCGGTCGAGATCTTTTGTGTTGGTCGGAGCCGACGTGTCCGGCAGGTGTATAGCGGTCGGAGCTGGTGTATCCGATTTGTGGGACTGGGAGTGCTGCTGATCCTTCGTCCCCGGAGGGTGGGGGGTACCTGCAAGGGACTCCGATGGTTAAGTTAGCAAGGGTATTAAGCAGGTATTGAGTAGAATCAGAGTAGGAGTTATACCTGGGTGCTCCAGTGTATTTATAATGGTGTGGAGTGACCTTTTTGGATAAGATAAGTTAGTTATCTTATCTTATCTTTATCTTTTGAGAGAGGTCATCTTATCTTTAAGGGAACCGCCCTTCTCTTGTAGGCTTGGGCTGCATTAGGATCTGGGGCGTGTTCCTCTATTTAGGCCCTTTGTTTGGGCTTTCTCGTGACTTGACCGAGCTCTTTGAGAAGAGGTGGATTGTCCTGACCTGAATAGGTCGGTCGCTTTGTCTGTAGAACATTCTGGGTCGGACAACTTGACCCAGGATATGAACAGTGCCCCTGCTTGAGCTCGGTCTTCTTTTTGAGATCGAGTCCTTGACTTCGGTCTTTCTTTGGTGAAGCTGAACTCAAGCATTTGACTCTTTTGTAGTAGCTTTTGAATGTAGAATGTTTCTTCTAAAAGACGCGCGCTTTTATATCGGCGCTTTTTTGGGAATGTGCGAGGGTTTAATGCCTTCTTTAATTTGAGCATTAATTGCCCTGCTTCCCTTTGGCTCTTTATTTCGATTTTGAAAACCCATAAACGGTTTCTCTTCTTTTTCCCTTTTCGTAACTTCTTTTCTCCGCTCTCTCTGCTCTCTATTTTTGTTTGCGCTTCTGCTTTCTTTGTGTTGCGGCGTCGTTTGGCATTTCTGGAGCCTGGAGTTTTGCGTTTCTCCCTGCGACATTGCTCTTGTTCGCGTTCTTTTCTTTTGCTTGTGAGAAGGCATTCCCAGATTTCGTCTTCCATCTTCTGCTTCTTTGAAGCTCGCTGCTCTTTCCAGGTTGGTACTAGCTTTCTTGCTTCTTTGGTAGCTTCGTCTTCAGTTTTTTGGTGAAGCTTTTATTTTGCATGTTTGAAAGTTTGAATCTTTTCGTGGTCCTGTATTTGCTTGTCGCTGTAACATGTTTTTCCTATTTTTCTCTTATGGATTTTCTTGGCATTTCTATTGAGGCTTTCTAGGGTTTTTATTGTTGCTTCTGGTTGTTTCTTGTCTGATACTGATAGAAAATCTGTATCTGTTCCTCACTTTTGGAGATTACTTTTTGTCTGATCTTGAAAAAGGTTGCATCTTTAATGGTCTCTGCTTGGCGTGCTTGATGTTTGGGAATGCTTTTTGCTTGGTAGACTATAATGACTTTTTGTGTTTTTCTTTGAAAAATGTTTGCTATTTTGAATTCTTTCTGAGAAATGCTGGGGTGCAAGCTGTAGATCTTGCCTGGAAACCTTCCTTTGTTACTGCCTCCAAAGGATGCCCCAGGACTTTGGTTTGAGTCTTGGGGTTTTCCTTTTCTTGTTTCTTTGCCTGTATCGTATTGACCGAGTTGTTTTCTCCCTTTGCCAGGATGTTTTTAGTAACCCCATCTTCTTTTCTTACTTGTAGGATTAGTTGGCCTCATGTCTTCTCGCAATAACATTGTAGAGATGTCTTCCAGAGTTCCCGAGGGGATGTCCGATTGGCTGGACTCCCTTGTTTTGTTGTGTGTTTCTGTTGTGGATGCTGAATTTTGCACAGAGCTGAGGAAGCACCAGAGGATTTGTGGTAACAATGCTCGTGAGGAGGATTACGAGCTTGTTGCTCCTGATTCTGATGAGAGAGTTTGTTTTCCGACTTCCATTGAGAGGGAGCGTCCCTTCTTCTATGCCTATGAATACTTCTTCAGCCAGTTGAACATTACTTTTCCTTTTACTACTTTTGAGACCGACCTGTTGTGGTTGTGTAATATTGCTCCATCCCAGCTTCGCCCTAATTCCTGGGGTTTTATTAAAATTTTTCAACTTCTATGTCGTGAATTAGATGTAACACCTTCCCAGACTCTTTTCCTTTATTTGTTTGTTTCCGCCAAGCCTGGCGGTTCTTCAAAAAAGAAGGCTTCCTGGGTTTCCTTCAAGTCCGCCCAGGGCCACAAAGTTTTTGCTATGTATGATGAGTCCTTTAAGGACTTCAAGAATTACTTCTTTAAGGTTCGTGCTGTCGAGGGGGCCTGCCCCTTTTTTCTTGACGAAAATGATGAGCCTTCTTTCCCTCTAGAGTGGCAGAGGGATGTGAGAGTGTCTCGTTATACTTGGGAGATGCTTGATGATGTTGAGCGTGCTTTTGTTGTTGTTCTTGAGGATCTGTGGGGGAAACCGCCCCATCTTGATACAAAAAGGTTTTTGAATGACCCATCCTTGGTTCGGACTGTTTTGAATGACCCATACTTGTTTCTTTAGTTTCTTCTTCCTCTTGTTTCTGACCGTCTTTTTTTGTTGTGGCGATTTCTTGTATTTGTAGAAATGTCAAAGAATAACGACTCCATGAATGCTTTTAAAAGGGCAAAGAAAGCAACTGTTGCTCTGAACATCTCGGCCAAAGTGGTCGGCGAGTGGTCTTCTCAGATCCCAGTGAAGCCTCCTGTGTCGAGTTCTCTCGGGCCAAAGAAAGTAATTCCTACTCCTCGGTTTCATCAGGTCGATCCTCCTCAGACTTCTGCCATTGCTCCTAGTGTCCCTCCCTTAAAAAAAGCAAAAAACATCCGAGCCCTTTAACCTGGATGCCCCAGACTTTGATGCTATCGAGTTTGTTGACCAACAAATTGCCCCTTATGGTGGGCTTTCCATGGACAACGTGTCTCTTCTTCAGCATCTGGATTTTATTACCAAAAGTAGTGTGAAGATGGCTCATATGGGTGCGGCTATTTTCCGAACAGTTCAGGGGATCCCGATTCATGCCACAAAGTCCTTCATAGAGGAGGCCAAGTCAGAATTTGATCGGATCAAGGGTTTGAAGGATGAGTTGGAGGTGAAGTTGGCGAAGGTGGAGAAGGAGCTGGAGGGTGAGAAGGCCAGCTCTATTGCCTTGGCTGCTTCTTTAAAGTTGGCTGAAGACATGGCACTGAAGCATAAGGACAGCTATGTCTCGGCTTATAGGGAATTGATGCATCTCCGGGAAGATTTGGAAACTGCTCGGGTTAATTATGGTGAGCTTCAGGGTCACCTTGTGGGCAGCGTAACTGCTGCCTCCGAGAACCTGATGGAGCAGTTCCGGATTGTTGCTCCTGATGCCGACTTGACTCTCATCAGCCTGGACAATGTTGTGAGGGATGGTAAGATTGTCCCTGATGACCAGGATGATGATGATGCTGACCCTCCCCCAGTGCCTTCTCTTAAAGTATCGACCTCCTCAGTTCCTCCCGTTACGTCCGATCTGGATTGCCAGATTCTGAACCGGGATGATGGAACTGTAGATGCTGTGCCTATTCAGACTTGCCCTCCTTCTCCCCATACTGATGCTGCCGGGAAGGCTCTAGATCTTGGTTGATCTCCTTTAAGTATTTGTGTAAATAGCCCGGTTTGTGGGCTTTGAACTCTTTTTTGTGAATGATGTTTTATTTGACTGTTGATACTCCAGTTGCTATTTTTAGTAACTTTATTTTGAAAACAAAATGGTTTCTCTGAGGTTGATTTTGGTGGCCTCTTGGAGCTTTATCATACTATGCTCTCATTGTGCTTTAGCAGGGTATCTGTTGGAATCTTGCTGCTTGGCCTCTTTAGATTGCTTTCGTACTTACTGTTTGTAGCTTGGATCCTTTTGAGGTCGTGACTGGGGGGTCCAACTTATTTCTCGGTTTCCTCGCTTTTGTTTGTGTTTTAGCGCCTCATAACCAATTTCTTTATGTTGGTCCCCTTCTGAGTTATTTTTGTAATCTTCTTTCCTGGACCTTTGTCAGGTCTCTTTAAGGGATTACTTTTATAACTTATCTTTGTAGGAGACCGACTTCGTTAGGTCGATCTCTTCTAAGTTATTTTTGTAATCCTCTTTCTTGGACCTTTGTCAGGTCTCTTTCATGGATTACTTTGATAACTTTTCTCTTGGACCTTTGTTAGGTCTCTTTCAGGGATTACTTTTACAACTTGTCTTTGTAGGAGACCGACTTTGTTAGGTCAATCTCTTCTAAGTTATTTTTGTAATCCTCTTTCTTGGACCTTTGTTAGGTCTCTTTCAGGGATTACTTTTACAACTTGTCTTTGTAGGAGACCGACTTCGTTAGGTCAATCTCTTCTAAGATGTTTTTGTAATCCTCTTTCTTGGACCTTTGTTAGGTCTCTTTCAGGGATTACTTTTACAACTTATTTTTGTAGGAGACCGACTTTGTTAGGTCGATCTCTCCTAAGTTATAGCAATTCCTCTTTAATAGGGTTGGCCAGACCTCTTTCCAGGGATTCACTGATAACTTGGGTTAACTTGATCCGACTTTTTAGTGTCGGCCAGTCTTTTTAAGTTATTATATAGCAATCCATAAGACCTCGTCAGGTTCTTTTTGGGATCACTTTCATAACTTCTTGCATTATTCTGTGTTCATCTTTGCCGATTTGTAGATGGTGGTTTCTGTCCTGGTTTAATCGACCTTTAGGTGAATCACGTTTTCACCTTTGTCGGTCGATCATTCCTATTGAGATCGTATAGTGAATTTGTTTTTCACTTTCTGTTCGATCCATTGCTTTATAATCAAATGATGAATGCTTCAGATTAATGCATCTTGAGAACTTGTAGAATATCTGAAATGTATTTTATTTAAAGAAAGTGCAAATATATACAGGCCGGAGTTTTTCATACCCTTAAGTCGGATTAAATCTCAATCTTGATGACTCATTAAAAAACCTTTTCAGGAAAAAAGAGTGCATCTTGTGATGAGACCTTTATCTAACTATAGTACCTTCTTAGGTTACAGGCGTGCCATGATCTGGGGAGTTCTCGTCCCTCGAGTTCGGACAGTCTGTAATAGCCCTTCCCAAGTACTTCTGTGACTTGGTAGGGCCCTTTCCAGTTAGCTGCCAGCTTTCCTTCTCCGGGTCGAGTTGTTCCGATATCATTTCGGATTAAGATGAGATCATTCTCAGCAAAACCTCTTGGCACTACCTTTTGATTATATCTGGAGGCCATTCACCGCTTTAGTGTTTCTTCTCTAATCCAAGCTCTTTCTTGGATTTCTGGAAGTAGGTCGAGCTCTTCTCTTTGAAGTTGAGAGTTGGTCTATTCATTGTAGTGGACTACTCGGGGAGACCCTTCCTCAACTTCTATTGGAATCATTGCCTCCACTCCGTATGTTAATCGAAATGGTGATTCGTTCGTAGTGGAATGTGGAGTTGTTTGATACGCCCATAGGACTTGTGGAAGTTCATCGGCCTAGGCTCCCTTTGCTTCTTGTAGTCTCCGTTTCAGCCCGGCCAATATGACTTTGTTGGCTGCTTCGGCTTGTCCATTGGCTTGGGGGTGTTCGACGGAGGTGAACTGATGTTTTATGTTCAAGTCGGCTACTAATTTTCTGAAGCCTGCATTTGTGAATTGGGTGCCATTATCCGTGGTGATAGAGTATGGAACCCCGAACCTTGTAATAATGTTCCTATATAGGAATTTTTGACTTCTTTGAGTAGTGGCGTTAGCTAGGGGTTCTGCCTCGATCCATTTTGTGAAGTAGTCTACCCCTACTATGAAGAACTTGACTTGTCCCGATCCCTGGGGAAAGGGTCCGAGAAGATCGAGTCTCCACTTTGCAAATGGCCAGGGTGAGGTCACGCTGATGAGCTTTTCCGGCGGGGCGATGTGAAAGTTGGCATGCTTCTGACATGGTGGACATGTCTTTACAAATTCTGAAGCTTCCTTTTGTAGAGTTGGCCAATAGAATCCCGCCCGTAGTACCTTTTTGGTGAGAGCTTGTGCTCCGAGATGATTGCCACAAAAGCCGCTGTGTACTTCCTCCAAGACTTCCTTTGTATTGGAGGTCGGTACGCATTTTAACAATGGTGTTGAGATCCCTCTTTTGTATAGAGTGTTGTTTATGATAGTGTAGTACTGTGCCTCCCTTTTTAACCTCTTTGCCTCCTTTTCATCTGTGGGGAGCGCTTCTGTTTTGAGGTAGTTAATTATGGGGGTCATCCATCCTTGATCCGGACCTGTTATGGCTAGGATTTTTTCTTCTTCCGATATTGATGGGTTCTGCAGTATTTCCTGGATGAGGCTTCTATTGTTGCCCCCTGGTTTGGTGCTGGCTAGTTTTAAGAGTGCATCAGCTCGGGCATTTTACTCGCGGGGTATGTGGCAGATCCTATATTCCCTGAGTTGTCCGAGCTGTTCTTTGGTTTTATCCAAATATTTTTTCATGGTAGGATCTTTGGCTTGGTAGCTTCCCGTTATTTGATAGGTAACGACTTGTGAGTCACTGTAGATGTTGAGTTTCTGAGCTCCAACTTCCCTAGACAGCTTCAAACCAGCTAATAACGCTTCATATTCCGCCTGGTTATTTGAGGCCAGGAATCTGAATTTCAGGGAAAGCTCAAGTTGGGTTCCTTGGTTGCTTTCGATTATCACACCTACACCGCTTCCAGTTTTATTCGAGGAACCGTCCACGTATATGTTCCACTCTATGGGGATTTCCGTGGTGTCCGTGAATTCTGCAATGAAGTCGGCTAGGTATTGTGATTTGATGGCTGTCCGCGTCTCATATTGAAGGTCGAACTCGGACAACTTGATTGCCCACTGTAGGATTCTTCCTGCTAGATCTGTTTTCTGCAATATCCCTTTTATGGGCTGGTTGGTCCGAACTTTGATGGTGTGTGCTTGGAAGTATGGGCGAAGTCGTCGGGATGTGAGTATTAGAGTGTAGGCAAACTTTTCTATTTTCTGGTAGTTCAGCTCCGACCCCTGTAATGCTTTACTAATGAAGTAGACGGGTTGTTGTCCCCTTTCATCTTATCTAATTAGTGTTGAGGCTATTGCTCGACTTTCTACTGCGAGGTACAGTATGAGTGGTTCTCCCTCTTATGGTCGAGCTAGGATGGGGGGCTGTCCCAAGAATTCTTTGAAGTCTCGGAAGGCTTGTTCACATTATGTTGTCCACTCGAAGTTTTTTCCCTTCCTTAAGGTAGCGTAGAAGGGGAGGGATCTTATTGCTGACCCTGCTAGGAATCTGGACAAGGCCGCCAATCTCCCATTGAGTTGTTGTACCTTTTTGACGCAGGTCGGGCTTTTCATGTTGAGCATGGCCTGGCACTTATTTGGATTTGCCTCGATTCCTCTTTGTGTGAGCATAAAGCCCAAGGATTTACCTGCTTCCACTGCGAAGGTGCATTTAGCCGGGTTGAGTCGCATGCCATGCTTCCGTATGGTGTTGAACAATTGAACAAAGTCGGTTAGTAATGTTTCTTCACTTTGTGTCTTTATCAACATGTCATCCACATATACCTCCATGATTTTTCCGATGTGGTCTGAGAAGACTTTGTTCATTAGCCTTTGATAAGTGACTCCCACGTTCTTAAGGCCGAAAGGCATTATGATGTAGCAATAATTTGCTGTTGGTGTGAGAAACAATATTTTTTCTTGATCCGGTGGATACATTGGGATCTAGTTGTAGCCTGAGTAAGCGTCCATGAACGAGAGATACTTATATCCCAATGAGGCATCTACTAAAGCATCGATGCTTGGGAGTGGATAAAGGTCTTTTGGGCAGGCTTTGTTGAGGTCGGTGTAGTCGGTGCACATTCGCCATTTTCCATTTGACTTTCTCACCAAGACGACGTTTGCTAGCCATAGTGGGTATTTAACTTCTCTTATGAACCCTGCCTCTAGTAGTGCTTGTACTTGTTCTTCTACAGCCTGAGACCGTTCTGGCCCGAGTTTCCTTCGTCTTTGTTGTAATGGCTGGGATCCCGGGTAGACTGCCAACTTGTGGCTCATTAATTCGGGATCTATGCCTGGCATGTCGGCAGCTTTCCATGCGAAAAGATCAACATTATCTTGTAGGAACCGTATTAGTGATTCCTTTGCGTCTCCTTTCAAGATCGTGCCAATATTAGTTGTTTTATCCGGGGTATCTCCGATCTGGACTCTTTCTATTTCTCCTTCGGGTGGTGGGTGGCATTCTTCTCGTCTCTAATCTCCACCGAGTTTGATTGTGTGGAACTCTCCTCCTTCGCCTCGGAGGTTTAGACTTTCGTTATAACAGCGACGCGCCATCTTTTGATCTGCTTTTATTGTAGCTATCCCTTCTGCAGTTGGGAATTTCATACATAGATGTGGAATTGAAACTATTGCGCAGAGTTGATTTAACATTGTCCGACCTATTAAGGCATTGTAGGTTGAGCTTACGTCGACCACGATATAGTCTATCTTGAGTGTTCTGGATTGGTTCCCCTTTCCGAAGGTTGTATGTAACGATACGTATCCCAGTAGTTGTACTGGGGTATCCCCAAGTTCGAGCAGGCTGTTCGGGTATGCTCTTAGTTCTTTTTCTTCTAGGCCGAGCTTGTCGAAGGCAGTTTTAAATAAGATGTCGGCGGAGCTTCCTTGGTCAATTAATGTACGGTGGAGGTTGGCGTTTGCCAATATGATTGTGATGACCATGGGGTCGTCGTGTCCTGAGATGATTCTGGATGCATCTTCTTTGGTAAACGTGATTGCTGGGATGTCTGGTGCCTTCTTCTTGTCTTCGACATGGTATACTTCTTTGAGGTGTCGCTTGCGGGATGATTTGGAGATTCCTCCTCCAGCAAATCTGCTGTGTATCACGTGGACATGTCTTTCCGATGTGCGGGGTGATCGTTCAGATCGTCCGACATCTTCATCCCTTCTTCTTTTTCTCGGTTCTTCGTCCCGATTGGCTAGGAACCGATCTAGTTTTCCTTCCCTTACTAATTTCTCAATGACGTTTTTCAAGTCAAACCATTCATTGGTGGAATGTCCTCGGACTCGATGATACTCATAGTATTCGTTCCGATTTCCTCCTCCCCTTTTACCTTTAAGTGGCCGGGCTGGGGGTATTTTTTCCGTATGGCAGACCTCTTTGTAAATATCTACCAAGGATACCCTAAGAGGGGTGTAGTTATGATATTTTTTGATTTTCTCTCCGGAGCGATCTTCTTTTTTCTTGGATTCTTTATCTTTATCTCGGTAGGCAGAACCGAACCTCGAGGCTTCCCCAAGTCGAGAATTCTCCTCCATGTTGATGTACTTCTGTGCCCGTTCTTGTACTTCGTCTTGGGATGCCGGGTACTTTTTTGATATAGATTGGCTAAATGGTCCTTCTCGTAGGCCATTTATGAGGCCCATGATGGCAGCTTCTGTTGGTAGACTTTGTATGTCCATGCATGTTTTGTTGAATCTTTCCATGTAGCTACGAAGACTCTCCCAATCTCCTTGCTTGATCCCTAGTAGGCTGGGTGTGTGTTTGGCTTTGTCCTTTTGTATGGAAAATCGGGCCAGGAACTTTTTGGCCAGGTCGTCGAAACTTGAGATGGATTTTGGAGGTAGGTTGTCGAACCATCTAATGGCTGTCTTGGTAAGAGTTGTTGGAAAGGCTTTGCAGCGGACTGCATCTGAGGCGTCAGTGAGGTACATTCTACTTCTGAAGTTGCTGAGATGGTGGTTGGGGTCCGAGGTGCCATCATACAGAGTCATATCCGGAAGTTTGAAATCTTTTGGGATTTTGGTTTTCATAATTTTCCTGGTGAATGGATCTTGATCTTTGTGAGAGCTATCCTCTGTAGTGGATCGAGTAGCCTTGGTTTTTAGATCAGCTTCGAGTTTCACAAGCTTATCTTCTAATTCTTGGCGCTGCCTTATCTCCCGACGTAGATCCTCTTCTTTTTCGCGTTGATGTTGGGCTTCTTTCTCAAGTTGCTTTAATCGATTTTGTAGTGCTTCTATCACCCCTGGATTTGATGAATTTTTGTCTCCATTGGGTTCCGGAGTATCTTTAAGTATAGCATCCGTGTTCTTGTGTGGCGTTCTATCTTCCAAACCTGAGTCGTGGTCGTTCTCATGGTTGTCCGCCATGGTGTTGGGATGAAATCCAGGTCCCCGGCAATGGCGCCAATGTTCCGAGGGTTACCTGAAACTTGTAGGTTGATCTCGGTTGAGATCTTCTGTGTTGGTCGGAGCCGACGTGTTCGGCAGGTGTATAACGGTCGGGGATGGTGTGTCCGATTTGTGGGACTGAGAGTGCTGCTGATCCTTCATCCCCGGAGGGTGGGGGTACCTGCAAGGGACTCCGATGCTTAAGTTAGTAAGGGTATTAAGCAGGTATTGAGTAGAATCAGAGTTTGAGTTATACCTGGGTGCTCCAGTGTATTTATAATGGTGCGGAGTGACCTTTTTGGATAAGATAAGTTAGTTATCTTCTCTTATCTTTATCTTTTGAGAGAGGTCATCTTATCTTTAAGGGAACCGCCCTTCTCTTGTAGGCTTGGGCTACCTTAGGATCTGGGGCGTGTTCCTCTATTTGGGCCCTTTGTTTGGGCTTTCTCGTGACTTGACCGAGCTCTTTGAGAAGAGGTCGAATTGTCCTGACCTGAATATGACGGTCGCTTTGTCTGTAGAACATTCCGCGTCGGACAACTTGACCCAGGATATGAACAACTCCTAAGATAGATTTCTAATAGCAGAAGTTATCATAGAATTGAGTTTAGGATTTGGTGCACGAAATCGCAATCACACTTTTGCAATTCCGCACAACTAACCAGCAAGTGCACTGGGTCGTCCAAGTAATACCTTATGTGAGTAAGGGTCGATCCCACGGAGATTGTCGGCTTGAAGCAATCTATGGTTATCTTGTAACTCTTAGTCAGGATATCAATAATTCTCAGGTTTAATTGTGAAAAGTAAAAGAACATGAAATAGATACTTGTTTTACAGTAATGGAGAATAGGTTGAGGTTTTGGAGATGCTCTATCTTCTGAATCTCTGCTTTTTTACTGTCTTCTTCTTCATGCACGCAAGGCTCCTTCCATGGCAAGCTGTATGTAGGGTTTCACCATTGTCAATGGCTACCTCCCATCCTCTCAGTGAAAATGTTCAACGCGCTCTGTCACAGCGCGGCTAATCATCTGTCGGTTCTCAATCAGGTTGGAATAGAATCCAGTGATTCTTTTGCGTCTGTAACTAACGCCCAGCCCTCAGGAGTTTGAAACTCATCACAGTCATTCAATCTTTGAATCCTACTCAGAATACCACAAACAAGGTTTAGACCTTCCAGATTCTCTTGAATGCCGCCATCAATTCTAGCTTATACCACGAAGATTTTGATTAAGGAATCCAAGAGATATTCACTCAATCTAAAGTAGAATGGAGGTGGTTGTCAGGCACACGTTCATAGGTGAGAATGATGATGAGTGTCACGGATCATCAAATTCATCAAGTTGAGGAACAAGTGATATCTTAGAATAGAAGCAAGCGTGATTGAATGAAAAACAGTAGTAATTGCATTAATCCATCAAGACACAGCAGAGCTCCTCACCCCCAACTATGGGGTTTAGAGACTCATGCCATAGAAGATACAATAAGAAATGTGTAATGTGTCATGAGGTCAAGATACAATGTCAAAATATCCTATTTATAGTGAACTAGTAACCTAGGATATACAGAAATGAATAAATGACGTAAAAATCCACTTCCGGGGTCCACTTGGTGTGTGCTTGGGCTGAGCATTGAAGCTTTCATGTGTAGAGACTTTTCCTGGAGTTAAACGCCAGCTTTTGTGCCAGTTTGGGCGTTTAACTCCAATTTTTGTGCCAGTTCCGGCGTTAAACGCCAGAAATTCTGAAGCTGATTTGCAATGCCGGTTTGGGCCATCAAATCGCGGGCAAAATATGGACTATTATACATTGCTGGAAAGCCCAGGATGTTTACTTTCCAACGCAATTAAGAGAACGCTTTTTGGTATCTGTAGCTCCAGAAAATCCACTTCGAGTGCAGGGAGGTCAGAATCCAACAGCATCTGCAATCCTTTTTTGGCCTCTGAATCAGATTTTTGCTCAGGTCCATCAATTTCCGCCAGAAATTACCTGAAGTCAAAGAAAAACACACAAACTCATAGTAAAGCCCAGAAAAGTGAATTTTAAATAAAAACTAATAAAAACATATTAAAAACTAACTAAAATGTACTAAAAACATACTAAAAACAGTGCCAAAAAGCGTATAAATTATCCACTCATCACAACACCAAACTTAAATTGTTGCTTGTCCCCAAGCAACTGAAAATCAAATAGGATAAAAGAAGAGAACATACTATAGACTCCAAAATATCAATGAAACTTAGCTCGAATCAGATGAGCGGGACTAGTAGCTTTCTGTTTCTGAACAGTTTTGGCATCTCACTTTATCCTTTGAAGATTAGAATGATTGGCATCTATAGGAACTCAGAATTTAGATAGTGTTATTGGTTCTCCTAGTTAAGTATGATTATTCTTGAACATAGCTACTTTATGAGTCTTGGCTGTGGCCCAAAGCACTCTGTCTTCCAGTATTACCACCGGATATATACATGCCACAGACACATAACTAGGTGAACCTTTTTAGATTGTGACTCAGCTTTGCTAGAGTCCCTAATTAGAGGTGTCCAAGGTTATTAAGCACACTCTTGGATCACTTTTTATATTTAATTTTTTATTTTTTTTTGAATTCACTGCTTTTTCTTGCTTCAAGAATCAATTTGATAATTTTTCAGATCCTCAATAACACTTCTCCTTTTTCATCATTCTTTCAAGAGCCAACAAGTTTAACATTCTTTAATCAACAAATTCAAAAGACATATGCACTGTTCAAGCATTCATTCAGAAAACAAAAAGTATTGTCACCACATCAAACTAATTCAACTAGTTTTAGAGATAAATTCGAAATCCTTTACTTCTTGTTCTTTTGTGATTAAAGAATTTTCCATTTAAGAGAGGTGATGGATTCATAGGACATTCATAGCTTTAAGACATGAACCTTAAATTTTATTAATCATAAATTAAGAACAAGACTCAAAAATAAATATAAGATAAGACTAATAGTAATAGAAAACAAAGAAAAAATAAATGACTCTAAAATAGACTTCTAAAGATAGAGGTTATCACAGAGTTAGGACACAACAACCTTGATTTTGAGAAGTGGATGCTCCCTCAACTTGTGGGGTATTTGACCCTCCAAGGGAAAGCTTCTGGCGCTTCAGCTCCTGTAGCTCACGCCCCTGCTTCTCTTGTTCCTTCAGCAATTTGCAGAGCATGCAGTTTTGATTCTGCTGTTCTTCCTTAATTTGTTCCATAGTTTCTTGCAGCTTGGCAACAGATGCTTCTAGGCTGGCCTAGTAGTCAATTTCAGGAAGTTCAGGGAGGAACTCCTGCGCCCTCCTTTTGATAGAATTATCCTGCATTTGTCCTTCTATTGATTTCTTGGTGATTGGATGTTCAATTGGGATGAATTCATCTACTCCCATCCTCACCCCAGCATCTTTACATAGCAAAGAGATTAAGCTTGGGTAAGCCAGTTTGGCTTCAGTGGAATTCTTGTTTGCAATTTTGTAAATCTCACAAGCAATCAGATGATGAACTTCCACTTCTTTTCCCACCATAATGCAATGAATCATCACTGCTCTCTTGATGGTAACCTCAGAATAGTTGCTCGTGGGCAATATAGAACGCCCAATGAAGTCTAGCCAACCTCTTGCAATTGGTTTAAGATCTCCTCTCTTGAGTTGGTTTGGGACACCTTTTGAATTGGTTGTCCACTTAGTTCCAGGGAGGCATATGTCCTCTAGAACTTGATCCAACCCCTTATCTGCTCTCACCATTCTCCTATTAAAGGATTCAGGATCATCTTGCAGTTGAGGCAATTTGAAGACCTCTCTTATTTTGTCTAGATGGAAGTAAATAATTCTTCCTCTGACCATGGTTCTGTAGGTATGAAAAGCAGTTCCAGTCATTCTCTGCTTATCTGTCAGCCACAGATTTGAGTAGAATTCCTGAACCATATTCCTTCCAAACTTTGTCTCAGGGTTGGTTAGAACTTCCCATCCTCTTTTTCGAATTTGCTCTTGGATCTCCGGATATTCATCTTCTTTTATATCGAATCTGACTTCCGGGATCACTGACATCAGACCCATTATTTTGTGGTAATGGTCTGCATGTTCTTTGGTTAAGAACTTCTCTTGATTCCAAAGATTCTTTGGAGTATTCTCTTTCTTGCCTCTTGAATTAGTTTGTTTTCCCTTAGGAGCCATGATATTGATAAATCTTGGCTTAGTGATCACGAAAAAGCACACCAAACTTAGAGGTTTGCTTGCCCTCAAGCAAAAGAAAGGAAGGGGGGGAGAGAGGAGGAGAGCAAATTCGAATGGTGGGGAGAGTGGGATGGCCGAATGTGTATTTATAAGGGAGGGGGGAGAGATTTCAAAAACTTTGAAGGAGATTTGAGAAAATATGGAAAGAAATTGAGAAGATATTTAAGTTTTTGAAGAAGATTTGTAAAGGATTTGAAGGATATTTGAAGAATGATTTAGAAAATTATTTAATTTTTGAAAATTGAGAGTGAATGATGAAAGTTTGTAATGTATTTATGCAGAAAATTATGGATTAAAACAAGAAAGTTTGAAAAAAATTTTAAGTGGAAAACAAAATCTCTGTCCCCTACCTTTCTGGCGTTAAACGCCCATAATGGTATCCATTCTGGCGTTTAACGCCCACTTGGTGGTCAATATGGGCGTTTAACGCCCAGCCAGGTGCCCTGGCTGGCGTTAAATGCCAGAAATCCCCTTTATCACTGGGCGTTTTGCTGAACGCCCAGGATGCTGCAATTCTGGTGTTAAACGCCCAGAATGGTGCCCATTCTGGTGTTTAACGCCCAAAATGGTATCTTTACTGGCGTTAAACGCCCAGAATGGTATCCATTCTGGCGTTTAACGCCCAAAGTGCCCCTTACTGGCATTTTCTTGCCAGCAAACTCCTTTTCTCTGCTTTTTGCACTGAATCCTTCTGTAACTCTGTGAATTCCTTCAATTTCGATGATCAACCTTTGAAGAATGTATATCAAACTTTTATAAAACAATTAATCTGCTAATGACTGGGTTACCTCCCAGCAAGCGCTTCTTTATTGTCTTTAGCTAGACCTTTACCGAGACTCTTTCAAGCCTCAGTTTTGAGCATTTCTGCTCAAAATTACTTTCAAGGTAATGTTTGATCCTCTGTCCATTAACAATGAACTTTTTGTCAGAATCAATATCCTGAAGCTCAACATATCCATATGGTGACACTCCTGTAATCACATGCGGACCCCTCCAGCGGGATTTAAGTTTTCCTGGGAATAGTCTGAGCCTAGAGTTGAAGAGCAGAACTTTCTGTCCTGGTTCAAAGACTCTGGATGACAACTTTTTGTCATGCCACTTCTTTGCCTTTTCCTTATAGATTTTTGCATTTTCAAAGGCACTGAGTCTGAACTCCTCTAGCTCATTTAACTGGAGCAGTCTTTTTTCGCCAACTAACTTAGCATCCATGTTCAGGAATCTGGTTGCCCAGTAGGCTTTATGTTCCAGTTCCATGGGCAGATGACATGCCTTCCCATACATAAGTTGGTATGGAGAGGTTCCAATAGGAGTCTTGAATGCTGTTCTGTATGCCCACAGAGCATCATCCAAGCTCTTTGCTCAATCCTTTCTATGGGCAATAACAGTCCGTTCCAGGATTCTTTTTAACTCTCTGTTAGAGACTTCAGCTTGCCCATTTGTCTGTGGATGATACAGAGTTGCTACTTTGTGGCTAATTCCATATCAGACCATAGCAGAGTATAGCTGTTTATTGCAGAAATGAGTGCCCCCATCACTGATTAATACTTTGGGAACACCAAACCTGCTGAAGATGTATTTCTGGAGGAATTTCAGTACGGTCTTGGTATCATTATTGGGTGTGGCAATTGCTTCTACCCATTTAGATACATAGTCTACTGCCACTAGAATATAATTCTTTGAGTATGATGGTGGGAAGGGACCCATGATGTCAATACCCCATACATCAAACAATTCAATCTCTAAGATCCCTTGTTGAGGCATGGCGTAACCATGAGGCAAGTTACCAGCTCTTTGGCAACTATCACAGTTACGCACAAACTCTTGGGCATCCCTATAGAGAGTAGGCCAGTAGAATCCACACTGGAAGTCCTTAGTGGCTGTTCGCTCACCTCCGAAATGTCCCCCATACTGTGATCCATGGCAATGCCACAGGATCCTTTGTGCTTCCTCTCTAGGTACACATCTACGGATTATTTCGTCTGCACATCTCTTAAAGAGATATGGCTCATCCCATAGGTAGTACTTGGCATCTGAAATTAATTTTTTTCTTTGCACCCTGCTGTACTCCTGTGTATGAACCTCACAGCTTTATAATTTGCAATGTCTGCAAACCATGGAGCTTCCTGAATGGCAAAGAGTTGCTAATCTGGAAAGGTCTCAGAGATCTCAGTAGAAGGGAGGTGATGTGTGGAAAACGATCCAACACAAAACTCACCGGCAAGTGTACCGGGTCACATCAAGTAATAAAACTCACGGGAGTGAGGTCGATCCCACAGGGATTGAAGGATTGAGCAATTTTAGTTCAGTGGTGGATTTAGTCAAGCGAATCAAGTATTGGTTGAGTGATTTTGTATCCAACAGTAAGTAAATAGCAGAGAATGTAAAGGGAGAGGGAGGAATTGCAGAAATTAAAGAGAATTGAAAGTAAAGGTGCTGAATCTTAAAGAACAAGAAATTTAATGACTGAAACTTAAAGTGCAAGAAATGTAAATTGCAGTAACTTAAATTGCAAGAAATATAAATTGCTTGAATGGAAAAGGGATTTGAGGACTGGGAATTCAGAATTTAAGCAAGGGAAATTAAATTGCAGCAATTATCAAAGCAAGAGATGATTTGAATTCTGCCAGATCTCAAACAGAAATGGAAATTAAATTGCAGCAGTGATTCAGCAGAAGAACCAAAATGAAAATTGGATCTCAGGACTCCAGAGACTAGATAGCAAAGTCTAGATCTCAATTTCCTTCCAAGATCCAAGTTCACAAAGCAATTAAAGAGAAATTGAAGATTGAAGCAGTAAAGGAAATTGAATTCAACTCAATTATGCAGTAGGAAAATCAAAGAGATCTTGAATGGAGATTGAGACAGAAATTCCTCAATTCTTCACACCCAAGACTCGAACAAGAAAAGTAAAAAGTACTCAAGCAAGAACGAGGAAGAAGAGAGATTAATTCTCCTTCCCAATTCTCTAAAATCTCAGTTCCAAGCTCTCAACGAAAAATCAAGTCTAAAGATGTGAAAATTCAAAAATCAAAAAGAAGGTCCTAATTACATCAAAGTATCTCCTATTTATACACTTTCTATTCTTGGATTTTGGAATTTGGATGGGCTTTTGATTTGGTGAAGAAATGAATTAAATTAGATTTTTAATCCAATTTTCAGCCCATGAAAAAGTAGCTTCCAGGAGGCTGCCCTGCCCTTGTGGAGGGCAAGCAGGGAAATTGTGTGATGAAGCCTCGTGCGTGCGTGTGCTGCGTCAGGATGCTGCCCTGCCCTTGTGGAGGGCAGGGCAGTGTTGCCATGGTGCGCCTTGCCTTGCTGCCCGTGCGTCAATGTTGCGCGCCAAGTGCTCAAGCCCGTGCCAATTTGTGCGCTGGCCATGCACCAAGAAATGCTGCCCTGCCCTTGTGGAGGGCAGGGCAATGTTGCCAATGGGTGAAGTCCCAAGTTTTGTTGGCACCAAAGTAACGCCTAGTTCCTTGCTTCCTCATGGTGCTGTGTTCGATTCTTGGAGATTGAAAACAAGCTAAGTTTTGCTTGTTTTCCTTGTATTTGAGCGCTACTCCTTTCCTCCTTGTTCTTGGGTTCGAAACCCATAGGAAACACTAGGAAGCAATTTCCTTTGAATTATTTTTCATGAAAGCCCAATATTGCTCTTGAGGAGGGTAGGGCAGAGTTTTTGCTTCCTTTGGTCCTTGGCATAGAATTGTGCTCCGCCCTTATTGTGGGCAGGGCAGTGATGCTTTTAAGGCTTGGTTCATTATGCTGCTCTCCTGGAGGGCAATGTGCTCTTGTGGAGGGTAGTGTTTGCTTCTTCCTTCTATTTTGCACCACACTTCTCATCTCTTGGCCACACTTCTTAAGCCACATTTTTCTTCTTTTCTTCCTTTCTTCACCTACAAGAAACCAAAACAACCAATCAAAGTATCTCTAAACTCATAAGGTTTATAATTCATTAAAAATCAATAAATTTTAGCTCAAACCTCATGATTTAGCATCAATTTAATGGTGGTTGTTTGATTTAAAGAAGTCATGCATTTTCATTCCAAATTACTTACTTAGGATGCAAGAAAGTGCATAAAGACTAGTGAAACAAGTGAAATTAGCTTGAAAAATGGGTATATGATGACTTGTCATCACAACACCAAACTTAAATCTTGCTACTCAACATCTTTCCACCACAGACACATGGCTCACTATTTCCTCCTAGGATCATTGATGCCCAGCATCTCTTTGGATAACTAAATGTTCTGTATCTAGGTTGCTCTTTATTTTGGACTTTCAATTGGCCATCCCAAATTAGTTGATCTAAGTGACCGGGTTTTGAAATACCCCTCAGAATTTACTTGTCCAAGCATATCCTAGTACAAGAACACCACAGGCATGTGTCCTAGGGTCCAAGCTATTGGTGCCCAGCCTTTCTTCTTTGTTTTTTTCTTGCCACATTGGCTTTTTCTTCTCCCTTTTCTTTCTGTTTTATTTTTGTTCTCAAGGGAATTTTTTTCTTTACTGATAGGAACCTTTATGACATCAAGCTAGCTCACACTTTAATGAAAATGACATTATGCAGCAATTATTTCATGAGTTATACATTTAATCAGACACATACACCACCATTAACTTCCATTCTAACTTATGCAACATTGGATATTTACTTTCTAATTCAAACAATTATCTTTTATTTAAGCATATGGGAAACAAAACAAAATTTAAAGCTAAGTGATGAATGACAAGCACTTATGCAAATAAGCATTCTTAACAAACAATTCCACTTGTAACTAGATAAACACTTTAGCAGAACATACAATGGTTTCCAGATTCAAAACACTTCACAGCAGCAAGGATTAAGTTTAGATACAACCTTTGAAGTTGCAGCCCTTTGATTCTTCCTTCTGTTGTGTTCTCTTTGAGTTAAGATGCATAATATCTTCAATTGTTGACTCATGTCCTGCATAATTCTCAAAAGTTACTTGTTTCTCAAGCCCTTAAGTGCATGATTATTATGCATAAATTGAGTGTGGCTCTTGGATTTATTTTGGTGTGGGAACACCAAACTTAATTGCTTGCCACTGCCTCTGATGCAACAAGTTAACCATATGTGAAACCTTGTGTTCTTGCTAAAGGTTATGGAATTAAAGCTAGAAAGCAGTTAAATAGTTGGATAATTTGTTTGATTGCTTGGAGATAGCATTATGCAAGAGGTGAGAATGTGTTTTTAAATGAGATTTTTGGTGGAACACCAAACTTAGAATCTTTCATTCTCCCTTAACTTGTTTTGGTGTGAAACACCAAACTTAGCTCCTTGCACTACAGACCAATTATTCAACCTTTTTATTGAAATAAGCTAGAAAAGAAAACTACCTCAGGTTGGGTTGCCTCCCAACAAGCGCTTCTTTATTGTCATTAGCTTGACATTGATCCACCCTTAGGGTGGTTGATGGTTGGAATGTCGGAGCTTGTCCCCTCTCACTGTCAGCCTCCTTTGTGTGCCTTGATGCTCTATTTCAATGTGCCCAAGAGAGAGTACTTGGTTAACAGTGTAGTGGTCTTCTGCTCCCAACTGTTGATATACTAATTGCACCTTGTCACCTTTGGAAAATCCTTCAGTTGGGATTTTTTTGTTCTTCCACCCTTTGTAAACTTTTTTCTTATTTTTCTTCCTTTTCCTTGTCAGTCTTTCTTCCTTAACAGTGGCTTTAGTTGTGACATTTCCCTTCTTGTTTATTATCCCAGCTTCTTTTTGAATTCCTTCTCCTCCTTGCACCTGCTCATCCTTTTGTTCTACTGTGTTGACGGTTGTTTGCCCTGGAAAATAGTCACTACTTGTTTTACTTGTCTCTTCATCAGTTTGTGGTTCTGGGAACACCTTCAGGGTGATGCTTTCCTCATACATCCTGAGGGTTAGCTCTCCCTCCCCTACATCTATGATGGCTCTAGCAGTGGCTAAAAATGGTCGACCAAGTATTATGGAGTCATTCTTTTTTTCTGCTGATTCCAGGATCACAAAGTCTGTAGGAAAAATGAACTTGTCGACTTTAACTAAAAGGTTTTCAATCACTCCTTTGGGATGTACCGCTGATTGATCCACCAGTTCTAAGGACATTTGTGTTGGCTTCACTTTTCCTATGCCAAGCTTCTTTACTAAAGAGGATGGAATCAGATTTATGCTTGCTCCTAAGTCACACATCCCCTTGTCGATGAATAGATTTCCAATGGTGCAAGGTAAGAGGAAACTTCCTGGATCTTCAAGTTTGGGAGGAGCCCCTTTCTGATTAGTGCACTGCATTCTTCAGTGAGCAGCACAGTCTCTTTCTCATTCCAACTCCTTTTCTTGTTGATGAGTTCTTTTAAGAATTTGGCATACAAGGGCATTTCTTCCAGTGCCTCAGCCAAGGGAATGTTGATCTCTAACTTCTTAAAAGTCTCAAGAAATTTAGAGAAGTGTTGGCCCTTAGTCTCTTTGTGAAATCTTTGGGGATAAGGCAGTGGAGGTGTCAAGCTCTTCTGCACTTGATGTTGTCTTGGGTTTGGTTCTTCCATGGTCTTCTTTTTTTTCTTCAGATTTTGTGGTCTGTTTTCTTTTTCTTGAGGTTGATTCTGAGGCTGCTTGCTTACTGTTGCATCTTCATTATTGGCTTTTTCTCCTTCAGCTTGTTTCTCGTCGCCTTCTCTTGGCTTTTTGGTTGCTTCTTCATTTTTTACCAGGATCTTTCCACTCCTTAGTTGTATCGCTTTGCATTCCTCTCTTGGATTAGAAATGGTGTCACTTGGTAGAGAGCTTGATGGTCTTTCAATGGTGATCTGTTTAGAGATTTGTCTAATTTGCCTCTCCATGTTCTTCAATGAGGCTTCCTGGTTCCTTGTTGTCATCTCTTGTTGCTTTATCCACTTTTCCATGAGCATCTCCAGATTAGTGATCCCCTGGGAGTCTTATGAGATTGGTTAATTGTGGGATGTTGATGGTTGAGGGTATGTATTTTGGTTAGTGGATTGGGCATTGGATGGGTAATGGTTGAAGTTGGGGTAGTTGTTTTGTGGTTTTCTGTATGTGTTTTGGTTGGAGGCTTGGTTGTTGTGGTTTGTGTTTTTCCAATTGTTTTGAGTGGAGTTCCTTTGCCATGACTGCTGGGTTTGATTGTGATTGTCTCCCCACCTAAGGTTTGGGTGGTTCTTCTAAGATGGATTATAGGTGTCACCATACACTTCATTTGATCCATAATTTTGGTTGTTCATATAGTGCACTTGCTCTTGTTGCTGTTCTTCTTGGTTCTCTTCATTCTGCCCCCAAGGAGTTGATGGTTGGCTTGTGGCACTCACTGATGCAACCTGAAGGCTATCAATTCTCTTGGCCATTTGCTCAAATTGTTGCTGAATCTGCTGCTGCATCACTTTGTGTTGAGCCAAAATTGTATCCACTCCTTCCAATTCTAACACTCCCTTCCTCTGTGATGGTTGGCGTTGCCTTTGGTGAGCAAAGAAGTATTGGTTGTTGGCCACCATATCAATGAGGTTTTGAGCTTCCTCTGCAGTTTTCATCAATTGCAATGATCCTCCTGCTGAGTGATCAAGTGCCTCTTGAGCCTTCAGAGTAAGTCCTTCATAGGAGTTCTGCAGCTTGTCCCACTCAGTGAACATCTCTGGTGGACATTTCCTTAGCAGAGCCTTATATCTTTCCCATGCCTCATATAAATTTTCAGCATCTATTTGAGTGAATGTCTGCACCTCAGTCTTCAATCTTATGATCCTTTGAGGGGGATAAAATTTGGCAAGAAACTTGCTCACCAAATCATCCTAAGTGTTGATGCTCTCCTTTGGAAATGTTTCTAGCCATTGAGTGGCTTTGTCCCTGAGAGAGAATGGGAATAACAGTAGCTTGTATATGTCAGGGTGCACTCCATTGCTCTTAACTGTGTCACAGATCCTAAAGAAAGTGGATAGATGTTGGTTCGGGTCCTCCAATGGTCCTCCTCCAAAAGAGAAGTTATTTTGGACCAATGTGATGAGTTGTGGCTTTAGTTCAAAGTTGTTTGCATTGACATTATGGGTAAGAATGCTACTCCCACAGTGTCTAGCATTTGCAAATGTGTAGGAAGCCAGTACTCTTCTTTGTTGTGGGTTATTGTTGGCCCCTCCTTCTGGTTGATTGAGATTTGATGGATCTCCTTCCATCTCTTGGAATTCCTCCTCAGATTCTTACTCTCCAACAATGTTTTTCCCTCTTTCAACTCTTCTTAATCTTCGAAGAGTTCTTTGGTCAATTTCAGAGAGAATAGGAGAAGATCTTCTTGTACTTGACATATAAACACACAACAAGAAACACACAGATCCAGAAAACCAGTGAAACTTCAATCTATTGCTAGAATGAAGTTTTAGTTAGTTTAAGCAAAAATTCAAACAGTTAGTGTGTTAGTCAAAAATTAAAGAAACAGAAAAGAAAAAATGCTTGATCTAGATCTCCACTTCACTTAATCATTGTCAATCTATTTCAATCCCCGACAACGGCGCCAAAAACTTGATGTGTGGAAAACAATCCAACACAAAACTCACCGGCAAGTGTACCGGGTCGCATCAAGTAATAAAACTCACGGGAGTGAGGTCGATCCCACAGGGATTGAAGGATTGAGCAATTTTAGTTCAGTGGTTGATTTAGTCAAGCGAATCAAGTATTAGTTGAGTGATTTTGTATCCAACAGTAAGTAAATAGCAGAGAATGTAAAGGGAGAGGGAGAAATTGCAGAAATTAAAGAGAATTGAAAGTAGAGGTGTTGAATCTTAAAGAACAAGAAATTTAATGACTGAAACTTACAGTGCAAGAAATGTAAATTGCAGTAACTTAAAGTGCAAGAAATATAAATTGCTTGAATGGAAAAGGGATTTGAGGACTGGGAATTAAGAATTTAAGCAAGGGAAATTAAATTGCAACAATTATCAAAGTAAGAAATGATTTGAATTCAACTAGATATCAAACAGAAAATAGAAATTAAATTGAAGCAGTGGTTCAACAGAAGAACCAAAAGGAAAATTGGATCTCAGGACTCCAAAGACTAGATAGCAAAGTCTAGATCTCAATTTCCTTCCAAGATCCAAGTTCACAAAGCAATTAAAGAGAAATTGAAGATTGAAGCAGTAAATGAAATTGAATTCAACTCAATTATGCAGTAGGAAAATCAAAGAGATCTTGAATGGAGATTGAGACAGAAATTCCTCAATTCTTCACACCCAAGACTCAAACAAGAAAAGTAAAAAGTGCTCAAGCAAGAACGAGGAAGAAGAGAGATCAATTCTCCTTCCCAATTCTCTAAAATCTCAGTTCCAAGCTCTCAACAAAAAATCAAGTATAAAGATGTGAAAATTCGAAAATCAAAAAGAAGGTCCTAATTACATCAAACTATCTCCTATTTATACACTTTCTATTCTTGGATTTTGGAATTTGGATGGGCTTTTGATTTGGTGAAGAAATGAATTAAATTGGATTTTTAATCCAATTTTCAGCCCATGAGAAAGTAGCTTCCAAGAGGCTACCCTGCCCTTGTGGAGGGCAAGCAGGGAAATTGTGTGATGAAGACTCGTGCGTGCGTGTGCTGCGTCAGGATGCTGCCCTGCCCTTGTGGAGGGCAGGGCAGTGTTGCCATGGTGCGCCTTGCCTTGCTACCCGTGCGTCCATGTTGTGCGCCAAGTGCTCAAGCCCGTGCCAATTTGTGCGCTGGCCATGCACCAAGAAATGCTGCCCTGCCCTTGTGGAGGGCAGGGCAATGTGCCAANNNCTCATGGTGCCGTGTTCGATTCTTGGAGATTGAAAGCAAGCCAATTTTTGCTTGTTTTCCTTGTGTTTGAACGCTACTCCTTTCCTCCTTGTTCTTGGGTTCGAAACCCATAGGAAACACTAGGAAGCAATTTCCTTTGAATTATTTTTCATGAAAGCCCAATATTGCTCTTGAGGAGGGTAGGGCAGAGTTTTTGCTTCCTTTGGTCCTTGGCATAGAATTGTGCTCCGCCCTTATTGTGGGCAAGGCAGTGATGCTTTTAAGGCTTGGTTCATTATGCTGCTCTCCTGGAGGGCAATGTGCTCTTGTGGAGGGCAGTGTTTGCTTCTTCCTTCTATTTTGCACCACACTTCTCATCTCTTGGCCACACTTCTTAAGCCACGTTTTTCTTCTTTTCTTCCTTTCTTCACCTACAAGAAACCAAAACAACCAATCAAAGTATCTCTAAACTCATAAGGTTTATAATTCATTAAAAATTAATAAATTTTAGCTCAAACCTCATGATTTAGCATCAATTTAATGGTGGTTGTTTGATTTAAAGAAGTCATGCATTTTCATTCCAAATTATTTACTTAGGATGCAAGAAAGTGCATAAAGACTAGTGAAACAAGTGTATTAGCTTGAAAAATTGGTATATGATGACTTGTCATCAGGAGGGACGCCCCTGCTACTGGTTCTATTCGGTATAGATGATCAGCTACCTGGTTCTCTGTCCCTTTTCTGTCTCTTATTTCTATATCAAACTCTTGCAGAAGCAACACCCACCTTATGAGCTTGGGTTTTGAATCCTGCTTTGTGAGTAAGTATTTAAGAGCAGCATGGTCAGTGTACACAATCACTTTTGATCCTACTAAATAAGATCTAAACTTGTCAATGGCATAAACCACTGCAAGTAACTCTTTTTTTGTGGTTGTGTAATTCTTCTGTGCATCATTTTAAACACGGCTAGCATAATAGATGACGTGCAGAAGCTTGTTATGCCTCTGTCCCAACACTGCACCAATGGCATGGTCACTGGCAACACACATTAATTCGAATGGTAGTGTCCAGTCTGGTGCAGAGATGACTGGTGCTGTGACCATCTTGGCTTTTACGGTCTCAAATGCCTGCAGACACTGTGTGTCAAACACGAATGGTGTGTCAGCAGCTAATAGGTTGCTTAGAGGTTTTGAAATTTTAGAAAAATCCTTTATAAACCTTCTGTAGAATCCTACATGTCCCAGAAAGCTTCTGATTTCCTTAACATTGGCAGGTGGTGGTAATTTTTCAATTACCTCTACCTTTGCTTGATCTACCTCTATTCCCTTGCTTGAAATTTTATGCCCAAGGACAATTCCTTCAGTCACCATAAAGTGACATTTCTCCCAGTTTAAGACCAGATTAGTCTCTTGGCATCTTTTCAGGACAAGGGCTAGGTGATCAAGACAGGAGTTGAATGAGTCTCCAAATACTGAGAAGTCATCCATGAAGACTTCCAGGAACTTCTCTACCATATCAGAGAAGATGGAGAGTATGCACCTCTGAAAGGTAGCAGGTGCATTGCATAGACCAAAAGGCATTCTTCTGTAAGCAAACACGCCAGAAGGACAGGTGAATGCTGTTTTCTCTTGATCTTGAGGGTCCACTGCAATTTGATTATAGCCTGAATAGCCATCCAAAAATCAGTAATAATCAAGACCCGCTAGTCTTTCTAGTATTTGGTCTATGAATGGTAAAGGAAAATGATCCTTTCTGGTGGCTGTATTAAGCCTTCTGTAGTCAATACACATACGCTACCCTGTAACTGTTCTTGTCGGAACCAGTTCATTCTTTTCATTGTGAACCACAGTCATGCCTCCCTTCTTGGGGACAACTTGGACAGGGCTCACCCAGGGGCTATCAGAAATAGGATAAATAATCTCAACCTCTAGTAACATAGTGACCTCTTTCTGCACCACCTCCTTCATGGCTGGATTTAGCCACCTCTGTGGTTGAACCACTGGCTTGGCATTATCTTCCAAGAGGATCTTGTGCATGCATCTTGCTGGGCTAATGCCCTTAAGATCACTTATGGACCACCAAAGAGCTGTCTTGTGTGTCTTTAGCACTTGAATTAGTGCTTCCTCTTCCTATGAGTTTAAAGTAGAGCTTATGATCACTGGAAAAGTGTCACCTTCTCCCAGAAATGCATACTTCAGGGATGGTGGTTGTGGCTTGAGCTCGGGTTTAGGAGGCTTATCCTCTTCTTGAGGAATTTTCAGAGGTTCTTTTATTTCCTCTGATTCCTCCAGGTCAGGCTGGATACCTTTAAAGATATCCTCTAGCTCTGATTCGAGACTCTCAGTCATATAGATCTCTTCCACCAAAGAGTCAATAATATCAGCGCTCATGCAGTCATTTGATGTGTCTGGATGCTGCATAGCTTTGACAGCATTCAACTTAAACTCATCCTCATTGACTCTCAGGGTCACTTCCCCTTTTTGTACATCAATGAGAGTTCATCCAGTTGCTAGGAAGGGTCTTCCTAGGATGAGAGTTGCACTCTTGTGCTCCTCCATCTCCAGCACTACAAAGTCAATTGGAAAGGCAAATGGCCCAACCTTGACAATCATGTCTTCAATTATGCCTGATGGATATTTAAGGGAGCCATCAGCAAGTTGGAGACATATCTGGGTTGGTTTGACTTCTTCAGTCAACCCATGCTTTCTGATAGTGGATGCAGGTATTAGGTTGATACTTGTTCCAAGGTCACATAGGGCTATCTTGGTACAAGCACCTTCTAATGTGCATGGTATCATAAAACTTCCTAGATCTTGAAGCTTTTCTGGTAAGCTTTTCAGGATGACTGCACTGCATTCTTCAGTGAGAAACACCTTCTCAGTTTCTCTCCAATCCTTCTTATGACTTAAGATCTCTTTCATGAACTTAGCATAAGAGGGTATTTGCTCAAGTGCCTCTGCAAACGGAATCTTTATTACAAGAGTCTTGAGATAGTCTGCAAAGCGGGAAAATTGTTTATCCTGTTCCGCTTGGCGGAGTTTCTAAGGATAAGGCATTCTGGCTTTATATTCTTCAACCTTAGTTGCTGCAGGTTTATTCCCTACAGAGGTGGTTGGAGAAGCCTTCTTAGAGGGGTTACTATCAGCACTCTCAGGTGTCTGATTCCTCATTGGCGTTTGAATGCCAGGAATGGGTGAGGAATGGGCGTTTAACGCCAACTTTTTCCCCTTTTCTGGCGTTTGAATGCCAGAATTGGGCAAGGAATGGGCGTTTAACGCCAGCTTTTCCCCCTTTCTGGCGTTTGTACGCCAGGAGTATTCCTCTCTGGGCTCTTACTGTCCTCAGAGGGATTTTGGGCAGTGGTTTGGTTATCCTCTGTCAGTTGTTCCTTTCTTGGCTTTTTGCTATTTTGAGCAGTGTTATTCAATGTCTTCCCACTCCTCAGTTAAACTGCTTGCCATTCTTCTGTTATCTGTTTAGATAATTGCTGTTTTGTCTGATTCAACTGTAATTCTATATTCTTGTTAGCAATTTTGGTTTCTTGGAGCATCTCTTTGAATTCTGCTAACTATTTTGTCATCAGGAGTAATTGCTGATTAAGCTCAACAATCTGTTCTTGAGGATTAGGATCAGTAGTTACTGCCATAGCTTCTTCTTTTGTAGAGGACTCACTGCTTGAGTATAGATGTTGATTTCTAGCAATAGTATCTATGAGCTCTTGAGCCTCCTCAATCGTCTTCCTCGTATATATAGATCCACCAGCTGAGTGGTCTAGAGACATCTGAGCTTTCTCTGTAAGCCCATAGTAGAAGATGTCTAACTGTACCCACTCTGAAAACATTTCAGAGGGGTATTTTCTTAGCATACCTCTGTACCACTCCCAGGCATTATAAAGAGATTCATTATCCTCTTGTTTAAAGCCTTGGATGTCCAGCCTTAGCTGTGTCATCCTTTTTGGAGGGTAAAATTGATTCAGGAATTTGTCTGATAACTGTCTCCATGTTTTTATGCTTGCTGTGGGTTGGTTATTCAGCCACCTCTTAGCTTGATCTTTTACAGCAAATGGAAACAGTAATAATCTGTAGATATCCTAATCCACCTCTTTATCACGTACTGTGTCAGCAATTTGTAAGAACTGTGCCAGAAACTCAGTAGGTTCTTCCTGTGGAAGACCGGAATACTAGCAATTTTGCTGCACCATGATAATGAGTTGAGGATTTAGTTCAAAGCTGCTTGCTTTAATGGGAGGTATATAGATGCTACTCCCATATGCAGCTGTAATGGGGTTAGCATATGACCCCAGAGTCCTTCTGGACTGCTTAATTCCACTTAGGTCCATGATGGAGAAAGGGAAATGATATAGATTCACAAGTGAAGTATAAAATAAAATTTTTTTTGTTTTTTATTAGAATTGCCCGAAAATAATAAAATAAATGGAAAAGAAAATAAAACAAAATTTCGAAAACTAAAAGAAAATAAAATCAAAGCAAATTGAAAGCTAAATCAATTAATTAATTAAAAGGATTTTGGAATTAGCAATTAAGAAGATATGACTGAAAATTATTTTGAAAAAGATTTGATTTTTGAAAAGAGGAGAGAGAAAAACAACAAGATGACACCAAACTTAAAATTTTTAGAAAATCAAACACAAATTTCGAAAATTTTAAAGGAAAACACAAAGAAGACACCAAACTTATAACTTTTAAAAATCAAGAAAGGGCCAAGAACATGCAAATTTGAAAAATTAAAAGAAAACAAAAACATGCAATTGACACCAAACTTAAAATATGAAACTAAACTCAAATAAAGGACTCTAAACTAACAAAAATAAAACAGTCCTAATCTAAGCAACAAGATAGACCGTCAATTGTCCAAACTCGAACAATCCCTGGCAACGGTGCCAAGAACTTGGTGCACGAAATAGCAATCACACTTTTGCAATTCCGCACAACTAACCAGCAAGTGCACTGGGTCGTCCAAGTAATACCTTACGTGAGTAAGGGTCGATCCCACGGAGATTGTCAGCTTGAAGCAAGCTATGGTTATCTTGTAACTCTTAGTCAGGATATCAATAATTCTCAGGTTTAATTGTGAAAAGTAAAAGAACATGAAATAGATACTTGTTTTGTAGTAATGGAGAACATGTTGAGATTTTGGAGATGCTCTATCTTTTGAATCTCTGCTTTCCTACTGTCTTCTTCTTCATGCACACAAGGCTCCTTCCATGGCAAGATGTATGTAGGGTTTCACCGTTGTCAATGGCTACCTCCCATCCTCTCAGTGAAAATGTTCAACGTGCTCTGTCACAGCACGGCCAATCATCTGTCGGTTCTCAATCAGGTTGGAATAGAATCCAGTGATTCTTTTGCGTTTATCACTAACGCCCAGCCCTCAGAAGTTTGAAGCTCGTCACAGTCATTCAATCCTTGAATCCTACTCAGAATACCACAGACAAGGTTTAGACCTTTCAGATTCTCTTGAATGCCGCCATCAATTCTAGCTTATACCATGAAGATTCTGATTAAGGAATCCAAGAGATATTCACTCCATCTAAAGTAGAACGGAGGTGGTTGTCAGGCACACGTTCATAGGTGAGAATGATGATGAGTGTCACGGATCATCACATTCATCAAGTTGAGGAACAAGTGATATCTTAGAATAGAAGCAAGCGTGATTGAATGAAAAATAGTAGTAATTGCATTAATCCATCAAGATACAGCAAAGCTCCTCACCCTCAACTATGGGGTTTAGAGACTCATGCCGTAGAAGATACAATAAGAAACGTGTAATGTGTCATGAGGTCCAGATACAATGTCAAAATATCCTATTTATAGTGAACTAGTAATCTAGGATATACAGAAATGAGTAAATGACATAAAAATCCACTTCCGGGGTCCACTTGGTGTGTGCTTGGGCTGCGCATTTAAGCTTTCATGTGTAGAGACTTTTTCTAGAGTTAAACACCAGCTTTTGTGCCAGTTTGGGTGTTTAACTCCATTTTTTGTGACAGTTCCGGCGTTAAACGCCAGGAATTCTGAAGCTGATTTGCAACGCCGGTTTGGGCCATCAAATCTCTGGCAAAGTATGGACTATTATACATTGCTGGAAATCACAGGATGTCTACTTTCCAACGCAATCGAGAGCGCTCCAATTGGGTTTCTGTAGCTCCAGAAAATCTACTTTGAGTGTAGGGAGGTCAGAATCCAACAGCATCTGCAGTCCTTTTTCAGCCTCTGAATCAGATTTTTGCTCAGGTACCTCAATTTCACCCAGAAATTACCTGAAATCATAGAAAAACACACAAACTCATAGTAAAGCCCAGAAAAGTGAATTTTAAATAAAAACTAATAAAAACATATTAAAAACTAACTAAAATGTACTAAAAACATACTGAAAACAGTGACAAAAAGCGTATAAATTATCCCCTCGTTAGGACTCAACAACCTTTATTTTGGGAGATGGACGCTCCTTCAATTTGTGGGTTGTCTGGACCTTCAAGAGAAAGCTTCTGGCGCTTCAGCTCCTGTAGTTCACGCCCTTGCTTCTCCTATTCCTTAAGCAGTTTGCAGATCATAAAACTTTGATTCTACTGTTCTTCCTTGAGTTGATTCATAGTTTTTTACAGCTTGGTGATAGATGCTTCTAGGCGGGTCCAATAGTCAATCTGAGGGATTTCTGGGAGGAACTTCTGCGCCCTCCTTTTGATAGAGTTTTCTTGTACCTGTTGTCCCTCCATTGACCTCTTGGTGATCGGATGTTCGACTGGGATGAACTCATCTACTCCCATCTTCACCCCAGCCTCTTTGCATAATAGAGAAATCAAATTTGGGTAAGCCAATTTGGTGTCCTTGGAGTTCTTATTTGCAATTGTGTAGAGCTCACAAGAAATCAGTTGATGAAATTCCACTTCGTTTCCTTGCATAATGCAATGGATCGTCACTGCTCTCTTGAGAGTGACTTCGGAGTGGTTGCTGGTAGGCAATATGGAACGCCCAATAAAATCCAGCCAGCCTCTAGCAATTGGTTTGAGATCCCCTCTCTTAAGTTGATTTGGAACACCTTTTGTGCTGGTTGTCCTCAAGCAAAAGAAAGGAAAGGAGAGGAGAAGGAGGAGAGCCAAATTTGAATTATGGAGGAGAGGGGGTGGCCGAATGTTAATTTAAAAGGGATGGGGTGGGTTCAAAAATTTTTGAAAAAGATATGATTTGTAAAAAGATAATTTTGATATGCAAAAGATGTAATTGTAAAATAAGATAAGAGAGAGTTTTGAAAAAGATAAATCTAAATTTGAAAAGATCTTAAAAAGATATATAAATTTTTAAAAAGATTTGAAGAGAAATTAAAAAGATATATGCATTTTGAAAAAGATTTCAAAAGAAGAAAAGATTTTTAGGATTAAGAGTTATTTTTCTTTTGAAATTTGAAATTGAAAAGATGAGGATTTGAAATATGTTTATGCAAGAAATTATGGATGAAAACATAAAAATTAAAAAAAATTGGGTTGGAAAAAAAAATTACCTCCCCTCCACATTCCTGGCGTTAAACGCCCAAACGCTGCTTGTTTTAGGCATTTAACGCCCATTTGATGCTTGTTTTGGGCGTTTAACGCCCAGCTAGGTATCCTGGCTGGCATTAAACGCCAGAAAGTCTTTATCAAAATGCCCAGAATGCTGTAGTTCTGGCGTTAAACTCCCAGAATGGCGCCCATTCTGGCGTTTAACGCCCAAAGTTGCTTGTTTTTATGCCAGTAAGCTTCTTTTCTCTGCTCTGATCCTTCTGTAACTCTATGAACTTCTGTAAATGAGAATTAGTTCTGATGATAACTTATTAAACTCCGATAATTATTATTTAAATAACAAATAGACTACAGTAATAGCTGTGTTGTCTCCCAGCAAGCGCTTCTTTATTGTCTTTAGCTGGACCTTACTGAGCTTTAATCTAGTCTCAGTTTTGAGCATTCTTGCTCAAAATTGCTTTCAAGATAATGTTTGACTCTCTGTCCATTAACAATGAACTTTTTGTCAGAATCAATATTCTGAAGCTCTACATATCCATATGGTGACACGCCTGTAATCACATATGATCTTCTCCACCTGGATTTTAGTTTCCCAGGGAATAGCCTGAGCCTAGAGTTAAATAGCAGAACCTTTTGTCCTGGCTCAAAGACTCTGGATGATAGGTTCTTATCATGCCATCTCTTTGTTTTTTCCTTGTAAATTTTGGCATTTTCAAAAGCATTGAGTCTGAGTTCCTCTAGCTCATTCAGCTGGAGCAATCTTTTCTCTCCAGCTAATTTGGCATCAAGGTTTAGGAATCTGGTTGCCCAGTATGCTTTATGCTCCAGTTCCACGGGCAGGTGACAGGCCTTCCCATACATAAGCTGGTATGGAGAGGTTCCTATAGGAGTCTTGAATGCTCTTCTGTATGCCCATAGAGCATCATCCAAGCTCTTTGCCCAATCCTTTCTACGGGCAATTACAGTCTGTTCCAGGATTCCTTTAGTTCTCTATTAGAGAATTCAGCTTGCCCATTGGTCTGTGGATGATATGGAGTTGCCACCTTGTGGCTAATTCCATATCGGACCATGGCAGTATAAAGCTGTTTATTACAGAAATGAGTGCCTCCATCACTGATCAGTGCTCTAGGGACACCAAATCTACTAAAGATATGTTTTTGGAGAAACTTCAGTACTATCTTAGTATCGTTAGTGGGTGTTGCAATTGCCTCCACCCATTTAGATACATAGTCTACTGCCACCAGAATATAAGTGTTTGAGTATGATGGTGGGAGAGGACCCATGAAGTCAATATCCCATACATCAAACAACTAATTCTCTAGGATCCCTTGTTGAGGCATGGTGTAACCATGAGGCAGATTGCCAGCTCGCTGGCAGCTGTCACAGTTACGTACAAACTCTCGAGAGTCTCTATAGATTGTAGGCCAGTAGAAGCCACATTGGAGGACTTTGGTGGCTGTTCGCTCACCTCCGAAATGTCCTCCATATTGTGATCCATGGCAATACCATAGGATCTTCTGCACCTCTTCTCTAGGCACGCACCTACGGATTAGTTCGTCTGTGCATCTCTTGAAGAGATATGGTTCATCCCACAAGTAGTACTTCACATCAAAATGTAGTTTTTTCTTTTGCTGCCTACTGAACTTCTTGGGAATGAATCTTGCAGCTTTATAGTTTACGATGTCTGCAAACCATGGAATGATCTGAACTTGTCAATGGCATAAACCACTGCAAGCAATTCCTTTTCTGTGGTTGTGTAATTTTTCTGTGCATAATTTAGAACACGGCTAGCGAGTAAATAACGTGTAGAAGCTTGTCATGCCTCTTTCCCAATACTGCACCAATAGCATGGTCACTGGCATCACACATTAGTTCAAATGGTAATGTCCAGTCCGGTGCAGAAATGACAGGCACTGTGACCAGCTTAGCATTCAGACTTTCAAAAGCCTGCAAACACTCTGTGTCAAAGACAAATGGTGTGTCAGCAGCTAGCAGGTTACTCAGAGGTTTTGTGATTTTTGAAAAATCCTTTATAAACCTCCTGTAGAATCCTGCATGTCCCAGAAAACTTCTGATTGCCTTAACATTGGTGGGTGGTGGTAATTTTTCGATTACTTCCACCTTAGCTTGATCCACCTCTATGCCTTTGTTTGAAATTTTGTGCCCAAGGACAATTCCTTCAGTCACCATAGAGTGACATTTCTCCCCGTTTAAAACCAGGTTGGTCTCTTGGCACCTTTTCAGAACAAGTCCTGGATGGTCAAGACAGGAGCTGATGAATCTCCAAATACTGAGAAGTCGTCCATGAAGACTTCCAGAAATATTTCCATCATATTAGAGAAAATAGAAAGCATGCATCTCTGAAAGGTTGCTGGTGCATTACACATACCAAATGGCATCCTTTTGTAGACAAATACTCCAGATGGACATGTGAATGCTATTTTATCTTGATCCTAGGGATCTACTGCAATCTAGTTATAGCCTGAGTAGCCATCCAGAAAGTAGTAATAGTCATGACCTACTAGCCTTTCTAGCATTTGGTCTATGAAGGGTAAAGGAAAATGATCCTTTCTGGTGGCTGTATTGAGTCTTCTGTAGTCAATACACATACGCCACCCTGTAACTATTCTTGTAGGAACAAGTTCATTTTTTTATTATGAACCACTGTCATGCCTCCCTTTTTAGGTATAACTTGGATAGGGCTCACCCAGGGGCTATCAGAAATGGGATAAATAATCCCAGCCTCTAGCAATTTAGTGACCTCTTTCTGCACCACCTCCTTCATGGTTGGATTCAGCCGCCTTTGTGGTTGAACCACTGGTCTGACATTATCCTCCAGTAGGATCTTGTACATGCATCTGGCTGGGCTAATGCCCTTGAGATCACTAATGGACCATCCAATAGCTGTTTTGTGTGTCTTTAGCACCTGAATTAGTGTTTTCTCTTCCTGTAGCTCTAAGGTAGAGCTTATGATTACAGGAAAAGTTTCACCTTCTCACAGAAATGCATATTTTAGGGATGGTGGTAGTGGTTTGAGCTCGAGTTTAGGAGGTTTCTCCTCTTCCTGAGGAATTTTTAGATGTTCTTGCATTTCCTCTGGTGCCTCCATATCAGGCTGAACATCTTTAAAAATATTCTCTAGTTCTGATTTGAGACTCTCAGCCATATTGATCTCCTGTACCAGGGAATCAATAATATCAACACGCATGCAGTCTTTTGATGTGTCTGGGTGCTTCATTGCTTCAATAGCATTCAGCCTAAACTCATCCTTATTGACTCTCAGGGTTACTTTCCCTTTTTGGACGTCAATGAGGGTTCGTCCAATTTCTAGGAAAGGTCTTCCTAGAATGAGAGTTGCACTCTTGTGCTCTTCCATTTCCAGCACTACAAAATTAGTGGGAAAGGCAAATGACCCAACTGTGATAATCATATCTTCAATCACGCCTGATGGGTATTTAATGGAGCCATCAGCAAGTTGAAGACATATCCTGGTTGGTTTGACCTCTTCAGTCAAGCCAAGCTTTCTGATAGTGGATACAGGGATTAGATTGATACTTGCCCCAAGATCACATAGAGCTGTCTTGGTATAGGTTTCCTCTAATGTGCATGGTATCATAAAGCTTCCAGGATCCTTAAGCTTCTCTGGTGAGCTCTTTTAAATGATTGCACTGCATTCTTCAGTGAGAAAAACTTTTTCAGTTTCTCTCCAATTCTTCTTATGACTTAAGATCTCTTTCATGAACTTAGCATAAGAGGGTATTTGCTCAAATGCCTCTGCTAATAGAATCTTGATTTCAAGAGTCTTGAGATAGTCTATAAAGCAGGAAAATTGTTTATCCTGTTCCGCTTGGCGGAGTTTCTGAGGATAAGGTATTTTGGCTTTGTATTCTTCAACCTTGGTTGCTGCAGTTTATTTCCTACAGAGGTAGGTTGAGAAGCCTTCTTGAGGGAGTTATTATCAGCACTTTCAAGTGTCTGACCCCTCATAGGCGTTTGAACGCCAGGATTGGTGGCTAGATTGGCATTTAACGCCAGATTCCCTCCCCTTTCTGGCATTTGAACACCAGAACTGAACATGGTTTGGGCGTTTAATGCCACTTTTTCTCCCTTTTCTGGCGTTTGAACGCCAGAACTAGGCATCCACTAGGCGTTTAATGCCAGTTTTTCACCCTTTTTCTGGTGTTTGAACGCCATAATCATTCCTCTATGGGCTCTTACTATCCTCAGAGGGATTTTGGGTAGCAGTCTACTCATCCTCTATTATTTGTTCTTTTCTTGGCTTTCTGCTGCTTTGAGCTGAGGTATTCAATGTTTTTCCACTCCTTAATTGAATTTCTTGGCACTCTTCTGTTATCTGTTTTGATAACTACCATCTTGTTTGGTGAAGTTGTGCTTCCATGTTCCTGTTAGCATCCTTAGTGTCTTGTAACATCTCTTTAAATTCTTCGAATTGTTTTGTCAGATAACATAAATGCTGATTGATTTCAGCAACTTATCCCAGAGGACTAAGTTCAGTGGATACTGCCTTAGCCTCTTTTTTTATGGAAGATTCACTACTTAAATACAGATGCTAATTTCTAGCAACTGTATTAATGAGCTCTTGAGCCACTTCAATTGTTTTTCTCATGTGTATAGATCCACCAGCTGAGTGGTCTAGAGATATCTGAGCTTTTGCTGTAAGCCCGTAGTAGAAGATGTCTAACTGCACCCATTCTGAAAATATTTCAGAGGGGCATTTTCTTAACATCTCTCTGTACCTCTCCCAGGCATTGTAAAGGGATTCATTATCCTCTTGTTTAAAGCCTTGGATGTCCAGCCTTAGCTGTGTCATCCTCTTGGGAGGGAAATATTGATTCAGAAATTTGTCTGACAACTATTTTCATGTTCTTATGCTAGCTTTAGGTTGGTTATTTAACCACCTCTTAGCTTGGTCTTTTACAGCAAATGGAAACAGTAATAATCTGTAGACATCCTGATTTACTTCCTTATCATGTACTGTGTCAGCAATTTGTAAGAAATGTGCCAGAAACTCAGTTGGTTCTTCCTGTGGAAGACCGAAATACTGGCAATTTTGCTGCACCATGATAATGAGCTGAGGATTCAACTCAAAACTACTGACTCCGATGGAGGGTATACAGATACTACTCCCATATGAAGCAGTAGTGGGGTTAGCATATGACCCCAGAGTCCTTCTGTACTATTCATTTCCACTTAGGTCCATGATGGAGTAAGGGATATGATGTAGATAAAAATTTTATTTTATATTTATTTGTATATATATATATGTATATATTCGAAATAATAAAATAAAAATAAAAAAACTAAAATAAATAAAAAAAATTGAAAATATTTTATGAAGATTTTCGAAAAAGTGAGGAGAGAGAAAGTGGTTAGGATGTTTTTGAAAAAGATATGATTTAAAAAAAACTTAAAAGAATATGATTTGAAAGGAAAAGATATTTATATTTTTGAATTTTATTATGAAAGAGAGAAACACACCAAGGCACACCAAACTTAAAAATTTTAAGATCAAAACACAAAGAAGACTCAAGAACACCTTGAAGACTCACAAGAACAAAAGAACAAAAGAAAGAACACCAAACTTTAAATTTTTTTAGAAAACCAAAATAAAATTTTCGAAAACTACAGAAAAAGTAACTAGAGAACAACAAACTTAAAGTTTGGCACAAGATTTAATCAAAGAAAAATTATTTTTGAAAAAGTTTTAAAAGGAATATACCCAATTACCAAGAACACAAGCACAACACTCTAGCCAACTCAGCTTTAAATTTAACGTGTTTTAAAAAGGTATTTTTAAAGGAAAATAAAAACATTAAATTGACACCAAACTTAAGATATGAAACTAAACTCAAACAAAAGACTCCAAGAAAAATTAAAAACTAATAGAGAAAAATAATATTTTTGAAAGATTTTTAAAAAGGAATAATAAAAGATGCAATCCTAGTGACTCTAAACCAAAAAGACAAATTTTTCCTAATCTAAGTAACAAGATAAATCGTCAGTTGTTCAAACTCGAACAATCTCCAGCAATGGCGCCAAAAACATGGTGCACGAAAACTCACACTATGTAATTCTGCACAACTAACCAGCAAGTGTACTGGGTCGTCCAAGTAATACCTTATGTGAGTAAGGGTCGATCCCACGGAGATTGCCGGCTTGAAGCAAGCTATGGATACCTTATTATTCTTAGTCAGGATATCAATAGGGTTCTTTAGTTTTAATTGTAAAAAGTGAAAGAGCATGAAAGGAATATTTGTTACGCAGTAATGGAGAATGGGTTGGAGTTTGGAGATGTTTTGTCCTCTGAATTTCTGCTTTCCTACTGTCTTCTTCTTCATGCACGCAGGTCTCCTTCCATGGCAAGCTGTATGTTGGTGGATTACCGTTGTCAATGGCTACCAGCCGTCCTCTCAGTGAAAAGGGTCCATGTACATGGCTAATCATCTGTTGGTTCTCACTGGTGTTGGAATAGGATCCAGTGATCCTTTTGCGTCTGTCACTACGCCCAACGATCATGAGTTTGAAGCTCGTCACAGACATCCTTTCCCGGATCCTACTCGAAATACCATAGACAAGGTTTAGACTTTCTAGATCTCAAGAATGCTGCCCATTGATTCTAGCTTATACCACGAAGACTCTGGACTCATGAATTGAATGCTTTGTTGTCAGGAGAGGCAGTCAAACTCGTGAACCAGAAACCCAAGAGATATACATTCAATCTAAGGTAGAACGGAAGTGGTTGTCAGGCAAGCGTTCATAGGTTGAGAATGGTGATGAGTGTCACGGATCATCACATTCATCATGTTGAAGTGCAAATGAATATCTTAAAATAGAAACAAGCGAGATTGAATAGAAAACAGAAATACTTGCATTAATTCATCGAGATGCTGCAGAGCTCCTCACCCCCAACCATGGGGTTTAGAGACTCATGCCGTCAAAGATACAAATTCAGATGTAAAATGTCATGAGGTACAAAATAGATCTCTAAAATTAGTTTATATACTCAACTAGTAACCTAGGTTTATAGAAACTGAGTAAACTAACATAGATAGTGCAGAAATCCACTTGTGGGGCCCACTTGGTATGTGCTGGGGCTGAGCATTGAAGCTTTCACGTGCATAGGCCATTCTTGGAGTTAAACACCAGTTTGTAACCTATTTCTGGCGTTTAACTCTGCTTTGCAACTTGTTTCTGGCGTTTGACGCCAGAATAGGGCAGAAAGCTAGCGTTAAACGGCATTTTGCATTGTCTAAACTTGGGCAAAGTATGGACTATTATATATTGCTGGAAAGCCCTGGATGTTTAATTTCCAATGCAATTGCGAGCGTGCCATTTGGACTTCTGTAGCTTAAGAAATTCCACTTCGAGTGCAGGGAGGTCAGAATCCAACAGCATCAGCAGTCCTCTATCAACCTCTGAATCAGATTTTTGCTCAGGTCCCTTAATTTCAGCCAGAAAATACCTGAAATCATAGAAAATACACAAACTCATAGTAAAGTCCAGAAATGTGATTTTTGCATAAAAACTAATAAAAATATACTAAAAAGTAGCTAGATCCTACTAAAAACTATAATAAAACACCCCAAAAAGCGTATAAAATATCCGCTCATCAGCTAGCTTATCAGACCAATCCTAAAGAAACAAAGGAGTTGCAAAGACAAGTAGGGGAGCTCTTAGCTAAAGGTTTTGGAGAGAAAGCATGAGTCCTTGTGTTGTTCTAATGTTTTTAGTTTTCAAGAAGGATGGATCATGGAAGATGTGTTTGACTATAAAGCTGTCAACAAGGCTTGTGACCTAACTGAAAGGAAGAAGAAGGCCATAACTGAAAGGGTAAATAAGGGTTGAAAGCATATAGTCTTCAAACCAAGAGATTGGGTTTGGGTTCATTTAAAGAAAGATAGGTTTTCTACTCAAAGAAAGTATAAACTTCATGCTAGAGGAGATGGCCTGTTCTAAGTACTTTAGAAGATCAATGAAAAGGCTTACAAGATTGACCTGCTAGGTGAGTATAATGCCTCAACTACTTTCAATTTTTCTAATTTCTCTCCTTTTTATATGGATATAGACTCGAGGATGAATCTTGTTGAGAAAGAAGGGAATGATACATGCTTAGAAGGATAATCTGGACATTCTAAGACAAAAAGGTAGAATGAAGATTTTACACTTCTGGAAGGTTGGTACACAGAATCGTGATGCTCACACTTCTTCACAATTCCGTGCAGCTGAACAGCAAGTGCACTGGGTCGTCCAAGTAATACCTTACGTGAGTAAGGGTTGATCCCACGGAGATTGTCAGCTTGAAGCAAGCTATGGTCATCTTGCAGATCTCAGTCAGGCAGATTCAAATGGTTATGGGGTTTTAATAATTAAAAGATGAATAAGACATATAATAAGATAGAAATACTTATGTAATTCATTGGTGGAAATTTCAGATAAGCGTATGGAGATACTTTGTTCCTCCTAAATCTCTGCTTTCCTACTGCCTTCATCCAGTCATGCGTACTCCCTTCCATGGCAAGCTGTATGTTGGGGGATCACCATTGTCAATGGTTACCGTTCGTCCTCTCAGTGAAAATGGTCCGGCTACGGGTTACGTAGGGCTAATTATCTGTCGGTTCCCACTTGTGTTAAAATAAGATACAATGATCCTTTTGCGCACTGTCACTGCACCCAGCACTCATGAGTTTGAAGCTCGTCACAGTCATCCCATCCCAGATCCTACTCAGAATACCACAGACAAGGTTTAGACTTTCCGGATCTCAAGAATGCTGCCAATTGATTCTAGCTTATACCACGAAGACTCTGATCTCACGGAATGGAAGGCTCTGTTGTTAGGAGAGTCACCCATGCGTCGTGGACAATGAGGCCAAGAGATACACACTCAAGCTATTGCAAATAGAACGAAAGTGGTTTTCAGGCACGCGTTCATAAGTGAGAATGATGATGAGTGTCACGGATCATCACATTCATCAGGTTGAAGTACGAGTGAATATCTTAGAATAAGAATAATATTGAATCGAATAGAAGAACAATAGTACTTTACATTAATTCATGAGGAACAACAGAGCTCCACACCTTAATCTATGAGGTGTAAAAACTCCACCGTTGAAAATACATAAGTGATGAAGGTCCAGGCATGGCCGAATGGCCAGCCTCCCCAAATGTGAAATATCATCTGTAGCATGTGAATACAATAGAGAAAAGTTCTATTTATAATATACTAGTAACCTAGGGTTTACAGAAATAAGTAAATGATGCAGAAATCCACTTCTAAGGCTCACTTAGTGTGTGCTTGGGATGAGCATTGAAGCTTTCACGTGCATAGGCTCTTCTTGGAGTTAAACGCCAGCTCTGGTGCTAGTTTGGGCATTTAACTCCAGCTTTTATGCCAGTTCTGGAGTTTAATGCCAGAAAAGGGTCTCTGACCGGCGTTTTGATGCCAATTTGGGTCATCAAATCTCGGGCAAAGTATGGACTATTATACATTTCTGGAAAGCCCAAGATGTCTATTTCCAACGCAATTGAGAGTGCGCCAATTGGGCTTCTGTAGCTCCAGAAAAGTCATTTCGAGTGCAGGGAGGTTAGAATCCAACAGCATCTGCAGTCCTTTTTCAGCCTCTGAGTCAGATTTTTGCTCAGGTCCTTCAATTTCAGCTAGAAAATACCTGAAATCACAGAAAAATACACAAACTCATAGTAAAGTCTAGAAATGTAATTTTTTCATAAAAAATAATAATTATATACTAAAAACTAACTAAATCATACTAAAAACTACCTAAAAACAATGCCAAAAAGCGTATAAATTATCCGCTCATCAAAATTGAATAAAAAAAGAGAATGTACAATGAATTCCAAAATATCAATGAAGCTTATCTCCAATTAGATGAGCGGAACTAGTAGCTTTTTGCTTCTGAATAGTTTTGGCATCTCACTTTTTCCTTTGAAGTTCAGAATGATTGGCATCTCTAGGAATTCAGAATTAAGATAGTGTTATTGATTCTCCTAATTCAGTATGTTGATTCTTGAACACAACTACTTTATGAGTCTTGGCCGTGACCCTAAGCACTTTGTTTTCCAGTATTACCACCGGATACATAAATGCCACAGACATATAACTGGGTGAACCTTTTCAAATTTGCTTGCTTTTTCTTTTTCTTTCTTTTTCTTTTTCGCCTTTTTTTTCAAAAGCTTTGTTATTCACTACTTTTTCTTGCTTCAAGAATCAATTTTATGATTTTTCATATTATGAATAACATTTCTCTTTTTTCATCATTCTTTCAAGAGCCCACAATTTTAACATTCATAAACTTCACTATCAAAATTATGCACTGTTCAAGCATTCATTCAGAAAACAAAAAGTATTTCCACCACATCAAAATAATCAAACTAATTTCAAGAAAAATTTCGAAATTCAAGTACTTCTTGTTCTTCTGTAATTAGGCATATTTTTCATTTAAGAAAGGTGAAGGGTTCATAGGACATTCATAGCCTTAAGACATAGATACTAGACACTAATGATCATGTAATGAAGACACAAATATAGATAACACATAAAGCATAAAAATTGAAAAACAGAAAGATAAGAATAAGGAAATCAAAGAACAGGTCCACCTTAGTGATGGCGGCTAGTTCTTCCTCTTGAAGATCCAATGGAACGCTTGAGCTCCTCTATGTCTCTTCTTTGCCTTTGTTTCTCTTCCCTCATGGCTATTTGATCCTCTCTAATTTCATGGAGAATAATGGAGTGCTCTTGGTGCTCCATCCTTAGTTGCTCCATATTAGAACTCAAATCTCCCAAAGAGGTGTTGAGTTGCTCCCAGTAGTTGTGTTGAGGAAAATGCACCCCTTGAGGCATCTTAGGAATTTCTTGATAAGGGACTTCCTCATGCTCTTGTTGAGGTCCATGAGTGGTCTCTCTTATTTGCTCCATCCTCTTTTTAGTGATGGGCTTGTCCTCTTCAATGAGGATGTCTTCCTCTATGACAATTCCAGCTAAATTGCATAGGTGATAGATGAGATGAGGGAAGGCTAACCTTGCTAAAGTGGAAGGTTTGCAACAACCTTGTATAGTTCTATAGGTATGATCTCATGAACTTCCACTTCCTCTCCAATCATGATACTATAGATCATGATAGCCCGATCTACAGTCACTTCGGATCGGTTGCTAGTAGGAATGATGGAGCGTTGGATGAATTCCAACCATCCTCTAGCCATGAGTTTAAGGTCATGCCTTCTCAATTGAACCGGCTTGCTTTTGGAGTCTCTTTTTTACTGAGCTCCTTCCACACATATGTCCATGAGGACTTGGTCCAACCTTTGATAAAAGTTGACCCTTCTAGTGTAGGGGCGTGTATCTCCTTGCATCATTGGCAAGTTGAATGCCAACCTTACATTTTCTGGACTGAAATCTAAGTATTTCCCCCGAACTATTGTAAGCCAATTTTTTGAGTTTGGGTTTACACTTTGATCATGGTTCTTGGTGATCCATGCATTAGCATAGAACTCTTGAACCATTAAGATTCTGACTTGTTGAATGGGGTTGGTGAGAACTTCTCAACCTCTTCTTCGAATCTCATGTTGGATCTCCGGATACTCATTCTTCTTGAGCATGAAAGGGACCTCAGGGTCACCTTCTTCTTGGCCACAACTTTATAGAAGTGGTCTTGATGGACCTTTGAGATGAATCTCTCCATCTCCCATGACTCGGAGGTTGAAGCTGTTGCCTTTCCTTTCCTCTTTCTAGAGGTTTCTCTGGCCTTAGGTGACATAAATGGTTATGAAAAAACAAAACGCAATGCTTTTACCACACCAAACTTAAAAGGTTTTCTTGTTCTCGAGAAAAAGAAGAAAGAAGGGAGGAGAAGAAGAAGAAAATGGAGGAGATGGAGAGGTGTGAGTGGTTCGGCCAAGGGGGGAAAGAAGTGTTTATGATGTGTAAAAATGAAGGAGGGATGAGGGGTTTATATAGGAGTGGAAAAGAGGGGTGTCCGTGTGTGAGGGTTGGGTTAGAAGGGAAAGTTTTTGAATTTTGAATGGTGGGATAGGTGGAGCTTTTGGGGAAGAGTGGGTGGATGTGAGTGGTGAAGAGGTGATGGGGAAGAGAGATGGAGGTGATTAGTGAAGGGTATTTGGGAACGGGTGTTATTGGAATGTGTGAAGAAGAGAGAGAGTAGTTCAGGTAAATGGGGATCCTGTGGGGTCCACAGATCTTGAAAAGTCAAGGATGTCTCATCCCTGCACCATTCTAGTGTGTAAATGCCCTCTGAGTGTTAATCCTGGCGTTAAACGCCAGGTTGTTGCCAATTTCTGGCGTTTAACGCCATCTTTTCTTCCCTTTCTGGCGTTTAACGCCACCTTGGTGCCCTTTTCTGGCGTTAAACGCCAGTCTGATGCCCTTTTCTGTATTAAATGCCCAGAATGGTGCCAGACTGGGTGTTTAACGCCCATTCTGCTACCCTTACTGGCGTTTAAACGCCAGTAAACTCATCCTCCAGGGTGTGCTATTTTCAATGCTATTTTTGAATTTTGCTTTTATTTTTGTGACTCCACATGATCATCATCCTAAAGAAAACATAAAATAACAATGGAAAATAGAAATTCAACATAGATAAGTAAATATTGGGTTACCTCCTAACAAGCACTTCTTTAATGTCAATAGCTTGACAGTGAGCTCTCATGGAGCCTCACAGATATTCAGAGCATGGTTAAGGCCTCCTAACACCAAACTTAGAGTTTGAATGTGGGGGCTTGTTTTGACTCTGTATTAAGAGAAGCTTTTTATGCTTCCTCTCCATGGTTGCAGAGGGAGATCCTTGAGCCTTAAACACAAGGTAGTTTTCATTCACTTGAAGGACCAACTCTCCTCTGTCAACATCAATCACAACTTTTGCTGTGGCTAGGAAGGGTCTGCCAAGGATGATGAATTCATCCTTATTCTTCCCAGTGTCCAGGATTATGAAGTCAGTAGGGATGTAAAGGCCCTCAACCTTCACTAAAACATCCTCTCCAAGTCCATAAGCCTGTTTTATGGATTTGTCTGCCATCTCTAGTGAGATTCTTGCAGCTTGTACCTCAAAGATTCCCAGTTTCTCCATTACAGAGAGTGGCATGAGGTTTATGCCTGACCCCAGGTCACACAGAGCCTTCTCAAAGGTCATGGTGCCTATGGTACATGGTCTTAAGAATTTTTCGGGATCCAGTTTCTTCTGAGGTAATGTCTGCCTAATCAAGTCATTCAGTTCATTGGTGAGCAAGGGGGTTCATCCTCCCAAGTCTCATTACTAAATAACTTGGCATTCAGCTTCATGATTGCTCCAAGGTACTTAGCAACTTGCTCTTCAGTAATATCTTCATCCTCTTCAGAGGAAGAATACTCATCAGAGCTCATGAATGGCTGAAGTAGGTTCAATGGAATCTCTATGGTCTCTGTATGAGCCTCAGATTTCTTTGGTTCCTCAATAGGGAATTCCTTTTTGTCCAGAGGACATCCCATGAGGTCTTCCTCACTGGGATTCACGTCTGCCTCCTCCTCTGTGCATTCGGCCACTTTAGTTATGTTGATGGCCTTGCACTCTCTTTTTGGGTTCTCTTCTATATTGCTTGGGAAAGTACTAGGAGGAGTTTCAGTAACTCTTTTACTCAGCTGACCCACTTGTGCCTCCAGATTTCTGATAGAGGACCGTGCCTCATTCATGAAACTGAGAGTGGTTTTGGATAGCTCAGAGACTATGGTTTCTAAGCTAGAGAGATTCTGCTAGGAATTCTCTGTCTGTTGCTGAGCAAATGATGGAAAAAGCTTGCTATTACTAAACATATTTCTCCCACCATTATTATTATTGAAGCCTTGTTAAGGCTTCTGTTGGTCATTCCATGAGATTTGGATGATTTCTCCATGAAGGATTGTAGGTGTTTCTATAGGGTTCTCCCATGTAATTCACCTCTTCCATTGCAGGGTTCTCAGGATCATAAGCTTCTTCTTCAGAATACACTTCTTTAGTAATGTCAGATGCAGCTTGCAATCCAGTTAGACTCTGAGAAATCATATTGACTTGCTGAGTTAATAATTTGTTCTGAGCCAATATGGCATTTAGAGTATCAATCTCAAGAACTACTTTCTTCTAAGTTGTCCCATTGTTCACAGGATTTCTTTCAAAAGTGTACATGAACTGGTTATTTGCAACCATTTCAATGAGTTCCTGGGCTTCTGTAGGCGTGTTCTTTAGATGAATAGATCTACCTCAGAATCGTCCAATGACATCTTGGATAACTCAGACAGACCATCATAGAAGATACCTATGATGCTCCATTCTGAAAGCATGTCAGAAGGACACCTTCTGATCAATTGCTTGTATCTTTCCCAAGCTTTATAGAGGGATTCACCTTCCTTCTGTTTGAAGGTTTGAACTTTCACTCTAAGCTTACTCATCTTTTGAGGTGGAAAGAATTTAGCTAAGAAGGCATTGACCAGCTTTTTCCAAGAGTTCAAGCTTTCTCTAGGTTGTGAGTTCAACCATATACTAGCTCTGTCTCTTACAGCAAAAGGGAAAAGCATAAGTTTGTAAACCTCGGGATCAACTCCATTGGTCTTAACAGTGTCACAGATTTACAAAAATTCAGCCAAGAACTGATGAGGATCTTCCAATGGAAGACCATGAAACTTGTAATTTTGTTGCATCAGAAAAACTAATTGAGGCTTAGGCTCAAAGTGGTTTGCTCCAATGGCAGGAATAGAGATGCTTCTCCCATAGAAGTCAGGAGTTGGTGCAGTAAAGTCACCAAGCACCTTCCTTGCATTGTTGTTGTTGTGTTCGGCCATTGCTGTTTTGTCTGCTTCCTTTTTGAAATTTTCTGTCAGGTCCTCTTCAGAGTGTTGTGCTTTAACTGCTCTTAGCTTCCTCGTCAAGGTCCTTTCAGGTTCAGGATCAGCTTCAACAAGATTGCCTTTATCCTTGTTCCTGCTCATATGAAAGAGAAGAGAACAAGAAAGTATGGAATCCTCTATGTCACAGTATAGAGATTCTTTGAGGTGTCAGAGGAAAAAAAGAATAGAAGGATGAGGTAGAGAAAGGAAATTGAACTTATAGAGAGGGAGGGGATCCGAATTATTAAAGGAGGATAAGTGTTAGTGATTAAATAGAAAGAGATGAGAGAGAAGAGAAATCCGAAAATTAAAAAAAATAAAATTAGAATTTAAAACAATTAGTTAATTAAAAAGATTTTGGAAAAAGTTGTTAGTGGTTTTCAAAAATTGAGAAGTGGGAAAGTAGTTAGGTGGTTTTGAAAAAGATAAGAGGTAATAAATTTTGAAAAGATAAGAAATTAGAAAGAGATTTTGAAATTATAATTTAAAAACATGTGATTTGAAAAAGATATGATTTAAAAAGATATGATTGAAAAGATATGATTGAAAAACAAATTAAAAAAAAAGATTTGATTTTTAAAATTGATGACTTGACTAACAAGAAATTAAAAGATATTATTCTAAAATTTAAAGATTGAACCTTTCTTAACAAGAAAGTAACAAACTTAAAATTTTTTTGAATCAAATCCTTACTTGTTAGCAAGATTTTCGAAAATATGAAATGAAAATAAGAAAAAGATTTTGAAAATCAATTTTTAAAATTTTCGAAAATATGAAATAAAAATAAAAAAGATTTGAAAAAGTTTTGAAAAAATAGGATTTTTAAATTGAAAATTTGACTTGACTCATAAGAAACAAGGGAAAGATATTTTTTTATTTTTGAATTTTTAATGAAGAAAGAGAAAAATAACAAAATGACTCAAGATATGAAAATTTTAGATCAAAACATAGAAAACATGCAAGAACACTTTGAATGTCAAGATGAACACCAAGAACACTTTGAAGATCATGATGAACATCAAGAACTTATTTTTGAAAAATTTTTAAGGAAAGAAACACATGCAAGACACCAAACTTAGAAATTTGTAATGCTTAGACACTAACAAATTAAAAATGCATATGAAAAATAAGAAAAGACTCTAAACAAGAAAATCACAAGATCAAACCAAGACAATCATCAAGAACAACTTGAAGATCATAAAGAACACCATGAATGGGTTTTCGAAAATTTTTTTAAGGAAAATTAAAAATATGCAATTGACACCCAACTTAAAATTTGACACTAGACTCAAACAAGAAACACAAAATATTTTTGATTTTATGATTTTATAAATTTTTTTGTAATTTTTTGAAAAAAATTTTTTTTTGGAAAAACGAAAAACAAGAGAAAATTTTTTTGAAAGATTTTTGAAAACTTTTTGAAAATAGAACAAGAAGAAAGTTACCCAATCTAAGCAACAAGATGAACCGTCAGTTGTCCAAACTCGAACAATCCCCGGCAATTGTGCCAAAAACTTGGTACACGGAATCGTTATTCTAACACTTCTTCACAACCCCGTGTAGATGACCAGCAAGTGCACTGGTCGTTCAAGTAATACCTTACGTGAGTAAGGGTCGATCCTACGGAGATCGTCGGCTTGAAGCAAGCTATGATTATCTTGTAGATCTCAGTCAGCCAGATTCAAATGGTTATGGGGTTTTGATAATTAAAAGATGAATAAGAAATAAAATAAGACAGAGATACTTATGTAATTCATTGGTGAGAATTTTAGATAAGCATATGGAGATGCTTTGTTCCTCCTGAATCTCTGCTTTCCTACTGCCTTCATCCAGTCATGCATACTCCCTTCCGTGGCAAGCTGTATGTTGGGGGATCACCGTTGTCAATGGCTATCGTTCATCCTCTCAGTGAAAATGGTCTGGCTACAGGTTACGTAGGGCTAATCATCTGTCGGTTCCCACTTGTGTTGGAATAAGATCCAATGATCCTTTTGCGCACTGTCACTGCGCCCAGCACTCGCGAGTTTGAAGCTCGTCACAGTCATCCCATCCCAGATCCTACTCGAAAAACCACAGACAAGGTTTAGACTTTCTGGATCTCAAGAATGCTGCCAATTGATTCTAGCTTATACCACGAAGACTCTGATCTCACTGAATGGAAGGCTCTGTTGTCAGGAGAGTCAACCATGCATCATGGACCAGGAGTCCAAGAGATACACACTCAAGCTATTGCAAATAGAACGGAAGTGGTTGTCAGGCACCGGTGCACGGATTTTGTGATCATCAACAATGGCTCCAATAATTTGGTAGCTCTCACACGTGAATTACACTTAGTCACAATTCCGCAAAACTAACCAGCAAGTGCACTGGGTCGTCCAAGTAATACCTTACGTGAGTAAGGGTCGATCCCACGGAGATTGTTGGTGTGAAGCAATCTATGGTCATCTTGTAAATCTCAATCAAGCTAATTAAAATATGATTGTATTAGATATTCAAAAGATAAATAAAATAAACAGGAAATAAAGATAAAGTTACTCATGTAATCCAATGGTGGGAATTTCAGATAGGTGCATGGAGATGCTGTGTTCCTTCCGAATCTCTACTTTCTTATTACATTCATCCAATCCTTCTAACTCCTTTCCATGGCAAGCTGTATGTAGGGCATCACCGTTGTCAATGGCTACATCCTATCCTTTTAGTGAAAAAGGTCCAAATGCTCTGCCACAGCATGGCTAATCATTTGTCGGTTCTCAATCAGGTTGGAGTAGAATCCAGTGATTCTTTTGCGTTTGTCACTAACGCGCAGCCTTCAGGAGTTTGAAGCTCGTCACAATTATTCAATCCCGGAATCCTACTCGAAATACCACAGACAAGGTTAGACTTTCCGGATTCCCATGAAAGCCACCATCAATTCTAGCTTATACCACAAAGATTCTGATTAAGGAATCCAAGAGATATGCGCCCGATCTAAGGTAGAACGGAAGTGGTTGTCAGTCACGCGCGTTCATAGGTGAGAATGATGATGAGTGTCACGGATCATCACATTCATCAAGTTGAAGTGCAACGAATATCTTAGAATAGGAATAAATCAAATTGGACAGAAATAATAGTAATTGCATTGAAACTTGAGGTACAGCAGAGCTCCACACCCTTAATCTATGGTGTGTAGAAACTCCACCGTTGAAAACACATAAGTGAAAGGTCCAGGCATGGCCGAATGGCCAGCCACCCAAAACATGATCAATAGTCTCCTAAGATGAATAATAAAAAATAGAACTGAGACCAAAGATGTAACGTGGTGAAAAGGACGACTAATACACTAGTGAAAAGTCTTATTTATACTAAACTAGCTACTAGGGTTTACAGGAGTAAGTAATTGATGCATAAATATACTTCCGGGGCCCACTTGGTGTGCTTGGGCTGAGCTTGATCTATCCATGAGCCGAGGCTTCTCTTGGAGTTGAACGCCAAGTTGTAACGTGTTTTGGGCGTTCAACTCTAGTTCGTGACGTGTTTCTGGCGTTTGACTCCAGAATACAGCATGGAACTGGCGTTGAGCGCCAGTTTATGTCTTCTAATCACGAATAAAGTATGGATTATTATATATTGCTGGAAAGCTCTGGATGTCTAGGTTCCAACTCCATTGAGAGCGCGCCATTTGGAGTTCTGTAGCTCCAAAAAATCCATTTCAAGTGCAGGGAGGTCAGATTCCAACAGCATCAGCAGTCCTTTGTCAGCCTCCTATCAGAGTTTTGCTCAGGTCCCTCAATTTCAGCCAAAAAATACCTGAGATCACAGAAAAACACACAAACTCATAATAAATTCCAGAAATGTGAATTTAGCACAAAAACTAATAAAAACATCCCTAAAAGTAACTAGATCATACTAAAACTACCTAAAAACAATGCCAAAAAGCGTATAAATTATCCGCTCATCACAACACCAAACTTAAATTGTTGCTTGTCCCAAAGCAACTAAAAATCAATTAGGATAAAAAGAAGAGAATATACTATAAATCCTAAAATATCAATGAATATTAATTCTAATTAGATGAGCGGGACTTGTAGCTTTTTGCTTCTGAACAGTTTTGGCATCTCACTTTTTCCCTTGAAGTTTAGAATGATTGGCTTCTCTAGGAACTTAGAATTTCGGATAGTGTTATTGATTCTCCTAGTTAAGTATGTTGATTCTTGAACACAGCTACTTTTATGAGTCTTGGCCATGGCCCTAAGCACTTTGTTTTCCAGTATTACCGTACACTCTTTTTACTTTGGATCATGACTTTAACCACTCAGTCTCAAGCTTTTCACTTGGGCCTTCATGACACAAGCACATGGTTAGGGACAGCTTGATTTAGCCGCTTAGGCCTGGATTTTAGTTCCTTGGGCCCTCCTATCCATTGATGCTCAAAGCCTTGGATCCTTTTTACCCTTGCCTTTTGGTTTTAAGGGCTATTGGCTTTTTCTGCTTGCTTTTTCTTTTTCTTTCTATTTTTTTCGCAAGCCTTTGCTTTTTCACTGCTTTTTCTTGCTTCAAGAATCAATTTTATGATTTTTCAGATCATCAATAACATTTCTCTTTGTTCATCATTCTTTCAAGAGCTAACACTTTTAACATTCATAAATAACAAGATAAAAAATATGCACTGTTTAAGCATTCATTCAGAAAACAAAAAGTATTGTCACCACATCAATATAATTAAACTAAAGTCAAGGATAATTTTGAAATTTATGTACTTCTTGTTCTTTTGAATTAAAAACAATTTTTTTATTTAAGAGAGGTGAAGGGTTTATGGAATTTATTCATAGCTTTAAGACATAGTTACTGCATATTAATGATCATGGAGTAGAGACACAAAACATAAATAGACATGAAGCATAAAAATTGAAAAACAGAGAAATAAGAACAAGAAATGAGTCCACCTTAGTGGCGTCTTCTTCTTGAAGGAACAATGATGTCCTTAAGCTCTTCTATGTCCATTCCGTGCCTTTTTCGTGCCTTTTTTGCTCCTCCCTCATTGCTCTTTGATCTTCTCTTATTTCATGGAGAATGATGGAGTGCTCTTGATGTTCCACCCTTAATTGTTCCACATTGTAACTCAAATCTTCTAATGAAGTGTTGAGTTGTTCCCAATAGTTGTTGGGAGGAAAGTGCATCCCTTGAGGCATCTCTGGGATTTCTTGGTGATGAGCTTCCTCATGCGTCTCTTGGGTTCCATGAGTGGGCTCTCTTGTTTGCTCCATCCTTCTCTTAGTGATCAGCTTGTCCTCCTCAATGAGGATGTCTCCTTGGTGGACGAAATTGTGATCCTTAATTAATGGCTCCTTGGCATGTGCCAAAAAGTTAAACTAATTTAACTAACTGATTAGAGAAGCTCACAACTTCGTTCAACTGACCAGCAAGTGTACTGGGTCGTCCAAGTAATACCTTACGTGAGTAAGGGTCGAATCCACAGAGATTATTGGTTTGAAGCAATCAATATTTATTTTATTAGTCTTAGTCAGGATATCAATAGGATTATTTGGATTTATTTGTAAAAAGCCAAACTGCAAATTTCATAAAATTGTAAGTTAAAATAATAGAGTTACTTGATTTTCAGTACTGGGGAATATGTTGGAGTTTTGGAGATGCTTTGTCCTCTGACTTCAACTCTTCCTTGAAATCCTCTTCTCACACGCAGGTTCCTTCCATGGCAAGCTCTATGTAGGGTGTCACCGTTGTCAATGGCTACTTCCCATCCTCGCAGTGAAAACTATGCACGCACTCTGTCACAGTACGGCTAATCACCGGTTGGTTCCCGCTCCTACTGGAATAGAATCACTCTTTTGCGTCTGTCACTAACGCCCAGCAGGTTAAAGTTTGAAGCACGTCACAGTCATTCAATCCCGGAATCCTACTCGGAATACCACAGACAAGGTTTAGACTTTCCGGATTCTCATGAATGCCGCCATCAATCCGGCTTATACCACGAAGATTCTGTTGGGGAATCTAAGAGATATTCATTCAATCTGATGTAGAACGGAGGTGGTTGTCAGGCACACGTTCATGGGTTGAGGAAGGTGATGAGTGTCACGGATCATCACCTTCTCCACAAGAACGGAGGTGGTTGTCAGGCACACGTTCATGGACTGAGGAAGGTGATGAGTGTCATGGATCATCACCTTCTCCATAATTAAGCGCGAATAAACATCTTAGATAAGAACAAGCGTGTTTGAATGGAAAACAAAGGAATTGTATTAAATCATCGAGACGCTGCAGAGCTCCTCACCCCCAACAATGGAGTTTAGAAACTCATGCCGTCACAAAGTATGTAATTCAGATCTGAGAATGTTATGAGGTACAAGATATGTCTGTAAAAGTTGTTTAAATAGTAAACTAGTAACCTAGGTTTACAGAGAATGAATACACTAAAATAATTGGTGCAGAAATCCACTTCTGGGACCCACTTGGTGTGTGCTGGGGCTGAGACTAAAGCTTTCCACGTGCAAAGGCCTTTCTTGGCGTCAAACTTCAGGTTATGACGTGTTTTGGGCGTTCAACTCCGGAT